>NC_047670.1:52105958-52475125 GCF_011762505.2 Arvicanthis niloticus
GAGCTTGATATATTATTTGTTCACTTTGTGAGGGAGCTTGTTCTCCATGGCTGCCCTTAAAGTGTGCAGAAGCAGACCCCACAGCCCAATGATGAAGATAAACAAGATACTGTAAGAGATGGACAGGATACAGCAAATGACACCTGCAGGACATATATCCCATCATGCCCCTGTGGATGCCTGGAACTGTGGGCAGAACCAAACTCCATATACAGTATGTTTTTTTTTTTTTTTGTACACCATACAAACCTGTGGTACAAATGTAACATACAAATTAGGCACAGTGAAAAGCAATTGCAACCAACAACATAAAAAGATGAATTATTACAATATACTGTCATAACTCATTGCCTTCACAATGACATCATGATAAGCTTATTTCATGACCAGGATGGCTACTGAGGGTCTAAAGGCAGGTAGCCTGTGTTGTGTGGAAACTGTGCATGACAAGACACTGTAGACAAGACAGTGCAGCAGGGAGAAACTTTTATCCTATTTTTAAAAATGGCTGAAGAATTTAAAACTTAGGAATTGGCTGGGCACAGTAGCCAAGGCTTTTAATCTTAGTACTCAAGAGGCCGAGGCAGGTGAATCTCTGTGAGTTCGAGGCAAGCCTGAACTACATAATGAGTTCCAGGACAGCCAGAGCTCCATAGTGAAGCCTTATATCAAAGAAGCTAACAAGCCAACCAACCAACCAACCAACCAGAAATTTGAATACCTTAGAAACTGTTTATTTCTGGAATTTTCTATTTAATATGTTCAGAGCAGAGTTGGTTATAAGTAACTGAGGAGCAGAAAGCTAGACCAAAATGGGGAGGGAGCTCTGGGGCTGGAAGGACAGCTCAATGGTTAGGAGAGCGTGTTACTCTTTCACAAGATTTAAGTTCAATTCCAGCCAGGTCCCCACCCAGGTTGAGGACCCCCTGTCTGGCCAATAGTGTGTTGCTCCAGGGTTGAAGCACCTCTGCAGATGGGACTTCAGCACCTCAGGCTTTGTGTGACCATACTTTGCCCCTGGTGTATCACAGCACCAGAAGGGAACTGAACCCAGGCTAGTCTTTTGGAGACAGGGTGGGGACCACCAGGTCCAGGGGCACTCACAACTGCCTGTAACTCAGCTCCAGGTGATTGTCCTCCCTCTTCTGGCCTCTGTAGGCAACTGCACACAAACCTATACGAACACACGTAATTTAAAATATATTTTATATACACAATATAATATATATAAATGGGTCCTGCAACCAGACAGATCTGGCTGACTGTGTTTCTTGTGAAATCCCCATGTGCCATGGCTGAAATCATGACCTTCACTTACTGTGTGACTTTGGGCAAATTACCTGACCTCTAATCTTTAATATTCTGAGAGAGAGAGAGAGAGAGAGAGAGAGAGAGAGAGAGAGAGAGAGAGAAAGAGAAAGAGAGAGAGAAGGTCATCCTTTCTAGGTGACTGAGGTTCAGGTTATGTCTGTTTTGTTTCTTATTACCGTGAAGAGTGCCCTGTCTTCAGAAGACTAGCCTGGGGGTGCAGAAGTCCCATCTGCAGAGGTGTTTCAACCCTGGAGCACCACACTATTGGCCAGACAGGGGGTCCCCAATATCCTCTTTCCTGGTACTCACCTCTACTGGACGGAGGGCCTGGTCAGTCCTTCCACGCCCAGCAGGACAGTAATAACACATCACGGTGACTTCTGAGGCCAGGTTAAAATGGTTCTGCAGTTCCACGTGGCTTCTCAGATTGCTTGGGTGAATCCCGTGTGGCACTGTAAGGGCTCTTTGGGTGCGCTGTGCAGAAGGTTTTGTGAGGAGAAGCTGGCCTTGGGAGGAGCCACATAGGAGGAGAGCTTTCCAAGTTAGCTCAGGGGCTGAAGCCTGACTCCGCAGGAGACCACAGCCAGCTCTTTTATTTTTCTCTGCAAATTTCCAGTCCCCATAACTATGAGTGTCCCTGACAGCTGTGTTAAGATGTCAAACTTAGGGATTTTGTGGGATAAGTGGGTGGATGGATGCCCAGAGCTAATTGCCAGGCTATCTTCACTGGCACTGAGCTAAGTCTTGGCCATCACAGAGACCTTCTGAGTAGTCCATCACCTGTACCCATTCCACAGATGCAGAAATGGGAAAAGGTTGCTGAAGAACCCCTGACATCTTGCAGCCCTGGACTTCCACTGGCCATGTGGCTGTGCCACCTCCTGTCTGAATGACCCTGACTGACATCTGGACCAGGACAGGCTCCCTGAAGCCCCTAATTCTGGCTGAGGCTGATGCTGGAGTGACATCGGTGTGGGCAGCAGAGCTGGCAATGATGTAGGTCGGGGATGACTTCTGTGCACTTCCTCCCCATGGCGCTTAGTCACTGCAGGCTCGGGGCACTAGGATTCCAGGTGGCCACCATCACTGCCCTTCCTGCAAGCCCACTGACTTCATATACCCCAGGGTGATGAGGTCGTGCACCTCCTGGTGCTGGTTGCACACAGGAAAGGACTCAGAGGCTCCATTGTCTGTATCAAAGACAACGTCAGGGCAAAGATGATGCCTCAGAGGGGAAAAAAACCCTCAAGCTGTTCTTGCTTTCCCAGAGGCTTCTGGGTCCTCACAGCACTCGGGGTCAAGGGTTAATGGAATGAAACTGGGCTTCTTAGAGCCGAATGAGCTACGAGAGGCTTGACTGCAGGCAGCCTTTGCTGGGTCCTGACTCTATCTCCCATCTTAGATGCCCTAGGCAAGTTCCTTATTTCTCAAGATTACTTCTCTGAAAATGTCACATGAAAATATAGGAGTGACAATGGAACCTGCTCCCCAAGTGCTCATGGGTTTTAGACTTTGGAGTCTGAGTGGTTGTCATCTCCCCAGTGGCTTCATGTGATCCATTGATTCCCTCACTGAGCACATGAATTAATTAAGGCCAAGGAGTTGACATCACCCTGTATCTGCTATTGTACACAGGACATGGGACTGTGGGCAAAATGAGAAGTCAGAAGGGACCCCAAGTTTCTGGGGTGGGGGCACACACAGGGGATCCTCCACCCCAGATTGCAAAGGATAGATGCCCTACCAGACACTTCACTCCTTTCTGGCAGTGACCCAGCATCTCTGTCCTGCCAGGTGAGTGTTCTGTCCCCAGCCCGTGCCCCAGCTCAGCAGGAGAGCCTCGCCTGCTGGACTGGCAGTGTGCAGTTCAGTGGGTCTTTGTATACCCAAGGTTGAGCCCTGATGCCCTAGTATACTCGACTGCTCTGACTCCTACCAGTTATTCTATTCCCCTTGCTGCTTAGCCACACACCCTGACCTGCATTTGGCCCTGATACATGGCCCTTGGGTCCTTTTTTAAAAGCAGAATAAGCTGTTTCCCCTGAGGAGAGCTGAGGCTCAGATCGATCAAGTACTGGATTGAACCCACACAGCTCAGCAACTGAAAACGGTATGTGAAAGATACTGGTGAGACTTCCGAGGACCCTGTCCACCCTTCTTAGGCCTGGAGCCCAGAGTTACTGGGCAGCCTTGGTGCCTGAGGGTGGGGTAGCGGTACAGGGGAGGCTGAGGGTGAGGATTGGGGCTTTCTCCAGAGTTGCAGGGGCAGAGGACCTAGAGGGTGGTGCCTCCAGACACCAGTGTCACATGAAGAGCAGTGGGCACAGAAGCCTTGTGACCACATTGTATACTCTGGGGTAGCGGGGAGCCCAACACAGTCCTATGTCACTTAGGTAACCCCTTTCCAGCCCTTGGCCATGAAGGATGATTCAGCTTGGCCTTGGGACCATTGTCCCCTCTGCCCCTCACCTGTTATTCTGGTAAGGCTGCCTCTCAAGATGCCATGACTGCCAACACCGGGAGTCTGTGCCAGGATGAGGCTGGCCGTCGCTCAGGGCGGTGCACCGTTGCACGTCTCTTAGTGGCCTCAGCCGGCCCTGTGTTCTCACTGGGGCACATCCTACCCTGGCACTGGCTGGTCTTTCAGGGTTGTTACCTGGCCAGGCTGAGCTCGCCAGCCACGCATCTGACCTCGAGCCACTTGGTACTCCCCAAGAGGCAGACTTCATTGTGTAGTGGCCACAGTCCCATAGTGCCCCCAGGCCCACTCCATGCTTCTGGACCTCTCTCTTCATTGTCAACCACTGTGGAGTCCCAGGAGACTTGTGGGATTGGAGGAAGAGAGAAGCCAGAAGCCAGGACAGAGAGCTAGGAGTTCAGAGGCCAACAGGCCTGCTCGTGGGGGTGGGGCATTCAGAGAGACAGACCAGAGAGAGAGAAAGTCTGGGACAGAACCTGAAAACACCTATATCCTAAGCCATGCAATCAGAGCTAGGCAACCCCCAAAGCCATCTTGAACTCTGCTGTGCAGACTCTGGGGTCACAACTCCCTGACTTGGGGCTGCTGAGAGCAGTGGGCGAGGCTCTTCTGTATCATTTTTCTGGAGTGAACCTAGTCTGAGTCTATCCACTGTGTCCCCTCACTGTCCCCTCGCTGCCCCCACCAGCAGCTTCCTCTCACTGGATGCTCCTGTCCCCTTGGGCCCCAACAAGTAGAGGAGGTCCAACTGTGCCACACTTGCTCTGTGAGGTCTGGGGACCTGCTGAATGTGCTCACACGACTGTCTCTTTCCCTCCCCCCCCTTGGTGAGCCCTTGCACTTGGCTGCAGAGGAAGGAAGAGTGGGGAGGAGAAGCCAGCTCCTGCCACCACTGTGGCCACCAGGCTGTCTGAACTGTGTTCTGGTGGCAGTGACAGGAATGAACACCATCCAGGCGTGCTCTAGACCTGCAAGCTACATTATTAGCCTTGGAGAACTTTAGATCAATAATAAAATTATTACACTTTGGAGGGGTGGCCGAGGCATGGAAGGGTGGAATAACTTGTCCCAACTCACACAGCTCATAGATTCAGTTGCCTCCTTAGACATTTCTTAGTCAGGTGAGAGGTGAGTGACCAGGGACCTGGCTACCCTAGGAAGGCTAGATGACACCCCAGACTCACAATACTGGCCTGATGGCAAATACTTAGTATAAGATTTAGTGTCTGGTCTCAGCTGTCTGTCAGACTAGTGAGCTCTGGGCTTAGAATACCCATGAATCTGTTCCCTGCTATACCCCAGGGAGCTGAGAGTAGAGAGGCAAGCTGTGTGTGTACATACAAGCATATGTACATACACACACACACAATACACATACACATATGCATACACACGCAGCCTTCCCTCTGTAACAATACCATAAGGTTGCCCACCACTGACTGCAAGCTGAAGTTCTGGGTACAAATCTCAACTCTTTTTTTCTCAGGTGGGTGACCTTTAACTGAGGTGGCAGGGCCTTTAGCTGTCCTGGTGTCACCATCCTCTGTGAGCCAGGAATGGCAGTTGTACCATTAGGGTTCTCCAGAGACTCCAAACCAAAAGGATGCAGAGAAACTGGTTTAGAGTAAGGACCTGGCTGGCGTATGTGACATCTGCAGGGTGGTAGGAGACCCAGAGGAGAGTCACACAATCATTGGGCACAGAATTCCCTTCTTATGGGGGACTCTCTGTCTCCTTTTTTAAGTCCTTCAATGTATGGGGGCAGGCTCACCACTGGCATGGATGACATCTGCCTTGTGCAACATCTTGATTTAAACGTTAGACTCGTCAACACTATGAGGAGTGGCATCTGACCCCGCAGTTGGACACTGTGGTGGTTTGAACACGCTTGGCCCAGGGAGTAGCACTATTAGGAGGTGTGGTCTTGTTAGAGAAAGTGTGTCACTGTGGGGGTGGGCAGTGAGACCATCCTCCTAACCACATGGGAGCCAATCTTTTCCCGGTAGCCTTCAGATGACGATATAGAACTCTCAACTCCTCCTGCACCATGCCTGCCTGAATGCTGTCATGCTCCTGTTTGGTGATAGCAGACTGAATCTCTGAACCTGTAAGCCGGTCCCAATTAAATGTTGTCCTTATAAGAGCTGCCTTGGTTGTGGTGTCTATTCACAGCAGTAAAACCCTAATTAAGACAGGCACCATAACCTGCCAAGGTGGCACATAGAAATAGTTTGTGGGGCTGGAGAGATGGCTCAGCAGTTAAGAGCACTGACTGCTCTTCCAGAGGTCCTGAGTTCAATTCCCAGCAACCATCTGTAATGGGATCAGATGTCCTCTTCTGGTGTGTCTGAGGACAGAGACTATTTACATACATGATAAGATAAATAAAAATCTTAAAAAAAAAAAAAGAAATAGTTTGTGGTGATGGCGATGGTGGTTATAGAGCTACTGAAAGAAAAAAAAAGGTTAGAATATAGGAGACATTTGAATATGATGTTCACTCCTCATTCCCGGTTTTCCACCCCTCCCCCCCCCCCATCACTACCACAAACACTCCCAGAAAATTTTAACTCTACCCCCAACACTCATACCAGTCAGGCCCTCAGTTTAACCCTTTTCTGGTAGCCAAACTCAACTGGCTTATTCTGGGTGAAAACTGGTGCAGAGCCTCTGTGTGAGCACTGGATGACATCCCAGTACTCGGTGGAACCAGGGATGGCCACCCCCCGGGTTCCAGCCTCTCCCACATGGGTCAGACGCTCCCCCGACCCCCACCCACTCCAGTCCTCAGTGCTGGAAGGTGCCAACAACCCCACTTCATAATTTACTATGTCCACAGTCCCCTGTTCTCCAGCCATGTGTGTATTGGGAAGACTGTGGCACAGAAGTTCAGGCACAGTCGCCTCTCTCTGCTGGACTGGACCCAACCATGAGGAACTGCACAATGTGACCCTGCTTGTCAAAGGGGTCAACACGGGGTGGGTGTTTGTTTCTAGTTCTCTGCAAAATGCCAACTTAGGAAAAAGCTTTGTATTTGTGGGTGACCTGGTTACATAATAATGACCGGTTTGATGTGGGACAATTGAAGGTGAAAGTCCCTGAGGTGTTTTTACGACACTTCATGTATGCTACAGGCAGTGCCTTTGTTCCTGCCTAGCCCACCGCCCCTATCGGTGTACCCCATAAATTCGATATTTTTTCCCTATGAAAAAGCACATGTCGATAGTTTAGATCACCAGTAAGATGGCTGAGCATCGTGCACAGGCACAGTACCGTCACAGCTGAGTCCATCGCTTTGGTAAGTCGGTCCAGCTTTGTGAGTTGCTCTCAGTTTATCACCACGATGGTCCAGATGGTCCCCACCTGGGTTTCTTGGTGTCCTCTTCAATTCCCCACCTCAACTTACCCCAGTCTACACATTCCAGGCTGAGTGGGGACAGCTGGGTATTTATAGTCCCTGAGGAGGTCACTATGTTGTGCATGGGAGCTACAGGGTGACAAGCAGCTTGGTCAGGAAACTGAGATCACAGGCGAGAGTTGAGGAGCATGGTGGCACTCTACAGACGTGCATACATCCAGGGACCCATTTCATAGGAGGTTGCTTGGACATGTACAAGGGCATGCACGGACAGACATACACACAGAGAGACACACAGCTCAGAAGCCGAGCTTCCAGGGTCCCTCTCGAACCTCCTGCAGCATGCAATTTTTTTTTTTTAATTTTAATTTCCATTTTTGAGATGAAATCTCTCTGTGTAGCCCTGGCTATCCTGGAACTTGCTTTGTAGACCAGGCTAGCCTCCAGAGATCTACTTGCCTCTTCCTCCCAAGTGTGTTGGGATTAAAAGCATATATCACCAAGTCCAGCCTGCATGCAATTTTTTTAAATGCCCACAGTTTGCAAGTTATGTTCATATCAGTGCACACACAATGGTGTTCCAAGCTGATGGGATGTGCCAGTGACTGCGTGCAGAACGAAAAACATGCTGTCCTACAGGGGTCATCAACAGGCACAACTTGTGTTTGTGGTGGCCTTGTATCACGAGTTCATCCTACTTTGCTGTAATAATTCTGGATTAAAAATGATAAGCAGCTGGATGCGGCGGCAGACACATTCACTCCCAGCACTCAGGATGCTGAGATAGGCTGAACTTGCCCCTGCAGGATGGTGGGTTTTGAACACTAATAGGTGTTTCTCTCAGGAACTGCCTTCCTTTCTTTGGCCCACACCTTTCCAGACTAGAAGATTCTGTGTCCAAGCTGTAAGGAAGGGCCATGGCTGAAAAAAGAAAGAAAGAAAGAAAGAAAGAAAGAAAGAAAGAAAGAAAGAAAGAAAGAAAGGAAGGAAGGAAGGAAGGAAGGAAGAACCCACTTCTTTGACTGGGTATGCAGATAAGATGCTTAGTTCCCACCTGAGCCAGGAAGATGCAGGCAGGACAAAGGCTGGAATAACTCACAGGGCCCCCTGCCACTCTGGTTGGGAAACCTCTCTTTGAAATTCTCCAAAGGCAGAGTGGAGCAGATGGCATCGCATTGAGTCTCAGAGAAAAGGGTTCTACTCAAGGTCACCTCAGGAAGCACCCCATGTGGACTAGGAAATCACACTCTCTGAGGCCACAGCTGGGATTGTGGAACAGAGACCCAGACTTTAGAAGCTGCCTTCCTCAGGCACTGAGCCTGGAGTGCAGAATGTGATAGCCCTACCGAGCAACCCTTCATCGGCCTGGGAGACAGCCAGGCTCGGATGAGTCTGTGGGATCTGAGTGTGAAAGAATCTATGCTTCAACCCCAGGAGGGGCCTTCATGAGCAGCTGGGGGTACAGTGGTCCTGAGGACAGTACAGGAACAGATGGTTGCAATCAGTCTGCCACCTCCACACTCACACACTACGACTCTGAGTGTGGAATTTGCCAGAGCTCGCCTGGGGCTGAAGAGAAACCTTAAATAAACTGAAGTAAAGTATCCGCCTGCTCCTGACATGGGGACTCAGCGCAGACACACTCAGCCGTGACAAAAGAGGCAGCTGGCCCGCGCTTGCCCTTCGGAGCTCTAAGCTGGCTTCTATTTTTACTTCCAAGGTTTGTCGCGATTTGCTCGATGAATGCAGGACAAATGACAAATGCCTAGCATTCCTCTGCAGCTGGCATTTCTTCCTGCTGATTTAACGATCAAGAGCCAGGAGTGTCCCTGACAGGAATGTTGATGAATGCCTAATAGCTGGGGAAGAGCCAGCTCTATCAGCCCCTAGGAAGATCACATGTCAGAGAGAGCCCATTGTCTGACAGTCAATGAAATTTCTATAAGGGCAGAAACCCACCCACGAAACAATCACCATCACCATCACCATCACCATCACCATCACCATCACCATCACCATCACCACCACCACCACCATCATCATCATCATTAGTATTTTGTGTGCATGTATGATGCAATTTTACATGTGGAAACACAGATACCTGTGGGTGCATCCACAGTGGAAGTCAGAGGACAACTTTATGAAGCTGGACATCTTCTTCTGTCTTCCCGTGGGTCAAACTCAGGTCACCATGCTTGAAAGACGTCCCTCCCTTTGGCTATAAGACTATTAAGACAATGGACTCCTCCAGATTGTGATTTCATGTCAGGAAAGAAAAAGTTGAAGTTTGGTCCAGCCAGAGGAGGCACTTGTCACCCAGGAAGTGATTTCACATAGTTTGGACAACTGTCAGGCCCCTTACAGAACAGAGCAGAGGAGACAGTGGTAGAAGAGATGACACCTCAACCAGTTCTGCTCAGTTACGAATACCTCTGGCTGGCCCTGTTTTTTTTTTTTTTTTTTTTTTAACTTCACCTCATGTTAGGACCCTGAAGATGGGTTGGGGGAGGGGGCACTGGGCCTCTCTGTTCCTCTTCCAGGTGTGACCACACAGAATAAAAAATCCCTTTCTCTGCTTTTCAGTATTACCTGTCTAATTGGCCTTTTGAGGACTGGTGGCTAAGCTTAGCTCTGACTGTGTTAGCCTCAGTAACAAGTCTGCTCTGGGTTCTTGGTGAGGCTCACACACCATCTGCAGTCTGTCCTTGGACACGTGGGTTTCTTCTCCCATCCTGCGTTTGGATCCCTGTTGTCTGTCCTCTCCCTGGCTGGAAGGTCAGCAGCTGCTACTGTTGGCTACAGGCTCTGTCCTGGGGTCAGAGTCCCCTGTTGTCTTCTAGGCCACTGTTTGGCTCTCAGCTCTGCTACTTTCTGGCTGGGTGACCTTCTCACATTGCCTCAGCTGTCAGATCCACAGTGACATCTCCTCCCTGTCTCCTGCCCTGGGCACCTGGCACTGATCCCCAGACTGCCAAGGTCAGCTGACCCTGTCTGTAGGCCCACCATCTTGATCAGAGCCCAGATGGGGGCCCTTTCTTCTCTGTCCCTGAACCTAACCCAGTATGTGCCTGCCACTGAGAGGTGACTGTAGAGAGGGGCCTGTCTCACATTTTCTGTCTGCCTGCAATCCCATAATGCACCTTCCTGTTTCTTCCAGGGATGCTTGTGGGTGTTTCCCTTGCCAGAAGGGATAAAAATATACCAGACAGAGACAAGAAAGGAGGAGTTGCAGGATATTTTATTGAAACAAGGTGGGTGAGTGGGAAGCTGAGCAGCAGGAGACTTCTGGCTTTCTGCCCTCCAGTCCCTTTAAGCAACCCTCCATCTCATTCAAAGGTCAGGCTCTGCTAGTCAGTGACTTGGATTGGGGGTCAACTGTGACAGTGGAAAAGGGATTTTCCCAAAACCAGGAGAAAGTGGGTTGGGACTTAGGTGACAGAAGACCTGAGCATGACCCAGCAAAGCTGAGGAAGCAGAGGCCACTTTGCACCTCTGGGTTCCAGAGTAATGCTGCCCAGAGCTCTGTCCCCAGGGGTGTGGGCGGATTCCACACTAAGCTAACCCCTTCCGTTCTCTGCTAACCTAGGGCACTGCACACTCTACTTGCTACACAACACTGGGTCCCAGCTTGGTGGGCCGGACAGTGGGAGCCTGTGGCTCAGCCCTGGAAGCCCAGCTCCTTGTACTTGGCAGCAATGTCATTCCGGAAGAGCTCGAGGGCCTTGCTCATGGCACCCTGAGCATCTGTTCCAAAGTCCCCGGAATGTCTGTTCTTCAGGACTTGAATGATGATTTCCGAGATAAACTGCAAGAAGGGGACAAGAGGTTGTAGGTCACAGGACAGAGCAAGCCATGAGTTGTGGGTGTGTACCCACTGCCCTTCTCCTTACTATAGGACACTTACGATGTCCCAGGTGCCATTCTGTGCAATCACTGTGAACCAAGTCCTTTAAACCTGACTATCTGGAGGCAGGCACCACCACCATCCCTGCTTTGTAAATGGGGAAACTGAGGCAGAGACAGGTGTAGCTGTGTGCTGAAGTCACACAGCCAGGGAGGGTCACTTGAACCCAGGGGGCCTCTCTGGAGCCCCTTTCTCACTTCTCGTGTGCCCACACTACTAGCCCATGAGAGCTTGCATGCAGTGGACAAGACCTTATTCAGCATTAGCTAGCCCACCAGGAAGGACTGTCAATCAGGACACCTGGGAAGAGGCTTTTCCCATCATGTGATTTTATCCCTGAACCTGGTACTGAGGGAAGAGGGGCCAGGTGAGATCAGGTACCCCTATTGCCCAGATGGAGACTGGAGCCGCCCCGAATCCAAAGACCCATGATGGAACTCTCATAGCACTGATTTCTTTATCATCATTGACTTAGACTTTGGTCCCATACAGCTTTGTCTGCTGTACCAAGGGGTGGCATCTTACTGAAGAGACTACCAAGTGACCAGGTTGAGGTCCTGGAGCAGGCAGACAGTAAGCTGAAGTTAGACCCAGGGACTGTGACAGACGCATCCCTGCTAGCTCAGCACCCTCAAGAGGGACAGGGCTGGGACAAGTTGTGAAGGAGAACTGGGGTTTAGTGGGGAGAAAGCAGGCCACTCACACTGAGTGGCTAAGCTGGGAGTTATATCTCTGCCCTGGGAGACTTGCTCGCCTGCAGTGGCCACCTACCTCCAGGTACTTGACCGGGATCTTGTGCTTGGTGGCATGTGACTGGGCCAGAGGCTGGATCTCGGAAGCATGTTGCCCCTTCTTCTTCAGGATGGTACCCAGGGCTGTGAGCACGGTGCAACCATGCTTCTTCAGGTCCTCTGAGCCTTTCATCTCATCCTCTGTCTTCAGGTTCTTGAACTTGTCAAACTTCTCCAGGGTCTCAGGGTGAGTCTTAAACAGACTAAAGGACAAGAAGGGATAGAGTGAGTTGCGCGGATGCCACTAGACTCCAGTTGTGTCTCTTCCCAGTGGGTGCTGCCGGGGCCACCTCACCACACCTCTCTCTGTGATTCAGGATCTCCATGACTGGGGGTAACGTGCTCTTATCTAATGGACTAAATGAGTTAACCCATTGGGTGTTTGGCACAGTGTGGGACAAATGCTTGCTGTTCTTCCTTTATGATCAATACCATCACCCTCTTCTTCTCTTGGTTGTGGAGAAGGCCAACGGCGGTAATGTCTCTCCATTCTCACCCTCTTCCTGTTCTCTGGAGAGCCGACAGTGGGATGCACTGGGGTAGAGTGTGCAGTTCTATGCTGGGCTCACACCTACCTACAATGCCATTCACACTCTTCCCATTTTATAGACTGGGACATGATTCTGGACGTGTTCCCAGGAGGACCTCAGGGCTAGCGTGCAGAGAAGGCAGACAGCCACAGTCTGTATGAGGGATTCCTCTATCGCTTCCTGCCTAAAGGGGCTGAAACCTGAAATTCTAGACCTCATGACTATCTGTGGCTGCCGTTGAGACCACTCTATGCTGGCATAAACTTCAGATCCTACCTCATCCACTTTCCAATGGTGATGGCAAGGGGACCCACCAAAGGTCACAGCTGCTCCTGCCTGCCACCTCCTGAGCTCTGGCTTTATCCAGCCAGGAACCCAAGTCCTGCTTTGGAAAAACAATGAGGGCTATAAGAGCCACCAGCCTCCCCAGATGAGGCCAGTCCCTGATCCACTTGTGGGCAAATAAAACACCATCAAAGGCAGTCGCCTGCTCTGGCTCAGAGCAGGTGGTGTCAGAGCTCAGAACTGGAGCCTGGACAGTACTAGCTAGCATTTACACCTGATGTCTCCTAGGGCTGCACTCTGACATGTTTATCAGGGTAACCATAGCCACCTAGAATCTGTGTTATTCTTATAAGAACCACTATGAGCATATAGGTTTGTCTTTGTGTACCAAGCTGTACGGGAAGCACTTGGTCCCCCACCCACTGCCTCTGCCCCACAGTCCCATGGGAAGACCCTCCTATGACCAGGACAACTAAGCTGCTTCATCCAACCCAGGAGCTAGGTCTGGGTGCTAAAGAGTCATCTTCCTCTGTGATCCCTCGAGTTTGTGATCTGCTGATGCCCCCAACTCTTCTCTCTAGCTGTTTCATCCCCTCTCAGGGCCAATGGAGACTGTATTCATGTGGGAGCCTGGTGTTCCTTCCCTTTTCCATCCCTACTCCAAGACCAGCCTGGTTAGGATTTACAGTGAGGGACAGAGTATTCACAAAGGACACAATGTGTCCTTAAAGCACTTTGCAGGATAATTTACTGAATCCCCACAGTACTCCTGAAGCAAGTTCTGTGACTGCATCACGTCACAGAGGAGGAACTAAGAGATCTAGTGCGCATCCAGCAGAGGGAGTGTGGGAGCCCTGTCTCCCTGTGCATGTCTGGATCAGTCTCCGGACAGTGCAGGACAAAAGGCTCAATGCTCCATAGTGGGGATGGTTCCACGTCACCAGTGGATGGGTGCTTGATACAGCCGCTCAGGTCAGCTGATCTATGCCCCTCTTCCATGTCCATGGTCACTCATCAAGATAGGCCTTCCCACCTCTCAAGCACTTCACTGTGTGTCAGTCATCAGTTCGGTTGACTACAGCCCCCCCCCCAGCCCCCCACCATGTGCCCATTCCAGCTACATGGACTCAGGAACATACATGGGTTACTTCTTGCTCTGTGATTCCAAGCCACTCCAAGGCAACCATCACTGTTCAGAACCCTGCTGAAAGAGCCTGATGTAGCAGACTCCATGTGACAGCTGTAGAAACTTAGGCACAGGAAACCCAAGTGTCCTGCTGAGAAGCACACACACACACACACACACACACACACACACACACAGAGTGTGTATTCTCAGAAGCACACACACACACACAAACACCCAAGTCTGTTCTTCACGTGGGTGAAAAGCCATGCACACAAGCTGGTGCCATGAAGATCGGTTGGGCCTGTCCCCAGTCCTGGTTGTATTACTGCCATCACCCCAGGAGCCCATCCAGAGCTGTGTGCGTCACTGACAGCTTGTCTCTGGCACCCTGTGAAGGGTCTCTGTGCTCCTGACTATTATTATCTAGCAACAATGACCCTTGAGTTCCTGCTGACAGATGGGAGGCCTGACACCCACAGGTGAGCCCAAGGTCACTAGGCTGAAAGGGGCCAGAAGACAGCAGGAACAGGGACTCGAGGCTGTGGGCTTTAGAGACACTACATTCTGGTTCTGGCTCAGTCTCCAGTGTCCTGTGAGATGCCGAAACAGGCACTCAGCCTTTCTGGGTCTTAGCTCATTGAGTGTAAACCAAACTGACTTCCTAGCTTCTAGAAGGCTTACCCCAACCTCACCTTTGCCCAGCACTAGGCAGAATAGGATTAGGCTTGTTTACATTATAGAAGGAGAGGTCCAGGCCTACAGGCCCCACATAGCCACTTGCTCCCTGAACCCTGAGTCCCACAGATGGAGTCCAGGGAGAGGTCCAGAGCCCACGTCCTTGGATTCCCCTAAACACACCTGATTCAGCCCCTGTTGAAGAAACCTAGGATGGTTCCCCAGGGTTCCTTTCTTCATCTTGTTGCCAGGAGGCCAGGCTCAGCATACAGGCGATCTGGCTGGCCAGGGAAGGGAAGATCCTCTCTGCTTCTCTTCTAAACCGTTGCCCAATCAGACCCCATCTTAGGAGCACATGGGGTGGTAGATAGAAGGGTCACCAAGAGCATGGGCTACAGCCAAGTGGCCTGAGTTTGAATTCCATCTGCAGTCTTACTAGCTGTGTGATTTAGGACAAGTTGCTAAACCTCTCTGTTAGCCGTGATACATGAGCTCATGCTTGCGTTCATAAAGGTGACCCGGCATGGAGCTCACTCTGTGAGACTCCCTTCGCTTCCTCTCCACCTTCATCGCCATTATCACCACCAGGAGCCTTTTTTAGGGGTGGCCCGTCACTGGCACAGACTGTCTGTGACTCTGTGAGACAGCTCTCATTATGTGAAAGGTTGCTCTCGCTACCAGTCATTTCCAAACTTTCTTGGCTCTGAAATCCTTTCCCCAACAAAAATGTCATCACAAGGGTTGGGGAGACGGCTCAGTAAGAGCATCTGCTGCTCCCCAGAGGATGCGAGTTCAGTTCCCAGTAACCTCATGACAGCTCACAACCATCTGTAACTCCCGTTCCAGGGGCTCCAATGCTCTCCTCTGGCCTCCTGGGTATTGCACACATAGGATGCACATCCAGATGTGTGGGCAAGACACTCACAAAAATAAAATAAGTACATCTTTTTTTAAAATGCAGTTATAAATGAACCAGAAAATATCTGACCATGAAGAGGTGAGGTAGGGCTCAGAGGTAACAGTCCCTGCCACCTGGAGTCCACAGCTCTGCTGCTTGCCCCGACACTTGCCACCCTGGAAGACCACTTCCCCCAACAGGAGAGGGCAGGAGCAGCTGGTGTGGCCCCATGACCCAAGCCTGAGAAACGGTGGGTGTTAAGCCCTTGGGGCCTCCCAGGGTCAGCAGCCTTGGCATTGTACCCCACCTGGCCCTGGGTCCTGGCAGGCCTCAATTACTCCCCAGGGAAGGGAAGAGTGTCTCTCTAATGGCACAATGCACTACTCTGAGTCTCCTTCAAGCCCCAAGTCACTGCCCAGGCCCTGGCAGCCTTGGAGTCTTGCAAGACTCTGTTCTACCAGTCCTACACACAATAATCTGCTGTCCATTGTAAAAGAGGTAGGGACTCTGAATCCCAGGGCATGAGAGTAGGCAGTGGTCTCAGAGACGGTGACAAAAAGTCCAAGGTAGAAATAGGGCCTAGAGAGGAGAAACAACTTGTCCAAGGTCACATAGGAAATCTGTGGCCTAGGAATTGATGCCAACTTGGGGTGGGAGTTAGTCCAGTTAGACAGGCTTGTAGGCCCAGCATTTCAGAGGGCTTGGGGGAGATAGACAGACAGGAAGGAGCTGAAATACCCAGCAGCTGGCAAGCCTCCTTCCAGCATAGCTGCCTAAAGGCCTCTGACTCAGATTACCTTGCTCTCAAGCAAAAGGGTTAGAAACGGATAAAGGGAGTATGCAAGAACATTGAGATCAGGAGAGGAACTCACCCTAGATCATAAATAGCAAGCAATTCATTTCCAAACTACAGCTTCACAGACATTGCAGGGGCTGCTAGCAACAGAACAACCTCCCCCCAGAGCCAAAAATTACCACTCGTGCATATCCCATCAGGCTTCTGAGGCAGCCAAGCCCGGAACCCAGGGAAGAGCCCCAGCCTCTGAGTGAGCAGTGAAGCCCTGTGTATGAGCCTCAGCCCCCTCCCCTTGCCCAGGCTCAGAATCTGCAATTTTTCTGGGCATGTCTAGGAATGCCTTGCAGCCGAAGGCAACTACGTTATCCAAGCTTTCAGTCCACACTAGTAGACAAGATCTATCACTGCCCCTCATTATTCTGACTCTCTGACATGAAAAGATTCATCTGGTGGGCTGTCTGATGCTCAGCTTTGGTTGCTGACATCAGCTGAGATGGATGGATCCCCTTTTTCTTTCCCCACTCCAGTCTCTAGCACTTAGAAGCAAGTGAAATCCGACCTCATCACTGCAGCCAACTGGTCTACCCTGCCAGCTTCTACCTTGTAGCCATAAGGTGATCAAACAGGTATTGGGATAAGGGTCTCTTCCTCTTACCTGATGAGGACTTCCTGTCCATGGCCAGCAAGGTCGGCCTCCACCTTCCCCCAGACATTCAGCACCAGCTGCCATTCCCCATCACTGAGCCCCATGGTCGCTTCTAAAGAGGACAAAAGGAGAGAGTGTGGGCCGGCTGTCAGCTGTGATTTGAGGCCACCTGGTCCTGAAGGACTTTTATACCTTCCTGGATGCTAGTCTGGCCAGGATCACTGGGTGCCACATGCCCCTCCTGCCACTGTCCTCAACACCCCCAGGGGTCTAATCTCTGCCTTTCTCTAACCTTCACATGGGCAGCTATTTTGGGGCAAGTGCCATTGTGGGGAGCTAGGACAGCTTGGGGCAGTAGGGGGTGGGGAGTGGGAAGCAGCCAGGCCACTGTCTGGACTTGCACAAGCCCACAGAAGGGCACCAAAGCCACTGCCAGCAGCTGAAACCCAATTCCCCCCCTGTCTGCTGCCCCAAGGGGACTTGTCATGTTTCTAAGCTTGGGCACAGGCATCTTGCTGGCCCCCAGAAGTCTCTTCCTCTCACTTTCTGACTGCTTTTGTTTTGTTTTCTTATTATGTGTGTGTCTCTGTGTGTGTGTGTGTGTGTGTGTGTGTGTGTGTGTGTGCATGTGTGATATAGCATGTTTGTAGAGGTCAGAAGACAATTTCAGGAGTTGATTCTTTCCTTTCAGAATGACCCAGGGATCTTACACAGATCTTCAGCCTTGGTGGCAAGTCTTCATACCCACTGAACCATCTTGCAGGCCCTCTTCTTACTTTCCTGATGCTCCAAGCCTAGCTGGAAGTGGTACAAAGAAGCCAAAATGGGTCTGTGCTTGTGGCTGAACCAACCTAGACAATTCTCTGACTTGAAGAATGCCCAGCTCTGGGCCTGCTCCTGGCTTCCTTTGCAAGGTTGTGCTACCATGCTCCCTGAAACTCTCAGCTCCTCCCTTTCCTTGTGATCTCCTGCTCCACCACTGCCCTTGCTGCAGCACATGGCACTTCCATCACGGAGGTAGATGCTAACACTCCCAGACTCTGCCAGGCACAGACCCTCTTCCCTTTGCCTAGTTCTTGCAATTCCCCAAGGAGCCCATAGGGTAAACAGTGACATGGTCCCCAGGATGAATAATAACACAGCCGGTGTTTGATTCTAGTGAGTCTGGACCCACAGTTCATGCATGCTCTTTTATTTGGGAGCTACAGAGATGGTCCCAAGGGTAAAGGCACTGGCCTCCGAGTCTAAAGGCCCAAGTTCCATCTTCAGGACCCACGTGGTGGGAGAAGGATGCTGACTCTTGAAAGTTGTCCTCTGAATTCTGTGAGAGAGAGTGTGTGTGCATATAAAAATCAATTTTAAAATATTATTTTGTACCTTGTGAGGGGTCAGAGGGTCTGCTTTATTCATCTGTAGATCTTTTGAGCCCCACATGGGGTTCTGTACCTAATTTGAGCTGAAGAAATATTGTTGAATAAAAGATAGGCTGCTTTATAGGAAAGACAGAGACTGCACTGAGTTTCCATCTATCTGTCCGGTCTACCCATCTGTCACCTGTCCATTAGCCAGCCAGCCAGCCAGCTGTTATCCATCAATCCATCTATGCATTTATTCCCATCCATCAATTATTACTTATCAATCAATCCATTCATCATCCATCACTCATCCACCTATCCATAATTTATCCATTATTTATCATCCATCCATCCACCCACTATCCATCCTTCATCCATGGTCCACCCATCAATTATCCAATCTATCTATCCATCATCTCTCATTCCTTCACACACCCTCTCTCTCCATCTACCCATTCATCACTTACCTACTAACCAGCCAACAGTCACAGAGCACACACGCTATGACAGCCGCTCTGTCATATGCAGAAACAACACATTAAGGACATCCTTCGGCCAAGAATCTCACAGTACTCCTGTGGAGGGTGCTCAGTGCAGGGATGGAGGTCACATGGACACTTCTGTTTGTTCCCGTTTTTGTCTTGTCTTATTTGAGACAGAGTTTTCTCACTATGCAGCCCTGACTGGCTTGGGATTTGCTGTATAGCCCAGGCTGGCCTCAAACGCAGCAATTTGCCTACATTTGTCTCCTGAATGCTTGGACTAAAGGCACATGTGAGCATACCTAGTGGATTGTCAGGTTTTCACAAGTGTCCGTGGCATGATCCCATCCAACTACCAAGCAAGGAAGGGGCCACCATCCTACTTATAGTTTAGCTCAGAAAGAACAGGTCACATGAGTCTGACTACGTTGGGTCTACTCTGTGTGTGTCAGCAGAGAGTAGCCATCCTTCATGACTCTAGAGCAGTGGTTCTCAGCCTGTGGTTATCATGCCTTTGGGGGTTGAACAACCCTTTCACAGGGGTTGTGTATCAGACACCCTGCATATCAGAAATTTATATTACGATTTATAACAGTAGCAAAGTCACTGTTATGAAGCAGCAACAGAAATAACAATGAGGAACTGTATTGAAAGGTTGCAGCATTAGGAAGGCTGAGAACCTTTGCTCTAGGGAAACTTTTCGAGTGGGCCCAGCTGAGGTGACAGTGGGAGCCACATTGTGAGACCACTTAATTGATCTCTTCAACTCAGTCACCAACCACAGGGCAGAGTCAGGGCAGCCAATAGCAGGATTCTACCTGAACAGCTGGAGCTGTTAGCGCTGCCAGTCAGTTGTCTCTTCAAACCGTGAGCAGGGCTCTGGCTGGAGTCAAACAATATTGGGAAAACACAACAGAAAAAGTGTGAGATTCATGCCCAGCCCTGGGAGAGAACTGAGAGCTGTTCTTGGGCCCAGATCCTACATCCTTCCTCAGGGGTCTGGAGGGAGGTCAGGTCCCGTGAACCTTCACTTCCAGCATGACTCTGTGTCTCCTCCTGGAACACCAGCCAGTTGTGGGTGAGTGAAAGACAAGAATCACTCTTGTTCGTGCCCAGGCTGCTGGCCACCAGTGGCCAAGAAAGCAGGAAACTAGAAACGTGGGTTCCAGAGGGGATGTTCATGTATCATTCACGTGTCCCTTTGGTCAGCCATTCATTCTACAGCCTGGGGCTGAGGGCCTGGTTAGTGCTGGTTTACAGAAGCTGGCCCTCTGCAGCTCCCACTTCTCTCCCGACACACACACATCTCTGGTCACTCAGGATGAGTTCTGAGTACAGGAGCGAAAGACAGAAGGAAAGAGGCCAACTGTGCTAGGATGGCCAGACCACCTGGGCTACATTCTGGGGTTGCACTGGCTCACTCCTTGACAGGCCTGACAGACCAGCAGCTCTGGATTCTACCTTACATCAATGGGACTCTGTGCAGAAGTCACACTTTATTGAGTGTCCCTTGGACAGTACCATCCAGCTCTGTTCGGGCTTCTAGCTTCCCAGAGTTGTCCAGTAGTAACCAAGGTAATTAAACCCTCATCAGTCCCTCAGTGGTGTGAGGTGTTTAGCTAGGAGCTCTCATGGGTTTGGCAGGGGCCCCATGAGCCAGCCTTCCTAGGAAAGCCTGCAGCTCTAAAGCAGGGGGACTTTACCACAAGCTCTTAGGGTGGCTTGGGCAACTGTGTGTACTTACACTTTACCACAACAGAGCCTGCCTCTCAGTTGCTATGGAGACCTGGAGCCAGCCCCTCTGTTTGGTGCCTGTTAGTCTCCCTGTGACAGCTGCATCCTGGCCAGGCTAGAAGGCTGCAGACCCACCATGGAGAAGCCTGGTGTGCAAAACTCCTCATAGCCTGATTTCCACATTCTTGTCACACACGTATACATATGAGTTAGCTAGGCACCCATGTGACAGGCTAAACTCCCTAGGCAGCTCAATTCTCTGCCTATCCCAGAGTGCTTTGCATCCTCAAGATTGAGACTTGTAAAATCTACCTCAAGAGTCTCAAGATCCTTGGATAAAAGTTCTCAGGTACCAAAGCCTTTTATGTTTACTTCTCTAGAACCTTGGTTTCTAGATTCCAGGATTGTAGACATCTAAGGATGGAGACTTCTAGAACAACAGGGACATGTTGTCTAGATGCTAAAGAGGCCTTTCAGTGTGTCCCATCCAATTTCCCACTAAACGTCCTCTGACGGACCACCACCTGATATCTGCTTGAATATTTCTAGGGTCACTGACCACTACCCAGAGCTGTACAAATTCTTTACATTGACCCAAATGTCACCTGCATACCACTCCCTCTTTGCTAGGACTCTGGGGTACAGAGAGCCTGTACAGAGGGTACAGAGAGCCTGTTGGGTCTCACACAAGCAAGGGGGTGGGGCTAAATGCTCATCTGGCTTTTCCTGTCCAGGCTACACCTTCTGAGGATTCTGAACACCATTCTGGACCAGGCAAGCCAGGAGCTCAGTCTGCCAGTGCCCACTGGGCAGCTATGTACCCAGGCAGCTCTGCAGCTTGTCTTACTCAAGGCCCCAGACTTATCTAGTGACCTGGGGACTTGACAGCCTTTTGGCAGCCAACGAATCTCTCTCGCAAGGTCAAGAGATGACTCCTTCTGACTCTTCTTGGACTTAGGACACAGTGGTGGCAGGGAGCACTTGGCTCCTAAAGCCTGGGTCCCCTCCATCTTCCCTCCTTGATCTGAGCATGGCCTCTGCCTGGTTTCTTCCACCTCCAGCTCAGATGCATCCCTGGCTAAGTCCCACGTCTGGCTGTCATGGACCAGGACACATGCACAGCCAACCTGATGTTGACAGAACCTGGGAGGCCCTGATGGGGTGAGGACTCCCAGGCTTTCTTCACATCTCTCACAAACTCACCACCCATGGCTGGGACCACCCTTCTTAGCCACTGTCATACTAACCAAGTCAACCTTTCCCCCAGATACCCACAGTAGCCTGAGGCAGTGAGTGACCAGGGCTGAGAACAAGAGAGGTGTCTCACAGACGCCAGCAGATGCACAGGGAGCTAAAAATACAGTCGCCACGCAGGCTTCTCCTTCCCCTAAGGCCCTTAGAGGCTTGTTGAAAAGATTGGCAGGCCTACAGGATCTGCTTGTCCCAGTCAACAGGTGTGGCCCAGGGTACTGGCCACCTTCCCTCTCCCTCTCTACTTCCCCCCTCCACCTGTCACCTGGGTGAGCCAGGCCCCCCTCCACAGTCCCCCACCCCAGTGCTTGCCCATTCCTCTGCTTCCCTGAGGGCACACCCCTCCACCTTGCAGGCTCCAATAGAGTCTCAGCTGTCTTACCTCTCTGTTTTGGAGTGTAGCCAGTCTAAACCAGTAGAGCCCTGTTTTTACTCTGTGAGTGCCCTAGAGCTAGGATTAGAGACTCACAGATGAAAAGCACAGGTCTTGCTCCAGAAGCAAGAGACCATTTACTCTGACCCAAGCATGAGGGAGCAGTGCTAGAAGCAGGGGCTCATGTTATATATACATGCATATATACACACATGTATGTATGACACTGTTCCCTGTGGAATGGTTATATGAACTGTTAGTCCGTTTTCTTGTTTGTTTTTTTTCTTTATTTGTTTTGCTTTGAAGACAGGGTCTCATGTAGCCCAGGCTAGCTCTGAATTACTCTACATACACACGTGTATTTATGACACTATTTCCTGTGGAATGGTTATGGGAACTATTAGTCTGTGTCCTTGTTTGTTTTGTTTGTTTGTCTGTTTTGTTTTAAAGACAGGGTCTCATGTAGCTTAAGCTAGCTCTGAACTAATCTACATACACACATTTCCTGTGGAATGGTTATGTGAACTGTTCATCTGTTTCCTTGTTGTTTTTTATTGTTGTTGTTTATTTTTGTTTGTTTTTAAGACAGGCTCTCATGTGGCCCAGGCTAGCTCTGAACTCCTCATGAATCCAAATGCTGGGATTACACACATCACACTATACATTTCCTCCGTGAGCTTTTTATAGTCAGACAACAAACTAAAATAATAAGGCACTTAACAAATACAGTGGTGAGGACGGCGGGTAAGGCAGATTATGGGGGACCCTAGATTTTAAATGCTAGCTGGAAACATTCTTAGACCTGGGACTGTTGGGAGTGAATGGTTTCACTTGGTAGTAGAAAAATAATGATAAATGGTGATACCTGGGTAAGTAAAGATATGGAAGATAGCCCAAGATAATGCTGGCTTTGGATCTGCAACACTCTAACTCTCCATAACCACAGGGCTCTAACCGGTCAGTCTGTCTGTAGAATTTTTTTATATAGAGGCCTTAGACAGGGAATTTTTGTTCATAGATTCCACAAACACATCCTGCTCACTGCATACCAGCGTGTGCCCTCTTCCTCCTCCCAGAGCCATTCCTCTGGGGTAAGCATTTTTATATAGTCTCTGCTCTTACACATGAAGAAACAGAGGCACAGAAAGGTTAGGAACTTTGTTCAAAGTCAGCCAGCAAACCCAAGGAGTCTGTGTCCACATCTGTGCTCTGTGGCTCAGAGATATCTGATCTCAGTTCCTCCCCTCCCCTTCTCATCTCCCTGGCAGCACTAATCAGTACCAGACCTGGGCGTTCTGAAAGCTTATTTTGGTGTATGGATTCCATCCAGGGTCCCAGGGTCCGGAATGAAATGGTTGCTTTCCTAGCGACTATCAATTGGGGGACCTGCTGCCATCTAGTGGCATCTGGAAGAAATGCTGCTACCTCGCACCTTCCACCACTCACAAACTTGTGTCTGTCTGTGTTCACTGCTTCTGGCCTGGAAGACAGATGATGCCTTCCAAATCATTAAAAGATGAGTCGCCCACACTCCGGCTCCCAGAGTCTCAAAGTCATCCTTGCGAGGCAGAGATTGTGGAAGGGCTGTCAGGCTTGCGGAGTGGCCTGTGGGCAGAGGGGACAGTTGGCTGAAATGAATGACAGTAAGAGGAAGCATGGCGCATGGGTACTGAGGAGGGTGGACCCTGTGTGGGAGGACCTGGAAGCCAAGGGAGGACTTGAGGGTGCAGAATTGACTGTGTGAGACTGCGGTTGGATAGGCCTCCAGTGGCTGAGGAGAGACTATGGCCCCTGGATTTTCTGATGTGGTGAAGGGAAGGTCAATTTAGCAGGTGTGTGAATGACTATGCAGGCAGCTCAGGGGGGTGTGAGGCTGGGGAGCCACTTGGATGCCTTTGGTGCCATCCTAAACTATTGCTGCCATTTGGAGAAAGAGAGATTGCCTCATTTCTTTCATTCGTAAATGAGAACTTTCCCATTTATGAAATGAGAACTTTAAAGGCGTTCTTCCTCAAGCGCCATCCTGAATATTGTGTGTGTGCATGTGTCTATGTGTATGTGTGTGTGTCTATGTATCTGTGTGTCTATGTGTGGTGTTTACGTGTATGTGTGTCTATGTGTGGTGTTTATGTGTATGTGTGTCTGTATATGTGTGTATGCATGTGTATGTATGTGTGTCTATGTGTAGTGTGTCTTGTGTATGCATGTATCTATGTGTCTGTGTGTCTGTGTGTGTTTATGTATGTGTATGTATTTGTGTTTCTCTCTGTGTGCATATCTGTACGAGTATGCAGGTGTATGTATGTGTGTCTATGTGTGTGTTCCTGTGTGTGTATGTATCTGTGTATGTTTTTATGTCTGTGTGTCTGCCTGTGTGTGCATGTCTTTGTGTATGCATGTATTTATGTATATATGTATATACATGTGTCTGTGTGTCTCTGTGTGTATGTATTTGCATATTATGTGTGTTTATGTGTATATATATCTGTATTTGTGGATTATGTGTGTATGTCTATGTGTGTGACTATGTGTGTGCATGTCTATGTTTATGTGTGTGTGTCTATGTACATGTGTGTATGTTTATGTGTGTGTGCATGTCTGTGTGTCTATACATGAGTATGTCTATGTGTCTTTTTGTGTATGTATCTGTGTGTATGCTTGTATGTGTGTGCATGTCTGTGTGTGTATGCATGTGTGTATGTATCTGTCTGTCTGTGTGTATATGTGTGTATGTATGTGTGTAACTGTGTAGATGTCTGTGTGGGCATGTTTGTGTATGTGTGTCTTGTGTCTGTGTGTGCATGTGGCACCCAAAGGGGGACATCCAGAGGGTGTCTTGCCCTATCACTTGCCACCTTCAGATGAGATCTTTCACTGAGCCTGGAGCCTGTTGTTTTCCACTTGGGCTAGGCTGGCCAGCAAGCGCCCACAGTCAGCTTGTCACCTCCCATGCCCAGCACCGAGGTCACAAGCACACATGGCCATGCCTAACTTTTTACCTGAGTGCTGAGGTTTGGGACTCAGGGTCTCATTTTTGTGTAACAGCCACTCTAATCCATAGCACCCTCTCTCCAGCACCTCATCATGAGTGTTAAAGCAGGGAGTGGACGTCAACACGCAGGGCCTGCTATGTAGTAGCTACTCTGCAATTGCACACTGTGATATAAGGTACTGAGAAGTCACGAGAGACTGATCTGTTCCATCAACACATATATACATGTGCATCATGTATGTACACATATATAGTGTGTATGCGTGTATGTGGTGTGTGTATCCTGGGGGGGGGGGTTCATGCATGTCCTGACCGCCACACAGGAAAACTTTGTGAAGTTAGTTCTTTCCACCGTTGTGTGGGTTCCAGAAATAGAACTTCAGTCATCAGGCTTGTGTGCAAATACCCACTGAGCCCTTTTGCTGGCCCAGTTGGAGGCTTTTATGAGCAGAATGAGGAAAGGGTGTGCTAGAAAGAAAATTCTGGAATGTGCTACATTTAGTTACATGAGCTTGGCGGGTGCAAAGGAGAAGAGTGAGAGAATTAATCAGACAAAACCAGAAAGGATTGTGTCACAGCCTAAGTGGGCACTGTGACCCTGCCTTAGATCCTGACAGCTGACCACCAGAGTCATTTGGCCTATTTATGTGTGACCTTTCCAGACAGATTCTAGGCAGATCAGAAGCAAGCACCACTCCTCATGGACCGCCCCTCACCCCCAAAATTTCCATTTGTTCTATCTACCTATAGGCACCACAAGCTCATCTTTGCCAGCGCAGCCCCTCCCCTTAATTTCCCTATAAAAATACCCTTACCTCTGAGCTCAGTCCTCTGTTGCTGTGAACTCTGGGGACCTGTCCCAGGGTTATTTTTCTGGGTAACATCTAAAAAGTCCCAATAAGCCCTGTTATTTCAGATATGTTTTTGAAAAGTTTTGGCTTACCCACTATCCCCAGCACTAAGAGTAAAGTATCCAGGCTTGTGGGTAGGGACTGGGCTTGGTTGCAAGTGACACCAAACTTCAAATAATAGAGTCCCAGAAGATGGTATTAATTTCTATTAATTTCTCTTTCATTTAGAAGTGCTCTGAGAAAAAGATCCACTGGGTTCTGTGTGTGTGGATGTGTGCTTGCATGCATGCATGTGTGTGTGTATGATGTGTGTGTGTGTGCTTGTGTGCATGTGTGTATCTGTGCATGGGTGTGTACATCATGTATGTGGGGGTGCTTGTGTCATGTGCTTGTGTGTATGTGTGTTGAATATGTGTATGGTGTTTGAATTTGCTTGTGTGTGTTGTGTGTATGTGCATGTATATGGAGGGTGCTTGTGTGTGTGTGTGCTGTGTGTGTGGCATGTGTGTGCTTTTGTGTGTATGTGTGTCATCTATGTGTATGTTGTGTGTATGTGCTTGTGTATATGTGGAGGGTGCTTGTGTGTGTGTGCTGTGTGTGTGGCATGTGTGTGCTTTTGTGTGTATGTGTGTCATCTATGTGTATGTTGTGTGTATGTGCTTGTGTGTATGTGTGGGTTGTGTGTACATGTGGGTTGTGTATATGTGTGGTATGTGTGTGTTTGTGTGTTATGTGTGTGTGTGTTCATCTGTATGTCTGAGCACATGCTATCACTCCCTGCCTATTTCTATGTGGCTGAGTATCTCACTGAACACGGTGAACCTCCTGCCCCCACCTCCACGGTTCTGGGATTATAGGTGAGTCCGTTTATGTTGGTGGTCTGCATATGGTTTCAAGGCTGGCAACCAATAAGGAAGCTCGCTCTTGTGAGAGGCTAATGTTCCCTCTCCCAGCATTCATTATTTGCCTGTAGTTCTTTGTCTAGGTGTAGTCCCTGCAAAAATTTCCCCCTTTTGTGTTAACATTTCCACTAACATGACCCTTGTCTTGATCTTGTTTATGGAGCCATTTCTAGGAGACACTGCTGCACAGAAGACTTCTGGGATTCTGGCTCTTACCCTCTTTCTGCTCCTTCTTCCATGTTCCCTGAGCGAGCCACAGATGCAGGAGCTGTGATGCAGATGTAGCTTCTGGGACTGGCTTCCCACCGTCTGTTGACCTCTGCAATGTGACCCGTTGTGGATTTTCTGTGATGGTTTCCACTTGCTGTAAGAGAAGCTTATTTGATGAGGGACAGTGTGGGTGTAAGGGTAAGATTTAGAATGCAGAGCCGGGCAGTGGTGGCGCACACCTTTTACCCAGCGTTGGGAGGCAGAGGCAAAGACTCTCTGAGTTCAAGGCCAGCCTGGTCTACAGAGCTAGAGTGAGTTCCAGAACAGCCAGGGCTACACAGAGAAACCCTGAAACCCTGACTCAAAGAAAGCAACAGAGAGAGAGAGAGAGAGAGAGAGAGAGAGAGAGAGAGAGAGAGAAGAAAAAGATTTAGAATGTAGAAAGAAATTATGTTGGTCTAGCAAATTGATGGTAAGAGATTCTTTTCTAAAGTCCTTGGCCTCAGTAGCTTCAGGAAAGAAGCATGATTTTCATCCTGTCAAGTGAGCCTGAAGTATAAATGGGATTAGTATCTGAGATCTACAAAGAAAAACAAAACAAAAACAAAGGAAAAACAAAGGAAAAACAGAGTGTCAAAGAAACAAGTGACAATTTAAATGGGGCTGGGGTCTAAACAGAGAGTTCTCAACAGAAGAAATAACAATGGCTGAGAAATGGCTCAAAACGTGCCCGCCATCCTTAGCGATTAGGGAAATGCAAACTAAAGCAGCTGAGATTTATTTCACCTCACCCCATGCAGAACGGCTCAGACCAAGCAGCGACTGACAGTGAGATTGTGGAGTGAGGGTGTTCTTGTTCAGTCTTGCGGGCGCACATTAGTGCAGCCACTGTGGAAATCAGTGTGGAGAAGCTTCAAAAAGCAAAACTAAATCTACCAGAGGACCCAGCTATGGCCGTTCTTGGCATATGCACCAAGGAGGACACCTTATTCTGTAGATACTTACTCAGCCATGGCCATTCCCGCCCTGTTCACAACAGCCAGGAAGTGGGGGAGGGGGACCCAACCTAAATGTCCTTCAACACACAAGCAGATAACAAAATGTGGCACATAACACAGTGGGACAGTGGTCAGCTGTAAAGAGAGATGAAATCATGACAATTTCAGGTAAACAGAGGGGAGTAGAGACCATACTGAGCTAGGTAACCCAGATCCCGAAGGCAAGCACTGCCCGCTCTCTCTCTTGTGTGGTTCCTAGCTCCGAATCCTCAGATGTGAGTGTACAACATGGAGAAACCCAAAAGCCAGTAAGGAATAGAGGGGGCATAGGTGGGGGTGGGAATACCAGGATACAGACGATGGGAAGTGGGAAATGGAAAAATGGAGTGGGGGTTCTGATCGGAGATGAGTGAGGAAGAAAGGTCAACACAGAAGGAGGCGTGATAGATAACAAGGTTGTTTGATAAGGCCTCAAGGAATCATATTCTATACTCACCATATATATGTGTGTGTGTATGTGTGTGTATACATATAATATATAATATGATATAATATATGTATATGTATACATATGCAGTTGAGATTGCAGAACATTGCATTGGGTGAAAAGGGGTCATAAATTCAAAGCCTACAGTAGGCTTTGCAATGTCCGCACAAGGACCAGCAGCCATCTTTAGAAGGTACCTGGTCCCCAAGTGATGGATAATTGTGAACTGCACACATCTATCTGGCTGCCTCCTGTTTAATGCTTTCTGAAGGAGAAACAAGGTTTGCATTTTTTCTTCCCAGTGATGCTCACATCCAAAGCAACACCCACACCTGAGGCTGTGCTGGGTTTTGTTGAGGCATACACTTGGCTCACCAAAACTATCAAAACACAGAACACTGCCACCACCCCAAAAAGGTCCCTTACATCTGTCTCAGCACTCTCTTGATTGGTGACAGGTGGAGAGGCATGTGGTCTCAGCCACTGAGTTACATCCAGGGCCCGTTAGTGTTTTAAAACCATGGGTAGATATGGGCAAGAAAGACATTTAGGATGTGGACAGGGTGGTGGTGGTTTGAATACAGAGAGGACAACTATGTGTGTGTGGTGGGGGGATGGGGGATGGGGCAGCCTGAGCCGTCTGGCTGAATGGAACACCGACAGATTCTGAGAGTGACTAGGAACCCCGCAGGCCCAGGGCAGCCTGGGAGGAGAGGCCCTCCTTTCCAGAGCATGGACTATGTACATGTCTATGCAGCCACTGCAAAGGCAGTTGCCGGCCTTTGAATCCTGGGCGGAGGCTCTGGGATTTGCAATGTCCACGTGGAAAGGGGTGCCTTCCTCGCAGGCCCTCTCCTGGGTCCCCAGTTCCTCCACCCTGGGCCCCTGTCCTCTGGAAAAGGCAGAGCCTGTTCCCAAAGCTCCTCCATAGGTGGGGAACTCAGAAGGAAAGGGACACCTGTGGGTCACCCCAATTTGTGTCTCCAAAATCAAACCCACTCCGGATGCAGGGTCCTGGGAGACACTCACATTCTCTCATCGGCACAGCTGGGGCTTCTCTGAACTTAGGCCTCCACCTTATTCTGTTATCGTATGAGGGTGGAATTTGTTCTTCTCTTATCCTAGTTGTAGCCCCCCAAACAGCCAAGGGGTTATCCAGCAATTTGGAGATGCTTTGGTTTGTCCTGTGGAGCACGGTTTTAGATTGAAGCTGTATGGTCTGGTCTATCAGTTTATAGAGAGGATGCCAGGGCAAAAAGGAAGGCATTGTCTGAGTTTGCTTTCTCTTCCTGTGGTAAACACAAAGACAGCGTATCCGGGAAAGGGTATAGTTGACCTACAAGTTAGAGTCCATCATCATGAGAAACCAAGGCAGGAACTGAAGCAGAGGCCACAGAGGAACACTGCTCACTGGCTGGCTCAGCCTGCTTTCTTATAGAACCCAGGACCACCTGCCCAAGGGGCGGCACCACCACTGTGGGCTCTGCCCTCCACATCAATTACCAATCCGGAAAATGCCTCACAGGCTGGCACACAGGACAGTCTATCTGATAGAGGCAGTTTCTCAACTGAGAATCCCCTCATCCCAGATGACTCTAGCTGGTGTGGAGTTTGACAAAACGAAGCTAGGACCGGCCCTGCGGATGCTAATGAGGAAGAAAAGGGGAAAGCGGAGAAGAGACTTCCAAGGACCATGGAGCCCTGGGAGCTTTATGGGCAGGACAGTGACGGATTGATCCACAGTGAGGATAGAAGAGAGAGCCTGGTAGAAGTGGGGAGACCTGCTTCTCAGGCTTTAGGCTTTCTGAGAGGAAGCATGAGCCAGAGCAAGCCGCCAGTCTCATTGGCCTGAGTGGTCCAGGCCTCCTTTACACTACCATTCAGTTCTAGCATTGAAGCTCTGCCCAACGGCTCTCAGGGACCTAGCTTCCTTCTTCAGGACCACCAAACACCCTTCATCTCCTGGATAAAGCCAAAAATGGAAGGAGAGAAGTGTTTAGGACCAAGAGAGAGGTTTAGAGACTGCTGTGAGAGGGCCACTATTCACTTTAACCAGCCAGCTCTGACAACTTTTAGGAAGGACAAAGATATAATCCTCACTGGGCCAGGAGGATAAAGCCAGGACTCGCTGGGCACACTGCTGCCACAGTCATTGCCTGAGACCAGAAAACATCTGCTTCAACAAATAGCTGTGTTTGGCCAGTGTTGGGAGATGGTCAGGGGCAGGTGGAGGGGTGAGCGCTCTGATCATGCAGGAGGGCTGAAGGGTGATGAGAAAAAGCTTAGGGAAGCAGACACACAACACAGAGTGGTTTGGAAAACTCCAGATGACCAGGCTGGCTGGGTGGGAAAGTTTGTGAAGTGAGTTGGTCAAAGATGAGGGCTGGGGGCTTACTGGGGGGTGATTTTAAACTTGGAGCATTTTGGTGAGTTAGGGGCGGTCCCAGGGCTCTGGCACAAATCAGAGGGTCAGTTAAGATTAGTCCCTGTGGCTCAGAAGCCAAAAGTCACAGTGTATGAGCTGTGTGGCAGCCAGCTACAGCCTCAGGGGAATCTTGGACAGGGAGTACTAGGTGGGAGCGGGGGTTCTGTGTCCTCCCAAGAACTCTGTTAAGGCTGTGGGTGTCACCCTGGGGCCTCTTTGGCAGTGTAATGTGTTGTTGGCTGGCTTCCTGGTCAGCCTGGAGAAGTCCCCTTTTTCTTTGCAGCCCCTTCTTCTCAAGAGGGCCAGGTCACACCAACACAGACCTTCTCCTTCCCCTTTGTGCCTCAGCTATCACTTTAAACTGAAGGATGACGCAGAAGGTTTAAGCCCTTTATGGTATTGCTTTTCCACAGCCCTCCCCATCATACCCAGCTACAGAGACAGCTCAGTGCAGAGGCTATGACCACACAGTGACCTGGTTAGAGACCTCCCCCTACACACACACACACACACACACACACACACACACACACCCCTCTTCCTCCCCCTCCTCTACCTCCTCCCTCCTCCTCTCCCTCCCCACCCCTCTTCTCTCTCCTCCTCTTTCTCCTTCCTAATGAGCATTCAGTCTTCCCGATGATAAGGCAGTTCTGGCAATTTCTACAGGCCCTGTATGTTCCCTAAGCCTCTCAGGAGTCCTGTGGCTGCAGGCCTTGATAGTTATTACACATGCCTTAGGACAGAGGGTGGGCCTGCTTGCAGGGGGGAGGCTTGGAGAGGCAGCCTCTGGGACTGATGCACTTCTGCCTTTCTCCCTCCAACCCTACTTGCTAATAGCCCCATCTTCTTCTGTCTCTTTCAAGGGCACTGATGTTGGCTTCCTGGCTCACACAAGCGCCAAGATGACCTCATCTCCAGATTTTAGTTGATTTTTTTTTTTTTTTATCCTCAGAGAATGTTTCCAAATATGGTCCCCATTGCAAGTCACATGGTCTCAGGCTTGGCTTTGTGGGGGTGGAGATTGGGGGTTGGGGTGGTCATTGTTCAGCTGTCTTCAGAAGGGAAAATGCAGGCTTAGAGCAGCAGAGATTTACTGCAGACCTTATGGTCTATCAGGGCAGCCTAGGGAAGCCCTGCCCTCGGGGAGGGAGGCTAGGCCAGTCTCTGGATTACTGTGGTTCCGGTTCTCCACTCTGCAAAAGCATTCATGGAAAAAACATCTGGAGCGGCACAGGGAAGTCCCCTCCCACAGTCACTGGCAGGTTTCCCTGTCTGGTGGTTGAGGGGGAGGGGTGCAGCTTCACCCACCTCCCCTGAGTCCCCGCCTCCCGCCACAGGGCTGGGGGGAATGGGGGGGTCCTGGCCCAGTCTTCCCCGATCTCTGGGTTATTGGCTCCCTGGACAGGGTCCCTGCTGTCTGGTGAGAAGCCAGGAAGCCAACAGTTCCAACCCCACATCCTCAGCTTTCAGAGGCCATGGAGCAGAGGGAATTGGATTTGGCCTGGGAACTCAGCAGCCAGCCCACTCTGCCTTGGTTCTCTGAGACAGGAAGAATTGACTGCTCTTTCTTACTGACAGGGTGATACACTACAGGCAGAGTCAGCCTAACTCCATCCCAGTCACAGGGCCAAGTAAACCCACTCCCTGAGTCTGTTTCGTGGTGGTCCTGTCTTAGCCCAGCCTTTCCTTCCATTCCATTCGGAGGCTCCCCAGGCCACACCTGCTCCACCTCCCTGTCATGGTTTGGCTCTGAAATGTCCCCCCAGAGGCCACATGGTAATGGCTTGGTGGCCAGCATATGATGCTGCTGGGCCAACATGACGTTTTAAAAGTATTTTGTATTATTTTTAGTTATGTGGATGTCTATGTGTAGGTGTATGCATGTCACTTCAAGTGCCCAAAGAGACAGAGAAGTTGGGTCCCGTAGAGCTGGAGTTATAGGCAGTTGTGTTCCACCTGACATGGTTGCTGGGAATTGAACTAAGGCCTTTGGAGGACATGCTCTTAATATGTGAACCATATCTCCAGCCCAAAAAGGTGATGGGACCTTTAAGAGGAGGGACCTAAAAAGCTGGATGTGGCGGCACATGCCTTTAATCCCAGCACTGGGGAGGCAGAGGCAGGCAGATCTCTGTGAGTTTGAGGCTAGCTTACTCTACAGAGGCAGTTCCAGGACAGCCAGGGATACACAGAGAAACCCAGTCTTGAAAGAAGAAGAGGAAAGGAGGAAGAGGAGGAGGAGGGGAGGAGGAAGAGGAGGAGGGGAGGAGGAGGAGGACAGAAGTTCCAAGTTCCAGGAAGTGAGGTCATTAAATCCGCAAAGGAATTAGATCTCAGTACTTTTCCTCTATTCCTTTGTTGCCCTGCCCTCCCCCCTCCCTCCTTTTCTCTCCTCTTACCCTCCTCCACTCCCTTCCACTCTCCTCCCCGCTTACCCTGCTTCCCTTCCTCCTCCTTGGCTGTCCTGAGGTGAGCCCTTTCTCAGTTAGGGTGCCTCACCTCAGACCCATAGGCCGACTGATCAATAATGGAAAGCTCTCAAACTGTGAGCCAAAACAAGTCTTTCTGGTGTATAAGAAGAGCCCTGCTCCCTGGTTCCGTGACTGCCCTGAAATGTCATGTTTTTAGGATCAAGTTTTGTGTGCCTGTCTCTATTCACGACTACTGCTTCTCAGAGGAGAAACTGCCCTGATCCTAAAGCTGCTTCTAGGCCGAGCCTGGAAGGCAGATGGAAACTTTGTTACACTTGGCAAGGAGCGACCTTAGGCATCTTTAGCACAAACGTCCTTAGGGGGGGAAAAAAAAAGAGTCCAGGAAAAAGATAATTGTTTTCCTGGAATCTGAGAACTGTGGGGTCAGAGTGCTCCCTGGGCCCATCCCCCTGTGGTGGATGTGTTGACAGCCGTGTGTACATGTGTGTACATACTGAAATTGTGATACACATGGGAAAGGACTCCAGGTTCCCTCCAGACACCAAACAACCCCAGCAGCCCTGGGGATGCTTAATTCTCTCAGATAACAGGGCACGGTATTTGCAGAAAGCCCCTGCACCTGCTCCTGTATGATCCTGAGCCTGATTCTGTCCTCTCATGACTTACAATGGTTAATACAATATTAATGATATGCGAATTAATTGTAGTAATTGATAGTAACAGGAAACATCTGTACGTATTCAGTACTAGTGCCGTACTTTCCCAAGCCATAAGGAAAAATAATGGTTTGAGACAGTGTGGTGCTACGGAGCCTGGCTAACCTCCTCATCCTCTGGGCTCAGCCTCTTGAGCGATGGGATTTATGGGAAGGTATCTCTTTGCCAATCCAATGTTGTTCATGGTTGGTTGACACCAGAGCTGTGGGAGCCCTGGATGAGGCAGGCTGACTGTAGCATGACCATCTGAACCACTGTAGCATAAACTGGTAAAGAAATGGATATTAATTCAGAGGACAGTTGATACTCTGTATCTCTCAGAGAAGTTTCTCTGTGCAGGGGATGGTGGGTAACCCAGAACTCACTCTAGCCAAGGTGCCAGTGGTTGAGTGTACAGTGTTCAACCACAAATGGGACATTTACAGCATGCCCCTTCCCTGGGCTTCAGGTCAGGTTTTACCACCAAGTGCATGGGCCAGTTGTGTGTAAGTATTCATGTATGTGTGTACACCTTTGTGCACAGGTGTGTGTGTGCATGTGGAGGCCAGAGGTTGACATGAATAACCCCTTTAGTCACCGTCCACTGTATTTTTCAGACAGTGTCTCCTACAGAACCTGGCTGGATGGCAAGTCTGAGGATTCTCCTGCCCACCTCTACCCCCATCCCCCCAACTGGGATTATAGGCACAGTGGCTTTTTACTGTGGGTGTTAAGAATCAAACTCAGGTTGTCACACCTGCATAGCAAACACTTTACCGACCTGAGCCTTCTACCAAGTTTTTGTCTTTAAAGGAGTTTGCATTGAAGGATTTCAGGTGCCAGTTATTAGTTCTAATGCTGTTTTCCTCATGGGGTTGTGACAGGGGTCACACATCTGTATCAGATGCAGTGATGTAGAAGGCGTGAGGCCCTTTGTGCTCACCTAGAAGAACAGAGAAGTTTCTCCTAGAGAAACCAGGAATCTCATACATGCAGGCTTTTCACAACAGAAAGAGTTACACCGACTTGTCTAGGATTGGATGTATTTAATAGTCTGATACAGACCTTTGCTGTCTGTAGAGCTGAATCCCCGGCCTCTTCCCGGACCCCTGAGCATCATGTCTCAGTCAATTAGAACCCATTCTTGTGGAAGACGTCACAGGTACTTTGCAAAAGATATGTTTATTGTCAAGTCGAGGGGTTTTGATGTGGTCACACCTTAAGCTTTATTGTGGTAATTGTCACCAAAGAGACTTTTTTCGAAGGTTGTGCTATGTTTAACGATGTCAAAAATAAACTGCTCGAGTCAGACTCTAGAAGTTTGAACCAGCACCTGCTAACAAGTTGTGTTGAACCAGATTTCCTTCTTGCCTCGTTTGAATCATTACTCTGCAGGCTGGTGGTGGATTTGCAGACACCCACCCCTAACACACACACACACACACACACACTAGAAGACAGCCTGGGACAGGAGGGAACCTGTGGGTACAGCCACTCCACAGTGGGTCTATTGCATTTGGGGTGTCTGCTGGGTAACCCAGCATGTGCTCTGGGGTTTCTTCACAATGGCTTAAGTTCATCAGCACTCACTAGTATGGCATGCACCTTACAGATCAATGCCAAGGGCAGGCTATTCTGATTCACAGTCCTGCAAGCATAGATGCCTGTGGTCTTCCAGGTCTGGGCTCAGCAGTGACCACTTGGGGTGGAGCCTGGCACACAGCTGGAAAGGAGAGATGGAGGGGTTCCTTGGCAGAGCTGGGGATGGAATTCAAGGTCTGGCACATGCAAGCTACTCTTACCCTGAGCAACGCCACGGCCTTCAGCAACTCCACAGCCCATCCTCTCTGTCTGTTTACTTTACAGTGTGTGTAGAGGAAGTTAGGAAAGTAAAACATCAGAACAACATACTTCTCAGCAAGGCCCCTATTCTGGGAAATTGACTTAGAAGCTGAGCTGCAGCTTTGAGGTTAAGTTGAACCAGTTTCCGTTCCCGCCTCCAAGAGCCGCCCACTTGGTGAATAAAATCTGCCCTTGCTTCTGTTCTTGCTCTGCCCAGACCCTGGTCACAACGACCGACCGACCGACCGCTAGACTGATTGGAGAGCTCCTGGAGAGGTGAGGGCTGAGCCTGGGGTCATCCTCTCTCTGAGAGACAGCGGTCAAGGGAGGGGAGGGCTGCTTCTGGGACCCTAATGGACAAGGAGACCAGGGGAACAAGAAGCTAGTCACTACCTGAGGAAAAAGAGCTGACGGGTCTAGCAGGGCTCGAAGCTCAAGCAGCCAGTAACTAGGAAGTCGGGCAGGGTGGCAGGTTCAGCTCCTTGCATATGACAACCCACTGGGACTCTCACTGGCTCAGACTGTGCCAGTGTGTGTCCGGACGGGGAACTACCTTCTAATTTACCCAAGTTCTCTTCTTTGGTTTGTTTTTGTATCCTGGGTGTAATTGTGAAAAGTCCAGAGATGACGGGTCCTTAGTCAGTCCTTAGTGGTTCTCACTAGCTAGCTGTTCCCCAGACAGAGACACTTCCAACAGCCAGCTAGATTCTGTGGAATTAACAGGCCCCTGGGTCTGTCTCTCTGTACTGTGCCTGCACTACTGAGATTGTCTGTCTTCTGTAGGGAGGACGGACAGAACTTCTTCCCTACGGACCACCCTAGCCACTTGGACCTTGGAGGAGAGCAGGGCAATCCTTTCAGACATCGCCACAGCAGAATCTGCCAAGGTACATTCTGGTCTGCCAGCTGGCTCTTGGCAGAGGAAGGCCGCTATGGGGCAGAGGTGGAATAATCAGGCTGGACACTGAAAAATATCCAGAGGGCTGGAGTGGGGTGGTCTCTGTGTCAGAGAGCTTGCTAGAATGTAAATGGCCTGGGTCACTCCCAACAGTGTGTGCATGGTGGGAGTGGGGCAGGGGGGGAGGTGGGCTGGGGGCGGGGATGGTAATGGTGGTCAGTTTGTGCAGTGGGGCACAAAGGCCTGCCGAGGATTCTTGAACGTTCTCCTCAGCCAAACTTCTCATCTCTGCCTTCTCCTGAGCTGTGACGCTGAGTGGCTCAGTTCCTACTTGTCCTCTCTGCCTTTCTCACCTGGTTTGCACCTTTAGCTGCTCCCTCCCATCTCCTGCTGGACACTAATCCCTTGCTTACATCCCATCAGTGGAATGGCTAATGGCAGCTTGAGCTCAACCAGCAGCCAGCCTCCATCGGGCCCTACAACACATGAGCACCCGGCAGCCCTTGGAACAGTGCAGAGGTCACTTGTTCACACCTTGGGCTTAATATTGTTCTTGGCTCTTATACCCCAGTGTGCACAGGGGGAGTCTAAGGGTTCCAAGAACCTGGTGCAAGCTGTCACCCATTCACTCCAAGGATAGCAATGCCATTCTTCCTGAGAGTCCTTTTGCTTTCTCTTCACAACCTGAAAATCATCACCCCCATGCTGGCCCTCAAACCCAAGGCCATGGTGTCCCTAATATCCTTGCAAACAAGGGCTTGGATCTGATATCTGGTCTCTGACAGTGACAAAGATGACTGACACAGAGTTCCTGTGCTCTTGGGATTTCCTGGGCTCTCCTGATGGTTCTTTTGGGTTTTGCATGTGAACAACAAAGCCATTGCCTGAGCCAATCACCAGCCCTCTTCCCTTCCGGAAGCCTAATCATAGTTGGTTGTTCTGGCCACCCCTCCCCCACCCCTAGGGACTTTCCCACAGTCACCTCATTACAGAGCCCATGGTTGAAAGGACTTTCCCATGAGCCTCCATGATCAACTTTCATCTCTACAGCCCTGCCATGTGGGAAATGCCAAGGGTCCTACTTTGTTATACTGAGAAGAGGGAAGTCACTGGTTGTAGTTCTTGACACAACAGGGAAAGATCCTGCAGCTGGCAAGATAGTTCAGCAGGTAAATGTGTCTGCCACCCAGCTTGCCAGTCTGGCTTTGATCCCCAGGACCCACACGGTGGAAGGGGAGAACCAGTTCCTACATTGTGCTGGGTGCCCCCTTGGGTGTGCTTGCTGCACATAGGCTAGTCATTAATTAAAAAGCAATAGTTTGCAGATATTATGGTTAGTATAAGCCATGGCTTGGTATGATTTCAATTCTGCATAATCTAAAATCCTCCCCTACTTGAATTTTATACTGTTTTATGATATTAGCAAATTTGCTTTCTATACTCCAGTTAGAAGACAACCTGCCTCGTAAGGACATGGCTTTGGTGCAGACTCGAACGCTCAGCCATCAGACAGGGGAGGAATATGAGGCCGATGTTGAGTTGCAAAGGTAACCCAAGGGGTGGGCTTCTCGGGAAGGGCTGGTTGTATCGAAGGCAGCCATTTTGATTAGGAATAACCACTTGTCCTGGCCACCGTTCTATTGTTGTGAAGAGACACCACAACCAAGGCAACTCATAAAAGGGAAAGCATTTAATTGGGGCTTGCTTACAGTTTTAGAGGTTGGTCCATTTCCATCATGGTGGGGAGCCTGGCAGCATCCATGGCACTGGAGTGGTAGCCGAGAGCTTTACATCCTGATCTACAAGCAGGCAGGCAGAGAGAGATGGAGGCCTGGAGAGAACTTTTGAAACCTCAAAGCCCCAGTGACATACTTCCTTTAACAAGGCCACACCCATTCCTACAAGGCCACACCCATTCCAACAAGGCCACACCTCCTAATCCTTCTGATCCTTTCAAACAGTTCCACTCCCTAGTGATTAAGTATTCAAATATATGCGCCTATGGTGGCCATTCTCATTCAAACCACCACATCACTCCAGGATAACTGTGTGGGAAGAGGGATTTATCCTCTCAAAATCTCTATTATGCTGAGGAAATACTTTTCCCTGAGGAGAAAATACTCCATGAGGCTGACTATAATATTTTGGAGATTTAAGTAAACATTTAGTTACATGTACAGTGTTGGTCTTCAAGGACTAGGACAAATGGAGCAGAGACCATGGATGGGGGGGCTGGGGGAGGGATGGGGGGAAAACAGGGAGGGAGGTCAGAAACCCTGTGACTACTTATGGAAATCATACTGGGACCAGCTATGAGGAGGCAGATCAACTTTACTTGGGGTTGATAATTCAAGGCTTATATAGTTTTGGGGACAGAGGTCAGAATATTCAGGATGGGCAAAGGTCATTGTCTGAAGGCTGAGGTACTGAGATGCCTCATTAGCATGGGGAGGCACTCCAGAATCTCAGGTGCTAGCTGGCCACGTTCTTATCAAGAGAAAGGAAGTTGAACCTCTAATCTAGCTAAGGCTACCTGATGTTCTACAGATAGAGGCATGTAGTGGGTGTGGTGGGGTTTGAACTTCCCAGACAAGGTCAGAGAAGGGGGAGCCCTGCTGGTAAAGGGAGTCCTCCATTTTGCAAGGAGCCTGGAAGGTTATCTGGACAATGGTAGACTTCAACCTTAATTAGCAGGGCAACATGATATATGTCACACATTAGTCCACAGCTGGACCCCAGAATCCTGCTGCAGCTTAAGAGAGGGCAACAAGGGAGGTGGAATTTCACAGACCCGAAGTGGGGGCTCATTCTATGCTGGGGACTGGACTACCCAACACAGAGGGTTCTGGACACAGCAGGACACAGCTTCCATTGCCTAAAACCATGTAGAAATGAAACATCATAGCCATGCAGCATGCACTCTGTAATGGTAGATCCATGTCTGTGATGCATGGGATCCATGCCAGCCACCTCAGGAGACGTGTCATGTAGTCCGGCCCACGATGGTTACACCACGCACAAGGACCGACTTCCTTTTTCAAATCATCATTGTAGACACAGCATCAATGTTTTACAAGATATTCTATCATCTAGACCCTACATTCTAGAGATTATTCAAAAGACAGAGGCTGCTGGACAGTAGCAGCATATGCCTTGAACCCTGTTACAGGAAGCAGAAACAGGAAGATCTGAGTTCAAGGCCAGCCTGGTCTACTACATAGTTCTAAAACAGCCAGGACTACATAGAGTAATGAAAACAACAACAACAACACAACAACAACAACAAAACAAAACTCAAACCAAACAACAGCAAAGGTCAGGGCTTGCAGGCAGGCTTTATATGTAAATATGTCAAAGTCTAGGACAATTTATCCATAGGACTTCAGTACTGGAGGACCTTCATATCTGTGGGGACCTGGTCATGGCACAGACTATCCTTTAGTGGGAAATCCTGACTCCATCTAACCAGAGAGAAACAGCAGAAACAGCAGAATGCTCAGGAGACCAGGCTCCACCACACCCTAACCTAGCCGGGTGCCTCTGTGAGATCCCTTTTCTTCTTAGGCACTGGGTTTCTCCTCTGGCTGTTCCCAGTTCTGAATTTCTGGGGCTCTGTGTTATTACCAGCCTTCTCTGCTCTCCTAAGGAGTCCCATATGGGACAAGAGGAACTGTGTCACCAGACAGAAAAACTGGTAAAGCCAAGTAAATTAAGGAACCCCAGCAATTCTCATAATTGAGAATGGAAGCCTTTTGAATCTGCTCCTGAACAGATTCCTGTCATGGAGCAGGTGACCACGATACCCCACAAGAGGACCTTAACAATTGGTCACGTAGCACAGAGCCCAGAGTTCTCTATGCTAATGAGGTATCTAGATGGGCCAGTGCCAGGGGCCTAGCCAATGAGCTTCCAATCCTGGACATTCCTTTCTGTAAAAGGTATTTAATCTCTGGTCTACCCTGAGTAAGTTGTATGCATCCTTTTTCCCCACCACAAATAAACAGTTTGGACAAGCAAGGGCTGTCTCTCTCATCAGTGACTGCTTTGGGTGGAAGCCTGAGTTATGGGGCCACTGCTCCCCAACCCCCCACCCTTCAAGGTTCCCAGAGGCATTTGGGTGCTGAGGACTTTGGGAACCACAGCCTCGGTCCTAAGCCTGTGCCCTTTCTCACCCAGAGAAACACAGGCTGGGGGCCCCATCTTAGGCTGCATCCCATCTCACCTGAGAGGTGTATTATCAGCATGGCCAACGAGCCCAGCACCCCAATGGCAACAAGGAAGGAACGTAGTACCTCTGCATTTCATCTCTCTGAGTGGAGTCCCTGCACCCCAGCGGCGAACCACAGATCCACAGTCCCATAAGTGACACTTAGCTTGGAAAGGGGCTTGAAGGATCCAGCTTGGCCCTCCCCAATACTGCCCTCTGTGGAAGGCAAACTCCACTGGCTGGCAAATACACCTTACCTCTCTATCCTGTAACATGCTAGCTAAGGGAAGAAAGGGCTTCCTTGGAGGGCCCATCCCCCTGACTGAGGGATGAAGGTGGCCAAGGAGGATGTGCAGAAGCTAGTTACTGTTCATTTCGGCCCTCTTAAAGTGTGGGTCAAAGGAGGTGTGAAGACTCAGCCACTGTAGCCAAAATCAAGATGGTCGGAGAGCCTCCTCTTCCCTCTCCTCCTCCTCTCCCTCTTCCCTTTCCTCCTCCCCTCTTCCTCCTCTTTCTCCTTTTCCTTCTCCTCCTTTTCTTCTTTCTCTTCCTCCTCTTCCTCTTCTTCTTCTTCCTCCTTTTTCTTCTTTTCTTTCTCTTCTTTCTCCTCTTCCCCCCTTCCTCTTCCTCCTCCCCTCCTATGCTCAACACCCAGCTGCCCCACTTCACCCTTTCTCCTCTCCCCTTCCCTCCCTCTCTGTCCCCATGTCCTTTTTTTGGTCGGGACAGTGGCATTCCCCCTGCACTTCTTCAGGAACAGTGCCCTAGTTCCTCTGAGCAGGGTTGGAAATGTCCCTCAGGACCATTCTGCCTGCTTCATGTCTCTGAGGAGGGCCGAGGTCACGCCCTGTGTTCTGCCCAGTTGTTCTTCTTCTGTGACTTCCTCTCCTTATTACATGAGTTGCTTCCTGCAAAGGTTGATTGAGCTCAGGGGCTTTTTAGGAAGATGTGGAAAGGGTTCAGAGTTAGGAGCGAAGCCCATCTGGAGGCCACATGGGCTGAATGAGCAGTTAGTTGGGTCTTTCCCCCAGGACATTGAAGTCAAGTGTTTGTTCCCCTCACCCACAGGGGCAAGGATGGCAATCTGGATGGGGACTTCACTGATGAGAAAGAAGTGGAAGTTGAAGATGATGCCCTGACAAATGAAGACTGGAAGTTTCTAAAACAGTTCCCGAGCTGGGAAAAGAATGAGAAGAAGCGCATTACAATGCTCTATGCCATCGCAGACCACATTGACAAAAGCCACCAAAAAGCTACCAAGACCAAAGTGGTGACTACCTCTGCGTCAGTCATCTCTGGAGCAATGAGTCTCCTGGGTTTGGCCTTGGCTCCAACAACGGCAGGGGCAAGCCTGGTACTCACTGCTGTTGGGAATGGTTTGGGGGCAGTTGCCGGGGTCACCAACATCGTGACCAATGTGAGGGAAAACTCTCGAAACAAAAGAGCCCTAGCTCAGGCCAACAGCATCATGCCTGGCAGTGACCAGGAGCTTGACGAGGTCAAGGGAGAGAAGACAACCTATGTCACAGCCGCCGGTAAGCTTATCTACAAATGTGGGAGTGCCTGGGATATCATCAAAAAGCACCTCCAAGCCCTCCGGATAGCCAGAACACAACCCCACGTCACCTCAGCTGCCAAGAGGCTCATGACTACTGGCCAAATATCAACTCGAAGCAGCCGGCAGGTGCAAAAGGCCTTTGGGGGCACAGCCCTGGCAATGACCAAAAATGCTCTGATGATCGGGCGTGTCACTGCTGCCTTGTCCCTTGGCCAAGACATATATACTCTCTGGGAGGACTGGAAGGATCTGAAGTCTGAAACTCCAACAGAGCTCGCAAAAGAGTTAAGAGCACGAGCTGGGGAACGGGAGTGGGTGTTATCAGAACTCACCCATCGTTATGAAAAGCTGAAGGTGAGAGCCGGATTTTGAAAGAGGCCTGGAGGCATAACGTGGGGTCTGTAGAGCCAGCCATGTAGATGTTATGTTGTGAAGTCTGCAGAGATGTCTCTCACCACGTTTCCATAGCTGTGATAAAAACCATGATCAAAAGGGTTTATTTGGTTTACACATCCCGAGTCACAGTCCACTGAGGGAAGCCAAGGCAGTGAGAACCCTATCCTACTCCATCTTGGGACTGGCCTCCATCTTAAAGAAGAAAACAAATAAATAAAGAATGACTGCAGAACCCAAGCTGCACCCACGTACCAGGATGGACCCCACAGCTTGTCCTTGGCCAGAGTTACTCCCTAGCTACTTCCTAGCAACAGTTAATCAAAGATTAGTCTGATTGTCTCAGATGTACTTTCAGACCGTTCCTGACTGTATACAGTCTTGCTCCAGAGCACCCACCTGTCGGCTTATAGTTATTCTATTAGATGCTTGCCAGACTGGACACCCCCTCCCTTACCCCCTCACTGGCTCCTATTTTCCTGTAAGAACTTGTCCTGATGAGGGTTCAAGGCAACTCCACCTTCCCTTCCTGTCCTACTGTGTCAGGGTTGGGTTGGAGAAGAGCCCAGGCCCAAGCTTATAATAAAGAGACACTGATGCTATTACTTCAGAAATGGCTCCTTGGCTGTCTTTTGGGGCTCACGAACCCTTCCTTTCCTGGCAAAACAGCAGGAGTTCAAGGCAGGAACCTGCATGCAGGAACTCAAGCAGAAACCAAGGAGGAATGCTGCTTCCTGCTTGCTCCCACTCACTTTCTTATGCTACCTAGGGCCACCTCCCAGGAATGGCCCCACCCACAGTAAACCAGACCCTCCCACATCAGTCACGAATCAAGAAAATGCCCTACAGACTTGCCTATAGGTGATCTGATGGGGGTGGTTTTTTTTCTCAATTGAGGCTCCTCTATCCAGATGACTCTAGCTTGTGTTAAGTTGACCAAACAAAAACAAACAAAACTAATCAGGACAAGGGCCAAATAGTACCTAGTGCTTGGAGAAGGGGAGGCCTGTCCTCAGCTGCCCAATTAGGTTTCCCTTTTTTCTTATGGCTTCCCTGTTTGGATGAGAGCTTCCTGATTGAATAGACCATGTCTCTGTGTTACAGGGAGTCTCTGGCCTAACTACCCTCTTAGCCTTATATGGAAGCTTTAAACCTTCGGTATTCAGAGTAGAGCCTTTGGGGGGATAGTTGGGGTTGAATAAGGTTGTAGGCCTTACAGAGCCTTACAGGCCTGAGGTCCACAGAAGAAAAGGAAGAAACTGGAGAGGCCACCCCATGAATGTATGCAAAGGTTCTCTAGGGTAATCAGACATCTGCAAGCTGAGGAAAAGTCAGCCCTTGATAGGAGCTGAATGGGCCAGCACCTTTGAGAAAAAGTAGATAGTCCACCTCTCCCTAGAGAGCTGCTGGGCAAGTGGTAAGAACTGACAAAGCACCTGTGGTGGTGGTGGGTTTGGGTGTGGTGGATGGTAGTGTTGGTGGTGGTGGTGGGTTTGGGTGTGGTGGATGGTAGTGTTGGTGGTGGTGGTGGGTTTGGGTGTGGTGGATGGTAGTGTTGGTGGTGGTGGTGGGTTTGGGTGTGGTGGATGGTAGTGTTGTTGGTGGTGGTGGGTTTGGGTGTGGTGGATGGTAGTATTGGTGGTGGTGGTGGGTTTGGGTGTGGTGGATGGTAGTGTTGGTGGTGGTGGGTGTCAACGGGGATGGTAGTGGTGTAGAAACTTAAAATTAATAAAAAGCTCCTATTTCAGTTTTAGACTCAAAAATTAACTTCCCCCAGGGACACATCCTGGGAAAAGCACATTCCAAAGACTCAAACAAACATTCCAGGAAGAAAGACCCAAGATAGGAGTTTATGAGCCCTTAACACAGTAAACCTGGGCAAACAGAAGCTTCTTAAGCTGACCTTCTTTGTTATAAAAAGATAAGGTGCAAATTTGAGTTACTTAGAAACCGGGCCTGGGAACGGCTGTTGGAGTTTGGCCTTTATGGTTAATGTTTAAGAAATAATTGTATAACCGCCCTCATAAATTCTATAAAAATATATATAAGCTGCCCTCAGCTCTAATTTGGGGTTCTTCTTGCTGGCATACAAGGGAACCTCAGTGCACTGGTTTTTATCAATTTATCAATAAACCCCACGTTATTGTAGCAAGTCCCGTCTGTGAGTGTCTCTGGGGGAGCACGTCCCTTGGTTTTAAATCTTTGGAGTCCAACAGTGGTAGTGGGTGTGGTAGTAGTGAGTATAAGTACTGAGTAATGAGTAGTGAGTGCTTTTTTTTTTTTTTAACAGAGTCTCACTGTGTCTCCCAGTCTGACTTCACATCATTTTGGCCTCAAACATGATTCTTCTGCCTCGGGCTCCCAAGTGCTGAAATTATGAGTTCGTGCCACTATGGTGTAAGTATCGTTAATCCACTGCTAACCCACTACTAATATTTATGAGAAGGCCTTACCTTTTTTGTTTGTTTGTTTGTTTTTCGAGACAGGGTTTCTCTGTGTAGCCCTGGCTGTCCTGGAACTCACTCTGTAGACCAGGCTGGCCTCGAACTCAGAAATCCGCTTGCCTCTGCCTCCCAAGTGCTGGGATTAAAGGCGTGCGCCACCACTGCCCGGCGAGAAGGCCTTACTATAAGAACTCTTTACAATATTCATCTTATTGGTAGATAAGCTAAGCTATTGTGGAATAGGGCAGTTTGACTCCCTAGTTGGTAACTGTTAAAGTCTTCTATGGTTCCCTGTTTGCCTTGAGTGAAGGGTTCTCATCCAGGAGCCAGGTGAACTTTCCCATGCTGACCGGTGGTTTTGAATGCTCCATTAATGCCTTGAGGAAACTGTACAGCATTGACAGCTGCTTGCTGCTAAAGGGTAAATCCAGCTCCTGGACTCACAGGCCTGATCATCGTAGCTCCAATGCTGGCCTTCATAACCCTCAGTGAATGTAAGTGACCCTGCCACCATTTCCACTGAGGTACTTCCTGGTGGTCCTGCGGAGGGAAGGCAAAGGCGACTGTGTCTTCACTGGTGTAAGCACAGACCTTAATTTGCCTGAGGATGTGCTCTGGTTTTTGGGCTCAACACCTGCTGGGGCTTATGGGAGCTGTTTGGTTCACTCCTGCGCTGTCCGCTTCCCATGTCACGTTAGACCCACACTAAACGGCTTTTCTCTGCTGGCCTTTAGTTCATCGACACAGGCTGAGCCTGCGACCTGAGAGACCTGCGAGCCTGAGCCTGAGAGACCGAAGCAGTAGCCTGAGAGGCAGCAGAGGGAGCCATGGTGGTGCCGGTGGCAGACACTAAGGACACAGTAGCAGCAATTCAGTTTCAGCAATGACAACGGTGACAAAGTGCGGCGGAGGTCACTGTCTTGGGGATCACAGAAAGGCAATGGAGGAGCTGAGGGGCTCTAGAGAGCAGCCAGAGAGCAGCCCGGGCAGAGTGGCCGGAAGCAGCCGCAACAGAATCTTTTGAGTGAGGGACCGGAAGAGGAGGCAGAGAGAGAGTTGAGCCTGTAATGAAGGAGAGGTGAAGTCACAGGCTCTGGTCACTGAGTTCCAGAGGGGCATCCGATGGGAAATCCCCAACTTCCTGGACTTGGACACTCACCACTACAGGGCTAAGGGGCCCAGCATCAGGCATGATGCTATGATCCTAGCGGCTACCTCCTGCTGCTGCATTCAGCCAAAGACAACCAGTGTTTATGGGCCCACAATTCCCGATCTGGAAGAACAAAAGGACTCCAGCTAACTGGCTGTTAACAGCCTGGACCTGGGCCTGTGAGAAGAGAACTGTCTGTAGTGTGAGCTACCCTGTCTGTAGTATTTTGTTAGAGCAGTCCTCGATGACCAAGGCTGGAGCTTATGTGGCTTGCCAGGCCAAGTGTCTCAGTCTGCCTGGGCTGCTGTGACAAAATGCTGTTGGCTGGGTTATTTGTTAAGAATAATTACTCATCTCTGGTCTTGAGACAGGTAAGCCCACAGGCAAGGCACAGCAAGTCTTGGGTCTGAAGGGCTCCCTCTTAGCTCCCCAGGAGACACCTTCTGCTATGTCCTCATTGGGAGGAAGAGGCAAACTAGCTCCCAGTGGCCCCTTTCCTAGGACAGCTCTCTCTCCCCTCCAAGCAACTTAAGGGACTCTCAGGAGGCCCCACTTCCTAATTCTGTCACACTGAGGATTACTTTACCTAAAGCTAGGTCGTGAGAAACTGGGTTCAGTGGCATACACTTTTCATCCCAGCACTTGAGAGACAAAATCAAGTGAATCTCTGTGAGTTTGAGGCCAGCCTGGGCTACATTATTGAATTCTAAGTTGGTCATAGTGAACCTTCTCTCAAAAGAAATGCTAAGTAGTGGTAGACCCAGGATGGCAAATGCTGGTACTTGACACCTGGCTGGCCGGGAAGAGGCTGCCTCGGCATGCCAAACTTGGCCTGGGGCTCTTCTAAAATTTAAGGTTCTCCTCCCCTCCCTCCTCCTCCCCCCTCTCTTCTTCCTCCTCCTTCTTCCTCATCTTGCTCCTCCTCTTCTACTTTTTCAAGACAGGGCCTCACTTACACTGTCTAGGATGACCTTTAACTCACTATATAGCCCAAGCTGGTCTTAAACTCTCAGCAATCCTCCTGCCTCAGTCTCATGAGTGCTGGGATTATATCTTGCACCCCTGCTCCTGACTCTTCTTTTCTAAAAGCAAGACTCAGATATCATAATTACATCATGCTCATTTTTGTTTTCCCTCAGAGTCTCAGAAAAGAGGCCTGTGGGGTCTTCTTTGAAAGGAGACAAGGAGACTCAGCCTCAACCTCTATCCTCAATTGAGAAAGCAAGACTCAGGTGACAGTGGCTGTGGAAGAGGAGCTGAGACCTTGAGTCTTTGAGATCAGTGAAGGGGGACCAGGGTTGTTGGGGGGTGGGGGGAATGGCTGGAGCTCACACACAGGGAGGTGCCAGGGAGGCCCCTAGGGTCTCAGAAGAAAGAACCCTGTCAGCCCCATTCTTGAGCCTTCCTTCCCTCTGACCTAGCCATCACTACCACTCCCCTGGGATCCCCCATCACTCACTTGTACAGCCCCTGCTAGGCTTTGGACAGACACTGCTTCCTGCCAGCTTCCACAGCAATTAGGAAAGATAAGCTTTGAGGGTCCCTCCCCCATCCTCACCCCTCTCTGTGCTCTCTGCCTCCCAGTCCAGTGGGAACTGTAGGCTCAGAGCCAAGCTTGCACACAAAGGTTGTCACTGGAACCTGCTAGGCCAGATTCCTGGGGAAGGAGAGAGGGAAGTCTGTGCTCATCTCTTCTGCCCTAAGTTCTGAGCTGACTGACTGCCCTGTCTCCTGTCTTAAAAACCCCTTTCTCTTTGAGTCCTCATTGCTGGTTTGAAAGTCACACATGGGCGCTAAAAGACAAAGCAACCAAGCTAAACCAAACCCCACACAGTCGGGGAAGGAAAGGCTAAGGAAGAACTCTCACACGAGGTTTGGGACTGTGGCCCACCCACACAAGACTCCTGCTGTATTATACAGTTGTATTGCAGCCCTGGGAGCTAAGCAAAGTAGGAGAGGTCACCCTACAGCACTGTGGAGTGGGGGCTTTGTTTATAAATCCTGAGACTGTTGGACTCTAAGAATCCAAACCCAAACCCACGGGAAGCGCTCTTTCAGAAATACTCACGGAAGGGAGTCGCTGCAATCGCATGAGATTTATTTGATGAATAGTTGGAATAACAGTAGCCGGTGCACCGGGGTCCCTCACCCTCAATCGAGAAAGAGGAACCCCGAGTGACCAAAAAGGATGGTATATATACAAAGTTCACAGAGACAGTAGATTGCTTCTTAGACAATAAAAGAGATTTCAAACATCCGTTCCCAAACCTGGTTTCTATCTAGCCCTCAATTTACAACCAGGCTATCCTTTTTTACATATGTATCTTGTTCCTGGGAGAATTCCTTTGAAGTGACTTCCGTTTACCCAGGGGTTTTATTGCCTCTATCTTGGGTCTTTTGTGCTTTTGAAATGTTTATTCAAGCCCTTGGAATGCACCCCAGGGGCAGCTAACACTTGAGTGTAAATTGAAACTCCAAACCTAAGAATCTTTCAGGCTGCTACCTAAAATTTATTCTCACAAGACCTGTAGGTGGAGTGGAATTCTAGTGGAGTCATTGTATCTAGGGTAAACGTTACAATGAAAAGGCTGGTTTTAAGTGTATCTAGGGTAGATATCAGAATGAAGAGGTTTTTTTGTTTGTTTGTTTTTGTTTTTGTTTTTTTTTTTTTAGAAGAACTTTGACCTTGAAAGAATTATTGTAAAAACAGTGATTGTTTCCCGGTATCTATAGAGTTGTTTTCCTGAAGGAGCTTTACAGCCTGTGTGTGACTTTCATCACTAGACGTCTTGGCACAGCTGGAACAGCTGGAACAGCTGGAACATCTTGCATTATTGGGCACTGCAAATAGTGTATAGTACGAACTGAAGTTGCAGGGGTGTGGTGTTTTCCTTTATGAAAGATAATAGATTAGATGAAGGGCTTTGGTATGAAAAATATGTTTTACTCTGCCCCCCCCCCCCAAAAAAAAAGAAGCCTTGGGTTTTTTTTTTTTTTTTTGATTTATTGATTGTAACAATCAATAAAATATTCTTCTGTGTGTCTGTTCGAGAGTCAATTCATTGAGACTGTTCCTTTCTGCTGCCTCAGAGCCTGATGACACTCTGGAGTGACCCTCTTTCTTTGATCAACCCGCGTGACTCAGAACACCCACATATGAGTTTGAAACAAACAATCAAATAAGAAATAAACTAGTAAAGCTGGGTGGTGGTGACACATGTCTTTAATCCCAGCACTTGTGAGGGCAGAGGCAGTTTGAGGCTAACCTGATCTACAGAGTGAGTTCCAGGACATCCAGGGTAACACAGAGAAACCCTGTCTCAAAAAACCGATTTAAAAAAAAAGGCAGTAACTAACAAATTGTAAGGGTGAAGAATGATATCCCAGACTCAATAGCATTTAGGGGTCTACCACTCACCCAGATGGAGACACCCAGATTAGGGGATTCCAGGGAGGGAATAGGTGACCTTTATCTTGATTTGTTGGTTTGGTCAATAGGGGTATGGATGTCTTTGGGATTGGCTGGGGCTCTGGGGACATTCCAGAACCGTTGCTGGGGAAGCCCAGAAACTTTTGCTGGGGAAGCCTGGAAACTTTTGCTGGGGAAGCCTGGAAACTGTTGCTGAGGCTCTTGCCTCAGGCCAAGTAGCTGGGCAGCTTCTGATTGGCTGTCCATGAACTGTAGTTTTTTTTTTTTCTTCCAGTAACTGACTTGCCCAGACTTGCCCAATTCTGGGAAACAGAAACTTAGGCCTAGTCTCCTGAACTACCAGTTTGAAGCCTGTCATGGAGTCAGCCTGGCTCAGTCCTCTCAAAATGCAAGCACAAATAAATTGATAGAATCCTGCACTGGGCAGCATTGAATCTGCTTCAATTGTTCTTATCCAGTTCCTTCTCAGCTCTGTGCTGGCATTTGAAGAAGTGAGCTCGAGGCTTACAGCCGCTGCTGTATCTCTTCACAACAGTGACCTTGGAACTGTAGAGTGAAAAACTATAAAGACCATTTCATGAAATATATACAGGCTTTTTCTTTACCCTAAACCTGAGCAAAAGAATGCAAGTTCCAGAAAGCAGAACTGGATGTAAGAGTTCAGGCTTTCACTGCCCCAGACACATTCTGGGTGGAGGGCATTATCCCTGAATCAGAGGACACTTGCTGGATTAACATTCCTCAAGCCTCAGGGTGGGGTTATAGCAAGTGAGAAATAGTTAACCTGAAATAGTTGGTAATGACAGGGTAGGGCACAGTGACATGGTAAAACCACATTTTTGAGAAGAATGAGTGTGCAGAGTGATTTTCACATGACTCTAAATCATTTAGGGTGGGTTCCTCTGAAATGTTCCACTGTTCTTGGTTACCCCCCGCTTGAGGTTTTCCCAGTGTTACAGCCTGCTGATGTTCAAAATTTGTAAAACAACCAATCATGTGTTACCGCGCAAAAATGCAACCAATCATGTGTAACCTCACGAAAATTCCTTCCTTTCCCCACCCCATGCTATAAAAAAAAAAAAAACCACTCAGCTTGCTGGCCTTTTGTCAAAATTGTGTTCCTGCATGGATGAGCAGTTTTGACCTTAGCTATCCAACTCTCCCCAATAAACATCTGCTGATTGCATCCAGGTATGGTTTCTTGTGATTTTTGGGTGGTTGTGATTTCCTGAGACTTGAGGAAGGGTCTCCCGAGTTTGGGGGTCTTCAGAACCAGAAGCCAAATACCTTTCCTTCTCTGAGCTGACTTGGCATTTATCACAGCATTAAGAAAATTTTGCATTCTGCAAAAAACATCTGTTGAGTTTCTGGTAAGGGATTGACCAAATCTGTCATCTCTTTAAGCAACATTAGCATCTAAACTACAGGACTTTCGGGTCTTGGTTTGAACTTAAAATTGAAAAAAAATCCCACTGTCTCAGGACACATTCCTTAGTCAGAGGACACTTACTGGATTAACATTCAGAGGAAGAAGGGAGAGGCTGATTAACATTCCTCAAACCACTGGGGAGGGAAACCATCTGCAGGTGAGGAAGGCCCAGAGCACATAGACACATTCCAGGAGAGGGGCCTAGGATGGGAGGTGGTCAGGAAACTGAGCCCTTAATGTAATAAACCCGGCAAACGGAAGACACTGCCATAAAAGTAATGTGCGAATCTTAGTCACCTAACCTGGGAAGGTCAGCCTTTGTGGTCCTTTGTGGTTGCCCTCATAAACTCTGTATAACAACTGCTTCCAACTTTGGCTCAGGGTTCCTCTTGTCTGTGTGTAGGGGAACCCCAGTGTAAGGAGCAGGCCCTTAACAGGACTGACTCCATATTTGTAATAGGAAAGAAAACAAGTCTGAAGTGAAGTTGTTTTGAAGTGCTGTGATAACCAGAAGTTGTTTTGATAATTAAAAGTTGTTTTGAAAACCTTATGAATCAATATATTTGTGCATTAAAATAAATTGTTTTGAATAAGTGTGATAACCAGCTGTAATGAAGTCATAGCCCCACAGATAACCAGACACATCTGGTTATCTGCCGTGTACGTCAGAAGTAACCCCAATTCAAGCATAAAAGAGGAGCCCTTGGCTGGAGCACTTCATCACACTGGTAGCCATGACTGGCTAGTGTGTTCCTCCATTCAAGCCTCCTCTGCAGCCGAGAGACTGAGCATTCTGCTGCACTCAATCATCAAAGCAGCAGCCGAGAGACCAACGCCCCTATCTTCATGGTCAAGCACTCTCTGGACCTGAGCTGCTGGAAACTGCAGTCATAAGGAATCAGGTCGTATAACTCATGAATAATGATGTACTTATTGCTATACTTATTTCCTTGGTAATTAACGACTTACTATTTGTGTTAACTGTGCTGACATTGATAGAGTCAATGCATAGGAAATGTGGCAATACCTTGTTACAATAGCATTGGTGATAATAAATTGTTTGCTGTGCATTATTAAAGAGCAATTAAATATCAAACCTCTGTCTTTGGCGAACTCTCTCCCCTCTTGTGGAACTGACCATCTCACAGTCAATCCTGTATACGATTCCTGAGTGGACCTGTTGATCCTCTCCCCACGGGGACCCTAAAACCTTATCACAACCTGCTCATGATTGATAACATACTGGGCTAGAGACACCCAGCATACTGGTTAACATCTTATCATCAATAAACCTCATGTTATTGCAGCGAATCCTGTCTGAGTGTTTCTGGGGGAGTTCATCCCCTGGTTTTGGATCTTAGAGTCCAACAAAAAACCACTGGTTCTCAACTTTCCTAATGCTATGACTCTTTAACATAGCTCCTAATGATGTGGTGGTGACCCTCAAATATAAAATTATTTCATTGCTACTTCATATCTATAATTTTGCTACTGTTATGATTTATAATGTAAATATCTGATATCTAGGATATAAGACCCGGAAAGTTGTGACCCACAGGTTGAAGACTGATGGAAACATTGTTGATGCTACAAGTGTTTTTGGTTCTTTCAGTGATGTTTGGTTTTACACGGTAACTTCTACACTTTCTTGAGCACCAATAATTCGAAGATGCCTTCTGCATGCATTAAGTCTGGTCGCTGCCTTTCACAGCTCTATGACAACTGAAAAGAAAAACCATGGGAGTGACAAAAGTTCTGATTGTGTTCATGGTTTTAGGGGGTCTCAGTCCACAGGGCAGTGGGCAGTGGGCAGTGTGATTGAGTTCTCGGCAGCAGGAGTGTGTGGAAGAGGTTCCTGGCATCACAGGGGCCTGGCCATGACTTTCAAAAGCCCAACCCTACTGAGCCACACTTCTGCCAGTTAGAATCCAAGCTTTCCAGCATGGTCACGAGCTGGGGTCCAGACATTCCAAGCATGGGCCTGTGGAGAGCATCCCAGAGCTAAACATTCGCCCACAGTGCAGGCTGTGACTAATGGCAGGCTGTGACTAATGTTGTGGTCTACAGCTGAGTAAAGCCCAAGAAACTCTGAAAAGGAGAGCAATATTGTTCCTCAGAGTCCAGTCTGCTAGTATTCCTTAAGGCAGCACAAGGAGGCATTTGGGAAGACCCCAGGCTGAAGTTTGAGCCTGTTGTTTGGTGTGTGTTTTGGTTTGGTTTGCTTTGCGGGGCACAGCTGTGTCTTGGCTTACACTATGAACCCCAGAATTATGTGTGCCAAATTAGCACATATTTTGTCTTAGTCCAGAACCCTGAGTGGCCTGGGGAAAAACTGTGTGACTAAGAAACCAAAAAAAAAAAAAAAAAAAAAAATCTTAAAGGGACAGCATGTGTTTTTTTATTTTTTTATTTTTTTATTTTTTATTTTTTGGTTTTTCAAGTCAGGGTTTCTCTGTGTAGTCCTGGTTGTCCTGGAACTCACTCTGTAGTCCAGGCTGGCCTCGAACTCAGAAATCCACCTGCCTCTGCCTCCCAAGTGCTGGGGTTAAAGGCATGCGCCACCACCGCCCGGCCTGAATTTTTTTAAAGTAAGTTTTTGCCCCCATGTTGGGCATTAATGTATTGTAAAAATTTTAATCCCAACCTGGGGTTTGTACCCTGCCTTTGACCATTTAGTTCCCAGATAAAAGACACACAACCTTTGTATTTACAATAAGCCTTGATTGGCACTAGAGCTGGGCAGATATGTATCCTCTATACTATTAAAATCTATTTCCTATCAATAACCCTGAGTTATTACTTATTTTGTCTCATCTGGGCTGGTTTTACTTCCAATTGGCCAGCCCACAGGGCCACGTTATATTGACTCCTAACCCATGGCAGCTTCTCCTCCATCCATCTTATTTCTCCCCTTTGTGGTTTTCCTCCAACCCCCAAGCCTGAAAACCCTAAAACCCGGCCTATGTCGTTTGCTCAGCTATTGCCTGTTGTCAACTTTATTCACCAGTCAGAAATAACCTTGAGGCAAGGTCACATTAGCACCATTACGTGTGGATTCTCTCCTCTCTGGGTAACCTGGTCTTGAGGAGCGAGTATCAACATTAAAACACAAGCAACATCAGGCCAAACCACTCTAAGTATCTGCAGAAGCTACAGCTTGAACTAAGACTGTCTGAGTTAGGGTTGCATTGCTGTGAAGAGACACCATGACCACGGAAACTCTTATAAAGGAAAACATTTAATTGGGACTGGCTTACAGTTTCAGAGGTTTAGTCCATTGTTGCCATGGTAGGAAGCAAGGCAGCATTCAGACAGACTTGGTGCCAGAGGAGCTGAGTGATGTGTTTATAAAAAGTTAAAGAGATAGAGAGAGTATGTTCTATGGGGGTGTGGTGAGGTGTGGGGGAAGGAGATGTCTCAGCGGGCCCATGCTGAGGCATCCCTTCCCCCTGAGGGACCAACCACACACGGTATAGTATAGAATAGAGTTTATTCAGGGTATGGGGGGGGGAGTTAAGAGGGTAGTAGAGGCAGAGAAAGGGAGAGAGAGAGAGAGAGAGAGAGAGAGAGAGAGAGAGAGAAGAAGAAGAAGAAGAAGAAGAAGAAGAAGAAGAAGAAGAAGAGGAAGAGGAGGAGGAGGAGGAAGCCGGCCATGAGCATGTGGGGGGGGAGGGAAGGAGGAAGGGGTGAGAGGACAGAGGGATTAAGAGAACAAGAGAGCAAGAGAAGAGAGAGGGAGGAGGGGGTGAGTAGCCCCTTTTATAGTGGGCCCCTAGGCCTACTTGATTGTTGCCGGGCAATTGTGGGGAGGAGCATACCTGGCTGTTGCCAGTAACTGTGGGGATGGAGTTTAGACAGAATGCTAACATTTCCCTGTTTTGGTTTAATTAAAAAAGAAAAAAAAAAATTAGGACGAGGTGGTGTGGAAGCAGGAATAGGGTCGTCGTGATATCTGGCTACTTCCTGCTGGCATTGGGGGCTCTAGGGAACCTAGAAGAATGGGTATGAGGGATGTTTGTCTGGTCTTAGGAGAGTTGGCTGTTTCCTGCTGTCCAGGGTCTGTGGAGACATCTGAGGATAGGTCAGAAGGAACAGGTTCAGTAGAAGTGTCTGTGTGTGTGACAGAAGATGGAGCATCTGGAGGTTGCTTCTCTAGAGCTGTTCTGGATGTCCCTGGACTGGCAAGATGTAGGGAATAAGATTAAGTACGTTTGGGAGAAAGAAAAATGTTTTTCTTAAGATGTACATTTGAAGCCCAGGGTGATCCCACCCTCTGGAATAGGTAGTAAGTGGGAACTTTAGGCAGATGTCCTTATCTGGATGGCATCTATAGGGTCCACTAGAGGTTTCCTGTAGCTTATAAGTTTACAAAGAGTTAACACGAGTTAACGATGACAATCTTTAAGATGAGTCTTTGTCGGATCATGTAGTGGAATGTCTTATTAGAGTTAGGCAAGTTTATAGGAACTCAGAAAATATTAGGACAGTGGCATAGCAAGAAGAGGAAATGTGAAGCATTTAATCAATGGAAACTGAGTTTGGGTAATGAGGTAACAGATTACATCTGTGAAAGCTTAGCTGTCAATGTAGTCAGAAGTCTGAGAAAGAGTAAACAATAATCTCTCAGTTACATATTTAAAAAATGACAGAGTCTACTAGCCAACAGTTCCCGTGGTCTCCATGGTCTCTTGGGCAGAGTCAGTCTGGCTTTCAAGCACAGAAGACACAGGGCTTTTTCTCTGTGGAATGGATGCGTGTGACATGAGAAATGACTTACCTTGGTTTAGCTCATTTGACTCAGGGCATCCAGTCTTGTCCACTACGTTTTTTCAGTTACCATATCACAATCCTTGTTAAAGGCTTTGGGAATTCTGTCTGTCATAATCTTAAATATATTATTAGCAGACTTTTGACAAGATTGAGGGCTATATGGGTTGGTTGTAACTGAATAGGATTTAAATAGCAGTAGTAAAAAATCTATCAAGACAGGATAGGAAAGAAAATCTTAAGTAACTTTGGCAGGTTGTGTAGGTAGAGAAAAGCACATTTTTTGTATTAGCAAAGAAACATTTGGCTGGGACCGGAATAAGAAAGCAGCAGAGGCATAAGATTGTGGTGACAGAAAATGAGTTTGTCTAGGCAGGTTCACAGACTGAGCACGCAGGCCGTGGGAACAAACCAGGGATGTGGGAACATGGATAGGTAACCCTCGGGAAACCTTTTCCCATTTATCAGACGGATGGCAATATGTGTGAAGATCTCTTAAAATCAAAAACAATTTAGCGCCCATTGGGTGATGGGGATGTTACTGAACTATTCATACAGGCGTCCCGAGAAGAATTCAGTGACGAGTCACCGTACAGCCAAGCTAGAAATTCAGGTCATCACGTGACTAGCTAGGAGCTACAGCAGCAATTTCCCGGAAATCCCAGAAAGCAGTTCTACCTAGTACCAGGAATTTAGTCCGGCCGCAAGAGCTTGAGGGATTTATGAACTGCTTTCGAGAAGTCACCCAAGGGTCTGGATAGGGCATTGAAATGTGTGTGTTCGAGGGTTTTTTTTTTGTGGTATGAAAGCAGGAAATGGCCAGCAGGTCGCTCCCCACACAGCACCTGCAGGATTGCAGGCCCCGCGGGCGGCTCGGTGGGGGAAGGGAAGGAAGGAAGCTGTTCTGTCACAGCAAAGTGCACACCAGCTATTTTTGTGTCAGACAGCACTGTCAGCACTCACTTTCTAGGTCCTGGGCAGAGAAGGAGAGAGAGAGAGAGAGAGAGAGAGAGAGAGAGAGAGAGAGAGAGAGAGAGAGAGAGAGAGAGAGAGAGAGAGCCTCCCTCATGTGCTTGGGCAGCCAAGCCCTTCGTGTAGGTGGTCTCGTGTGTGGCAAAACAAGTCTCAGGGTCCCTGGCAGGATACAAGGAGCACAGCGGCGCCAGACCCAGAGCAGAGCTAAGGAACAGAGGGGGTAGGGGAACAAGAAGGGTCCCAGACCCACTTTTCAGGCAAGCTGACTGAACTAGTGGCTGCAGCCAGCTGCAAATGAGAGAGGAGGAAGGGGAAGAAGCCTACATTATGGGTCGATAGCAGGCAGCAGGGAAGACTGACTCATGAGAGAGACACGTGGGTGCTAGAGACCAGCGCTTGGAGCCTGTGCTCCTGAGGGAGCAGTTTGTCCAGGCCCAGCCTGGGGTTCTCAGCCACGAAGAAACTCTCAAAAGGAAAGGGGAAAGTCTCATCCAAGAGAAGGAGTCCTAGAACGAGGGTCGGGGCAGCACAGGGTTAGCTCCGAGATCAAGAAATCTTCTCTGGGACCATGTGGACGGTTACTCTGAGCAGTGGAGGATGGGGGTGGAGGGCTTACCAGTTCTAGGAATGTTAGCAGTTCTAGGCTAACAGCATGGATCTCTTGTGGTAGCTGAGGTGGGATGCAAACCTGCAGATTTCTACATCTGAGCCTTGGCACCAATGATGTGTTTATAAAAAAAAATAAAGAGATAAAGAGAATATGTTCTATGGGGGTGTGGTGATGTATGGGGGAAGGGGATGTTTCAGCGGGCCCATGCTGAGGCATCTCTTCCCCCTGAGGGTATAGTATAGAATAGAGTTTATTTATTCAGGGCATGGGGAGGGAGGGGAGTTAAGAGGGTATTAGAGGCAGAGAAAGGCAGAGAGGGGGGGTAGGGAAGGGGAGGGGAGGGAAGAGGAAAGGAGAGGAGAGGAGAGGAGAGGAGAGGAGAGGAGAGGAGAGGAGAGGAGAGGAGAGGAGAGGAGAGGAGAGGAGAGGAGAGGAGAGGAGAGGAGAGGAGAGAAGAGAAGTAGAGGCCAGCCATAAGCACATGGAGAGAGGGGGAAGGGAAGGGAGAAGAGGTGAGGGGACAGAGGGATCAAGAGAGCAAGAGAGAAAGAGAAGTGGGGTGGGAAGCAGCCTCTTTTATAGTGGGCCAGGCCTACCTGGCTGTTGCCAGGTAACTGTGGGGGTGGAGTTTAGACAGAATGCTAACACTGAGAGTTCTACATCTGGATCCCAGGGCAGCAGGACATGATAGCAACACACTTCCTCTAACAAGACTATATTCATTCCAACGAGGCCACACCTCCTAGTAGTAGCACTCCCTACGAGCCAATGAGGGCCATTTTCTTTCAAATCTAGCCTTTGTAAACTGAGATGCTGACTCCATTTGAAGTGGGCACCTAAAAGGATAAAAGCGCCACACAGCACTACAGGCACCAAGCATGAACTCCACGAAGACTTATGCAGCCCAGCCCCACAGTCCTAAGCACTAGGTCTGGAGTATCAGTGCAGGGTCATCGGCCCACCAGAAGACAGAAGACTTACATGCTGGGGATCTGGGAGATGGCTCAGCAGGGAGAGGTGCTGCTGGCTGCTTGAGAGCCTGAGTTTGGTCCCTGAGATTGAACAGGGCAGAAGAAGACAAACTCTTGCCAGTTGTCCTCTGATTTCACACGGAGTGGTGTGTGTCCTCCCCATTCACAAAACAGATAAACAAAACAAAGAATTAAGCAGGAGGAGGTCGAAAGCTGATCTTACCGGCTACCAGAGCTGTCAGAGAGTGAGGTTCTGACCTGAGTCATGAGCACAGTTGGCCCTAGCTGAACTGTGTCCCCTCTCAGGTGTGGGCTCCCCCTGAAGTTAAAGGCCAAGAGCTCTGCAAGCAGACAGGGCTTACAGACAGGGAAAGGAGCTGCCGGGCAGCTGGGGCCCAGCCTAAAAAACTAATGGATAAATCCCTGCCTGGGGATCTGGAGGAGGGGAAGGTGGCTGTCATAATTTTCTTCATAGGACACAGGAAAGAAAGACATGTCACAAGCATGTAAGCTGAAGGTCACCTTAGACAATTTGTGTGTTCATGTACATGTGTGTGCATATACATGAGAGTAAATACACGTTTGTGCATGTGTGCACATGTACACACATATGTGCATATATGTGTGTGTGTGTGGTGTGCATTTAGGATCTGTCAACACTGAATGTCTTTTTCAGTCCCTCTGATGTTTTGGTGGGGGTGTGTGATGGGTGGGGCAGAACAGGGTCTCTCATTGAATCTGCAACTCATTCATTCTAGTAGGGCAAGGCCCTGGGGCTCCTCCAGGTTCCTCAGTGCCACCACACTTGGCTTTTAAATGAGTGCTGGGAATCTGGACTCAGGTCCTCATGCTGATGTGGTAGGCACTTTACCCAAGCCTGCCTGCCTGCCTATCTATCTATCTATCTATCTATCTATCTATCTATCTATCTATCTATCCACACATGTATGCATGTATGTGTGAGAGTGGAGGCATGTGCATGCCATGGTGTGAGTGTGGAAGTCAGAGGACAATTTTGGATGTAGACATTTGGCTTTCACCTTATGACAGGGTCTCTTGTTTGCTTCTACATATGACAGACTAACTGGCCTTCCATCTTCTGAGAATTCTCCTGTCTCCATCTTTTGAGAATTCTCCTGTCTCCATCTTCTGAGGATTCTCCTATCTGTCTCCATCTTCTGAGGATTCTCCTGTCGCCATCTACCACCTCCTGGTTAGAGTGCTGGGATTACAGAGATGTTCTAGCTACATGCTCACCTTTCATGGGGATTTGAACTCAGGTCCTCCCCCTTGTATGGCAGACACTTTTAGCTGCTGAACTATCTCCTTGTTAACTATTTTTAATTGAGTTTGACTTTTATAAAAGCTTTTTTTATATATGTGTGTGTTTATGAGAGTGTATGCTGTGTGCATGCTGGTAACAGCAGAGGCCAGAAGAGGGCATCATATCCCTGAAAGGGATACATGTGGTGTGAGCTGTCTGACGTAGAGGCTGGAAGGACAGAGTACTAGTTACGTTTTTACTGGTGTGATGAAGGACTATGACCAAGGAGACTTCCAGAGAGATGAGTGTATTTAGGTTTATGGTTCCAGAGAGTTAGTGTCCAAGCTGGCAGAGTGACACTGTGGCACCAGGAACAGGAAGCTGAGAGCTCATGTCCTGAATTGAAGGTGTGAAACCTCAAAGCCCACTACCAGTGACATATTTCCTACAGTAAGACAACGCTGCCAAACACTGCCATCACCTGGGGACAGAGTGTTCAAATGCTCAAGACTGTGGGGAACATGTCAATCAAACCACCACAAGCAGCAAATCCTCTGAGCAGCTGTCTTTTCTAGGCCCTTACTTGCGCTTTAGAATATGTGATGGTTTGAATGAGAAATGTTCCACCCACCCCCCAGTCTTAGGCATCTGACCACATGATTCCTAGTTGGCAGTGCTGTTTGGGGAGGGATAAATGATGTAGCCTTGCTAGAGGAAGTCATTGGGGGTGAGCTTTGAAGTGTAAATGTCTCACCTACTTCCAGTTTGCTCTCTCTGTGTTATGCTTTTGGTTCAAGATGCGAGCTCTCAGGTTTTTGTCCCTGCCTCTACACCTCCCACCACGATGGGATTCTTAGCCCTGTGGAGCCCTCAGCCAAAATAGACTCTAATTTATATAAGTTGTCTTGGTCATGGTGGGTTGTTTGTTTGTTTGTTTGGTTTTTCTTTTCTTTTCTTTTCTTTTCTTTTCTTTTTTTCTTTTTTTTTTGGTTTTTTGAGACAGGGTTTCTCTGTGTAGCCCTGGCTGTCCTGGAACTCACTCTGTAGACCAGGCTGGCCTCGAACTCAGAAATCCGCCTGCCTCTGCCTCCCAAGTGCTGGGATTAAAGTCGTGCACCACCACCCAGGTGGCATTTTATCATAGCAAGAGAAAAGTAACTAATACAGAATGTTGAGTGTACAGTTTAATTCTTACATACGTATTCATTATGTATGATCAAGGCATGAAACACCGCTAGCTTCTCTCGAGTCCCCTCGTCTTGTCTGCAGTCAGCACTCACTGTGTTTGTTCTGTATGCTTGTAATAAACAACTGTGAACTTAGCTACTTAGAACACCACCCATCGCTTATGCCACTGTGTTCTGTGTGAAAAGTCCCAGCAGCTCAGCTAGCTGGCAAGCTCGCCTTGGCTTTGGTGTTGGCCGGCCCAGCTCTTGTCTCATCGCTATGGTGCAGAAGGTACTTCCATTTCACAATTGTTGGCAGAATTAACTTCCTCCAGGCTTTCCAGAACAGGTCTGTTCACAAGTTCTTTCTCTGTACCTTCGACGATTGCCACATCTCTTCCACCTTGAGACACAGAGAGGTCCCACCAGGTATCTCTTCTCTCCTAAGGTCACAGATGTAAGTCCATCTTGCAGAGTCCCTTTGCCAGGTGTGGTCAGCAGTGTCACTCCACAGAAGGCTGCCATGCACCCAGGCTGGACACTTTCACCACAGTGTTGGCTGAGGATTTGACATTTCTGGTAAGCAGAAGCATGTGGTATTAATGTAAGTATTAAACAGGAACAAGCCAGGCCTGTTGTTCCAGGAACAGAAGAGTTCAGTGGGGCACCTAAGCCCAACTTTTCCTCAGTTTTCCCCCAGGCACTTTTCAGAGTGTTTGTGGTGGTACATCTGACCTTGAAGACAAACTGCTCCCTACAAATATGGCTGGTCCTCTGTTCCTCGATTACTTCCATATTGTTCTTGGGAACAGTCCAGAGTCACCACCAACCTCTTTACCTTCTGATGCTCTAGGGTTGCAGGAAGTGATTCCTTTTCCTCTGACAATTTAAAGAAGAAAAAAGGCAGGAAAAGCCAGGTCTCAGCACTCAGGCAGATATTACTCAAAGTGAAGCATTTGCCAACATCCATTTGAGTTGAACACATTCATGCAAACACACACACACACACACACACACACACACACACACACACACACGTGCACACGCACACACACACACACACACACACACACACACACACACACAGCAGAGCATATGAAGAGACAGACTCTCCATGCTGAGGAGGGAACTTAGAGATGGCATCCAAGTTTTCTGGAGAGGCCGTGAAGGTTTTATGTTTGTGGATGAGATGAGTCTCAATTCTCCAGAAGTTAGAAATGGATGCTTTAGAGGTATTGCCAGGGACTGAATAACCCAGACAAAGGTAGGGAAGCTGACTCCTGCAGACTTGAAAGTTTCACTGAGCAGTTACCAGGGATTAGGGGGAAATTTGCTCTGCTGACCGTGAGAGGCCAAATCTACTCCGTCTTGGGACTGGCCTCCATCTCAAAATTTTAAAAAGCCTTGAGAACTTAACTGTCAGCTGAACTCAAGCCACACCCAAGTACCAGGAAGGAGCCCATAGTTTATTCTTGGCCCATACCCCAGAATTACTCCCTAATAACAGTTAATCAAAGATTAATCTGATTGTTTCAGATGTACTTTCAGACCATTTGTGATTATATACGGTCTTGCTTCAGAGCACCCGCCTGTCTTACAATAGTCACTCAGTCAGATGCTTGCCAAGATGGACACCCCTCATCTGCTCCCGTTTCCTATAAAACCTTATCCCGATGAGAGTTCAGGGCTGCATCACCAAACCATCCTGTGAGTCCACAGTGAATAACCCAAAATTTGAGTTTGTAATAAAGAGACCCTAATGTGATTCTATCAGAAACGGCTCCTTGGTTGTCTTTTAGGGTTCACAAATGCTTCCTGGCACAACAATGGGATCCCTGGGATGGTAGGAGAGGTCACACTGAACAGTTCCCTGGGATTGGGGGAAAACATCTCTCTGAACAGATCCCTGGGGTTTCCAGGAGACCATCAAGTCTTAGAAAAGGAGTGGCAGAAAAAGAAAGAAAGGAAGGAAGGAAGAAAGAAAGAGAGAAAGAAAGAAGAAAAGGAGAGGCAGGAACAGCATGAATCTATGAAGACCCCTTTTTCCTGTCTGTCTCTCTGTCTGTCTGTCTAGCAGGGGCCAGTCTGACTCCTAGTCTCTCACCTTCTCTTATTATTTATGCTTGCAATCTAGAGACACACTTTACCTTGGAGAGTTACCCCTCTTGAAATCTGAAGGTACCCACATCTCCTCCTCACTCCCCCAAGTTGGAGCAGACAGCTCTGCCTTCCGACATTGTTTCTAATGGTGATTGTGGCAGGCAGACAACCTTGCTTTCCATATATTGTTTCTAGTGGTGTTCCTGTCACTCTCTGTGCAGCTTTGAGGCAGAGCAGCAGTGAGCTGCTGTGTGTTAAGCAAGGAAGGATGCTTTAAACAGAGCCAGGTTTTATAAGGCTGGTTATCACTGGAGGTGTGGTCAGGAACCCAGAAGTTCCTGGATTGTTCCTTGGTCCTTCAACTCCGCACCATGGTCCCTGCAGGAGGCAGTAGCCCAGGAGAAGGGGGCAGAAGGGGACAGCTGCATAAGAACAGCCCGGCTTGTCTTCTGCCATAGGCAGAACTCACAGGCATTACGGACTTGATTGTGTGGCTGAGGTCCCACAGCCCTTCCTACGCTCTAACCCCAGGACTGCTGGTGACCTGGAGGAGGACAGGACTGTGCTGGTGACCTGGAGGAGGACTAGAAAGAGGCTGAGCTGTGTTTTTTTGTGTGTGTTTGTTTGTTTTTGTTTGTTTGTTTTTTCTTCCTCATGAGAAAACAAAGAAGAGGGGAGTGTGTCAAGTAAGTGTCACTGTGGACCCAGAGACTGGTCACTACGGAACACCCTGTCAGTGTCTGGGATCTAACCTCTTCAGAGGAGCAGTGTACCCACTTTGGGAGACAGAGCTAATAAGTGTAAGAGGGTGGATCTCACTTCTCTCCAGACCAGGCAATGTTCTAAGCATTTCCTGTAGATGGAGATAAAGAAGAGGAGGAGGAGGTGGGGAGGAGGATGAGGAATGCAAGGGATGAAAGACTCTGGTGATATGAGGCTCTTGGCTGGGTGCCAGCACAGAGGACACTAAACAGCAACGAGTCATGAAGCAGCTATGGAGATGATGCAAGGCAACAACGGCTCTGTGTCACCTCTAACACTGAGCCATCACATGTCCCAGAATGCTGATGGCACCTGGGAAAATATCAGACACCAGGTGTTTCTGCTGCCACACCTTCACCCAACCATCAGGGACAAGTGCTGGGGTTAAAGGTGTGCACCATCACCACTGGTAAACACTTTCTTTTATAAATTGCCTTGGTCATGGTGTTTCATCACAGCAACTGGAAGTAACTAAGATACTCTCCCATCACAGGCTCCTTCATTCTTTATACTTTTTTTACACTTTACCCAACTGTTCAATACGATGATACCCAGCCATGCCCTAAATTTGCACTAGGACTATAAATACTAATTAGGCATCTCATTCTATATTTATTGGTATCTTAAATATCTTAATTAATTGGTATGTGTGTGCATGCATGTGTGTGTATATGTTTGTCTCTGTGCATCTGTATGTATATGCATGTATACATATGCATGTGTATGTGTATGCATGTGTGTTCATGTGTGTGTGTATGCATGTGTGCATCTGTATGTATATGCATGTATGTGTGTGTGCATGTATATGTGTATATATGTACAGTGTATGCATGTGTGTATTGTGTGAATGTATGTGTATATGCATGTGTATGCATGTGTGTGTTTATGTGTGTGCATGCCATAGCACACATGTGGGGGTCAGAGGACAAGTATTCAGGAGTTTGTTTTCTCCTTTCATATTTTTTTTTTTTTTAGAAAACATCGTCTTGGTTATTGTTCTACTGCTGTGAAGAGACACCATGACCAAGACAACTTACAAAAGGAAGCATTTAACTGGGAGCTTGTTTATAGTTTGCAAGGTTGAGTCCATGACTATCCTGGCAGGGTATTCAAAAAAAAAAAAAAAAAAAAAAAAAAAGCCAGATCCAGGTTCAATGAAAGACTGCCTCAAAAAAATAAGGTGGAACAGGCCACTCCACCATATGGTGCTGGGTACCACTACGATGAAGTCACTAAACAGGAAGCCATTGAAGAGAACTCTTTAAAAGTGTGATAAGGATGCTGAAGTTAGCGTTCCACAGCTGATGGCTTCTGCTAGGAATTCGGGAAGAGAACATCTCAGTTGTTTTAAGGGGCAGGCTACTAAGATTTTAACCATGCTCCAGTGAATTTAAAGATAACACACTTTGGATTTTATTTTTGCTCTTTTCTTTTTTTTTTTTTTTTCTTTTCAAAAAAAATTTGGGGGAGGTCACAAGGGCTTGTGGGGCAGACATGGAAGGACTGGGAAGTGAGTGTGATTGGGTGCATGACGTAAGATTCCCAAAGAATCAAGAAAAATATTACATTGAAAAAAAATAAATGGAAAATTATAAGGTGAAAAGTAACTGTGGAAATTGACCTCTGACCTCCACATGTACATACATGGAACTAGCATACCCACACCCACATGTACACACATGAACTAGCATACCCCACCCACATGTACACATATGAACTAGCATACCCCACCCACATGTACACACATGCATACCAAGCACACACACAGACACACACACATAGACACCAGAGACACACATACAGACACACATACTCACACATACAGACACAGACACAGACACAGACACACACACACACACACACATTTAAGATGACAACAACAACAAACCCAAATACAAAACACATCTTTTTTGTTGCTGAGATAAAACCCCATGACCAAGGCAACTTCTAGAAGGAAGGGTTTGTTTGGGGCTTATGGTTGCAGAGGGAGAGGAGTCCATTACCATGTTGGGGATCATGACAGCAGGGGAGCACAAGGTTCTGGGCCAGCTCATATCTCCATCCACAAGCAGGAAGCAGAGAGAAAACCAATTCAAAATGGAGTGAATTTTAAAACCTAAGCCCATCTCCAGGGACATACTTCCTCCAGCAAGGACACACCTCCTAATCCTCTCCCAAAAACCACCAACAGGGTACCAAGTATCCAGATGCCTAAGTCATATGGAAGTTGCTTATGTCAAGTGTTTGGTCACAAGAAAAGTAATGCTGTAGCATGCTCTTGGGCCTCTGTTTGCCACCAGAGCTCAGCAAAACGGAGAGAGAAAAGTCTTACCCTTTTTTGTTTGCTTGTTTGTTTTTCAAGACAGGGTTTCTCTGTGTAGCCCTGGTTGTCCTGGAACTCACTCTGTAGACCAGGCTGGCCTCGAACTTAGAAATCCACCTGTCTCTGCCTCCCAAGTGTTGGGATTAAAGTCGTGCGCTACCACTGCCCAGCTGTGAAAAGTCTCACTCTTGTGAGAACCTCTGCAGGAAACTGATGGGGGCCGGCACCACAATCAGGGCTCAGGTCCTTGTCCTCTTACTGCCCAGTTCCACCTCCTGGCCTTTCTCCCTTTCTGCAACCCAGGAGAGCGATCTCACCTTGTGATCCAGAGCCCTGGCCTTACCCTTGACCCGTGGACACAGTGCCACAGTGCTTACATGCAGGATGGGACTGAAGTACACTTACTAGGTTCTGGACACCACATTGGGCTGTTAAAGAAGCAGAACCCACTGCCATGCCATCTGCCTGCCGACCTGATACCCTACCTGCCCCTGACCTCTGGCTGGTTCCTCTCTCCTGCTCCACTAAACCCAGAGTGCTGGGGGGATGCTGGACCCTACTTGAACTGGAGTCAGTGGGTCACTTTCAAACTGTGCACCTCGTGTTCTTGGAAGAGGGCAGAGATGGATTTCCCTTTCTCCCAGCCCAGGTTAGGGCGGCTGACAAGCTCTAGGAAGTGGGAGTCCTGGGCTCTTACCTGAACTCCATTACTGTCTGGGGTGTGACAGGGAGAGTCCCCGCCAATGTAGGGTCAATCTACTTCTCTTAAAGGGGTTTGTACTTATGGGCACCATGCTGAGGCCCCAGCTACTCCTCTCTTGGCTGGCCTTGAGGAAGCCCCATGGCTTGAGTCTGCACTGAGGCTAGCGTTGGGATCTTCTGTACTTGTTGATAGCAGACCAAATGGCTCTCTACCACCCATGTATCTGTAGATATCCAAACGCTCTGACAGTAGGAATCAGGCTGCTGGCTGTCTCAGTGGCACAACTCTGTCCGTAGCTAACTCCTATAGTCTCATGCACGCTCAAGGCCCTAGCACCTGTCACAGTGGGACTTCTGTGTCCTCAGCAGCTGCTGTCACCAACATTTTGATAAATGTCTTAGGAAACAGAACTTAGTGGTAAAAATCAAAGCAGAGACTGGTATCAAAGGATGGCAGTGGAGCCTGAGGCTTTGGGTGAGGTATGGGGCACGGGAGTGTGTGCGGATAAGCCTGCAGGGGGCACTCAGAGACTCAAAGCCATCTCTGGCTTTGTGGTCACAGGCCCTTTCTGGAAGGATGGCAAGGTACTGATGGTTAACCACTGACATACCTGCAGGGGTTAGCCTTTGCTTGCCCAGGTGTGCACAGCCTCCTATGTGACTGGGAGCCTGGGGAGGAGGGGCAAGAGGGGGCATGGGCTGAGAACCCTTGCTGAGCAAGAGCTAAGCTGTTCCCATAGTGCCCGATGATGCCTTTATTCCTAGGCTTTCCTACTTAGAGTAGTTTAATATCTTCATGGAGATGCTGAAGTAGGAAACCACTACAAGAAGATAAGAGAATTTCCAGAATCCATCTGACTTTTATAAAGGAAATGAGAATGCGGCCAGAAGCCAAGGTCACAGCTGGAGATGAGGAAGGGGGAAAGTAAGCCTTTGCCAAAGGCATGCAGCTTGAATGTTCTGGTTTTAGCAGAAGCCTAGGAAAGAAGTGACCGGGAAGCATCCTTACCTGGCAGCTGGGGGTTGGGCTGTCATCCCCTGGTACCTGGGTTAAATTGGTCTGGGAAGTGCCAGGACAATTTCTGGATGGTTCTGCTGTGCTGAGTTTAGGGCCCACTGGTTTAGAAAGGTAGGAGATGTGTTTTTTCTCCACAGCTTTGAGACTTCTTGAACATCCCATTTCCTCTGGAACCAGGGGCCTCTGTGTCTGTGTCTATGTATGTATGTGCCTGTGTGTACATTTGGATGCAGGAGGTCAACCTAAGGAGTTATTACTTTGGTGCTGTCTTCCTTTTTTTTTTTTTTTTTTTTTTAAGACAGCCTCTCACTGGAGACCACTCACTCTGTAGACCAGACTGGCCTCCAGATCTGATGGCCACCACACCCAGCTTGTCTCTACTTATTTGCTGCTGCAACGTGGCCATCCCAAGCCTTCACTGGCACAGAAACGGCACCAGTCACGTCTTCCTGCAACAATGGATTGCTGCCTGCAACTGCGAGCTAAAATCAATGTCTCTCTCCTTAAGCTGTCCCTGTCAGATATTCTGTCTCAGCAAAAATGAATACACTTGTGGTCATTAAAACTGACAGGTGAGTCACCTGTCATCTCAGCACTTGGTAGCCTGAGGCCAGAGGATTACCATGAGTGTGAGACTAGTGGACATATGCATTGAGATCTTATCATAGAAAACCAAGTCAAAACAAACAAAAAAACCCAAACAAACTTTTGTTGGGTAAATGTGGAATGCGTGTTTCCCAACCTGCCCATGACTTCACGATACATTTTATAATTGTAATGAAAAAAATTAAGTCCTGCCCCTTGCCACTCCTCAGCCCACCCTGTCCTCTCCTCACTGTCCTTGTACCTTTCCTCAAAGATCCTTTTGTGTTGGGGTATACTGTGTGAAGATGCATTTCTGTATATTCAATTGTTAATTCTGCACCAGGGAGAGCTAAACACTGGCCATATCTTGGTATTGTTATTTCTATGGCCCACCACTGGTCTCATATTTTGTAAATACTTGTTCCTTCCTCACCTGTCTAAGGAAATCTAGAATTGTATCTGATTTGCTTTAATAAAGAGCTATGGCCAATAGCTGCATAGGAAGTGGAAGACAGACTTCTGGGCAGAGAGAGAGAGAGAAAGAGACTCTGGGAGAATAGAGAGGTGAGATTCACCATCAGACATCGAGGTGGATGAATGGACCAGAGTGATGGAGCTGGCCACATGGTGGGATACAGGCCAGGATTAGTCAGGATAGAGTAGTTGGGAAGACTGCCTGGCTAAGGCCTAAGCTTTAAAATGTTAGTAAGCCTCTGTGTCCTTATTTATATTGCTGGCAGGTCTAAGAAAGTCCTGTTCTATTGTTGGCCGAGCTGAGATCGAGTCTCCATTCCCACTGGCTTGTAGTGGGAAGTGGCTCCACTTAAATACTCCACTACTGTTGGCCTCACATCCACATGCATCCTAACTGGACTCAGTGGGTTATTGAAACAGTAGAACGTGAAACTGGTGTGTGTATGTGTGTGTGTGTGCGCGCAAATCGGGACAGAACAGAACAGATCACAAGATAGATGAAATGACCCTTGGGCAGGGGCCCTCCTGTTGAAGACCGATCTGCATTTACGACCCAGTGAAACACAGAAGAGCTAGCACAGGCTTCGTTCTGAATGGTTAACACTTCTAAACTGTTGGTGGTGGTTGGTATAAGAATGGCCTCCATAGACTCAAGTTTGCAAACTTTGTTAGAATACCTGAAACTGTTTGGGAAGGGGTAGGAGGTGTGGCCTTGTTGGAAGACATAACAGGGCATGTCTTAGTTACTTTCCTATTGCCATGACTTACTTTTTTTTTTTTTTTTTTTTTTTTAAAGTTTGAGATTCATGGTTGCAGAAAGTCCATGAGCATGGTTGCAGTCCAGTAGGCAGTTAAACACTAGCTGAAAGCTTACATCTGATCCTTGAATGCGAGGCAAGAAACACCAGGAATGATGTGGGCTTTTGAAGTCTTGAGGACAATGAATATCGATGCTTGCTCTAAAGACAGCTATGTCTTATTAGGGAGAAACATTCACCGTGAGTCAAAACTTCAAAAATACAGTTAAAGTGTGCACGAAGCAAGCTGGCTCTCATGGACTTGGGTATAATTGTCATGATGCAGCCCCATGATGTACTGCCTCATGCTGAATTTAAGATGATCTTTTTTCTCTTCAAAAACTTCCAACACTGGATATATATTAGACTTCTGGAGAGTTCTAATTCATCTCGTGCACCTTTGCAAACCTGGCTCCAAGAGTGCATCGATACAGACTTGATGGCATGAGTTGGTGGAAAAATGCCTTTTGCCAGGTGACTTTCTGAGTTTGAGGCCCACCTAGTCTACACAGTGAATTCTAGGCCAGTCAGGCCTACATAGTGAGACTCTATTTATATATATATGTGTGTGTATGTATATATATACATATATATGTATGTGTGTATACACACACACACACACACATATATATATATAAAAGGCTTTATATATATATATATTTTCCTGCATGCATGAAAGGTAAAATTCTTCCAGGTCTTAGGCCTCCAGGTGACTATAGGAACGGTGACGTACAGTGGCATTTGCCCCCTCTCCCTGAGGACTTGGACTATCTCAGCACTTTGGATAACCAGTTTGAAAGCTGGGCATACAGTGACCAATCACAGGGATATGCTTTAAAGACTTCTTTTTATTTATGTGGGTGTACATGCAGGAAGCCAGAAGGGGGTGTCAGATCCCATGGAATTGGAATTAGAATTAGAAGTGGTTATGACTTGCCCCATGTGGGTGCTAGGAACCGAATTTGGGTCATCTGGAAGAACAGCTAGTACTAACCACTGGGCCCGCTCTCCAGTTGAAGATACGCCTACTTGCTTTTTGACCTCCTTACTAATGAGGTCACTTAATGTTGTCATATCCGTGAGTCATTTGCATACTTGAGGGCCGACGAGCATAATCTTGGTGGAAGTGCAGGGGAAGGGGGCTGGAGAGCTGCAAAATGGATTGTCTTAGTCAGGGTTTCTATTCCTGCACAAACATCATGACCAAGAAGCAAGTTGGGGAGGAAAGGGTTTATTCAGCTTATACTTTCCACAGTGCTGTTCATCACCAAAGGAAATCAGGACTGGAACTCAGGCAGGTCAGGAAGCAGGAGCTGATGCAGAGGCCATGGAGGGATGTTATTTACTGGCTTGCTTCCCCTGCCTTGCTCAGCTTGCTTTCTTATAGAACCCAAGACTACCAAGCCAGGCATGGCACCACCCACAATGGACCCTCCCAGCCTTGATCACTAATTGAGAAAATGCCTTACAGTTGGATCTCATGGAGGCATTTCCTCAAGGGAGGCGCCTTTCTTTGTGATAACTCCAGCTGTGTCAAGTTGACAGAAAACCAGCCAGCATAAGGATCTTCAAGGAGCTGGATACACTGTCGGTCGTGCTTTTAGAAGAATCCAGGTGAAAGCCTGGGAGACTGGCTGAGGAGGCCAGGAAAGCCAGCAGAAGCCTGTGCATTCCCTTTTCTCACAGCTGAGGCAGACAGATGTCATGTACCTTCAGAGTGATGGGTGCTATCAAAGTGAACCATGTAGGGCAGAAGGCAGTGCTAGGAAGGGACTGTGCAGATGGGTGCTTAGATCATGACCCAGGGAGAGCTGGAGCAGAGCTTGGTTAAGAATCTAAGATAGGGATGAGCTCAGTGGGCTGGGCAGGGCAGCCAGGGCTCAGATGCAGGCAGGAACCAGTAACTCAGCGCTCACAACTGCCTGGGGATGCTGTTCCCATGGGAGATGCAGGGGAGAGGAGATGAGGATGGAGGGTTTATGAGCAGTGCTGTTAGAAGAGGCTCAGGGAAATCAGATCAGGAAGAGAATGGTGTGGGTGACTGAGCAAAACATGTTCTTTCTGTGACAAAGTCTCACTCTGTAGGCCAGGCTGGGCTTCAACTCAGAGATCCATCTGTTTCTTCCTCCTGATAGCTGAGTAGTGGTGTTTACCATCACCCCTGGCCAGAACACAGGTTCATGCCACTTTCTCGTGTACCGAGTGCTTTGGTTAGTAGCCCCCTTTGGTCGCTATCTTACCAATGGCCTTCTTTTACCTAGGGCCTCAGTCACCACAGTCAACACTCATGGCTCAGTTCATAGCCCCAGGGAACTGCTGCAGCAGGAATGGCCCCCACCACCCCCCATTTTTGACACTGAAATCACCATGTCCAGTATCAAGCCCCAGAGAGCCACCTGCCACCTTTTTACCACACAGGCCTCCTGGAGACTCGATGCCCCTAATGGTGAGAAACAAGCTTCCACTGTAATCTACCCAGTTCATGGGTAGAGACTGCTTTTGGATTTAGTGACATTTTGAGGTGCATGTAGGGTCAGAAATATACCAGGTAGATAGGAGCTGGGCTGCCTGGGTCTGGCTCCTGCTCTGCCACTTCCCATGTGGCTTCGGACAAGATCCTCACTCCATGCTGTAGCTTCAGTGCTTAGTGAGGAGACATAGTCAGGCTCAGTTTCTGTCTCCTTTGAAATGAACACACTATCCTGTCACTGTGTCACACATGTACAAATACAGCCTGGGTCAGAGTCAAAGGCCTTTAGAGGCAGTGGCAGTGTGGGTAGTAAGAGCATCGTACAGGGACAGTCCAGTGAGCCCCAAGTTCTCCAGCATGTGTTGCTGTGTGCTTGGGGGACAGCGGGGGTGGGTGGGGTGGGGGGTGGGTCTGCCAGTTCCAGGGCCCTCAGAGGCGGCTGAGAGGCCAGAGGTCACTGTGCAGGCACAGCACCTGGGACTGCTGCCCTCACCTCAAGGGGCTGCTTCCTCATTTGGAAGGCCAGGTGGCAGGAGAGTGAAGGGCAAGCAGAGGCAGTGGGTAGCAGCATAGTCTAGGTTGCCATGGAGGAGAGAGCTTGGGATTTTAGTGGGGAAAAAAATTAAACTATTTAAGATTGAAGACCCTAGTAAGGAAAGGGCAGGAGAAGAGACATGACCCTTAGGCTGATAAAATGGGAAGGTTAGGTGTAGAGCATGGGGTGTGTGGGGGGTACCTCACCTGAGAGCTGAAGACTATTAGGACAGGTAAGAAGGAAGAAGCCAAGGTTTACACATTTGGGAGCAGAAATCCACTCAGGAATCTATGAGAGGGTCTCCATGCTCCCATAACTCAGGAAGGCAGTGACTGGGGAAACTTTAGGCATCTGGGATATTGGCAGAGAAACCACTAGTGAGTGATGGGTGAAGGCCAGTCTGACAGCAGAGGCATTCCCCACAGTGACGGTGAACAGGAGATGAACAGCAGAAGCCAGGGAAGGAGGCACTTACCTCAGGAGTGTTCGGCGGATCAGTGGAGCTGGCAAATAGTGCCTGAGACCCTGTAAGGGGGCAGCTGGAGGATGAAGGGAAGCAGTAACTGTACTTCACCTCAGAGAGATGGAAGTCTGCTGCCAGCCAGAGAGCAGCTGGAGAAGTCACCTCCCTCCTAGCTCCTGGCCATTTGAAAGCCTTTCTGGAAGAAGTGCTGTGGTTTCTCTTCCTCTTTCCAGGTTAGAGCCTGGAATTCAGGTAAGAAAGAAGGATCCAAAAGCCGGCCAGAGGTGGTGTTTCTCTCTTTTATTTAAAAACAGTGCTTCATTACCATTTGCAAAGGCTGAGGCAAGGCCTTTCCTTTGCTAAGAGTTTATAAAAGCCAGCAACATGATCAATAATTTATACACATGGAGAGTAATACAAAAAATAATGAATAAAAGCTAAAGATCTAACTACTCCAACCTTCACAATTCCAGCTACTTGATAATAATAGGAGTAACCCAATGAATACTGTATGGTCTGAAAGCTACTATACAATATGATTCTTAAGGAGTTGGGAGAGAGGAAGGGAGGAAGGGAGGGAGGGAGGGGAGTTAGAGACTGTCACAAAGCCCTGGGTGCTTCTCTGGAGTTAGCAGGGAAACAGGACCTTGGGCAAGCAGCTCGGGTGTCCTAGGAAGTGATTCTGGGAGAGGATGGGAGGGAAGGAGACACAGCTGGGTGGTCAACTGGACAAGCATCCGCGGATGCCCCCATGTCCCAGTGGTACCTGTCCTGCCATGGGGAAACCACATGTGCTAGGCAGGCCACTCCCTGCCACAGGGGTGTGGAGAAGAGCGAGGTTCTGTGGTACTTTGAGCCTTGAAAAGATAGAGACTCAAAAACTGAGAGCCTCAGTTCACTCTGCAGCTCTAACTTACACGAGTCAGCCCCAGGGTGGCTCTAGCTATTCACAAGCTGAATGCTGACATAGGGAAAAGTCATGTCTCTTAGGGGAAAAAAAGGATCAGTTCACCACTCGATATATAGTGCAGCCAAAATGAGCTGCCCGACAAGCACGCACACAAAAAATACTGTGAACAGAAAACACAAGCAAACAGCTAAGCTAGGAGTCCTGATGGGGACGGACAGCGATTAAAGCACACCAGTCCCCGGAAAAAACAAACCAAAAGCGTTTTCTGAAAAACTCAAAAACTCGCGTGCCCCTGGGAATCTGGCATTGGTAACCGGAAGAGGAGGGAAGGAAAGAGCATTGCTGTTCCCTTTTTGCCTGCCAGGGTGAATGCAGCCCTCCCAGTGCTGGCGCACACAGAGGGCTGCCCCCTAGGTGGGAGATCTCTGTCAAGGCAAGGTTGAGTTTCGGCTGATGGGCAGTTCTCAGTTACCAATCCCCGCCAGCCAGCACCACCATGGCTGAACTCATTTACCGTTTTTCCTGAGTACACTGTAACTGGCTACAGTTTCGGTAACTTGCATAAGAACATGGCTTCCACAGCCAACCACAATACTTCAGGGACCCGTGCCCCCTGGCTCACTTCTATTGCCTCGCTGAAGAGTTTGGCAACTTGTGGTAGTTGGTGAGCATTTCGAAAGGAAAGTTGCCAAGGGACTGTTCTGCACCCAGTAACCTAGAGGGCACATGCTGGCTTAGGACACCCAGAGCCTGCTTGGGATGGGGTCCTGTTTCCCACTCTAGCCCAGGGATGGCATTTGCCTGGCTGATGAGGAAGCAAGGAGAAAGGCGGTACAGAGGAGAGGGAAAGGGTGGGAAGAGGCTTCCGGACAGCAACATTTCCAAAAATATAGTGTTTTATGCAACAGAGAATCAAGTGTCACTGGTGTATACTACAAATGATCAGACATTCTCAAGAGCATGACAAAATAAACCACACGTTTACATTGGATGTTCACCGTGCCCACTATTGTTTCCTATCTGAAAACAGTGCAAACAGGTAACTTATGCTTTAAAACACCACGACCCCTTCCCCACCCCCCAAAGTCCCTTTCCTCCTAATATCCAGGGGGAAAAGTCTGCAACTTTGCAAACATTGCCATGCTAGAGTTTTCTGAGTAGTGGAGAACCGGCTGGGCCAAAGGGGAAGGTTCGCCAGGCAGCTTCCACCCTTCCTGGCACACCTGTGTCCCAGACTGCCCTTGGTTGGCCTTGTTCACCCGGCACAGGGAGGGGCTCACTATGCTCTTCTTGCATAGCCTCATGTCCTTCGCATCTTATAGTCCCGTGTGTCTGGAAGCTACACGACTAGGTTACAGGATGGAGGTGGTCACAGACCTGCTGGCTGCGCCTCTAAGAAAGCACAGCCTAAACTAAACAGTTCAGCCCCTGAGGAGTCCATGTTTGAGGAAAAGCCACAAGCTCTCCTTAAACTAAGAGCCGAGCGCCAGGTGGTTTCCAAGGGAAGGAAACACATTGGCTCAGTTCAGACAGCGGCTGCTGCAGGGTGATAGTGGCGGAGGTTCCTGGAAACCTGAGAGCCTTAAAATGACAAGTAGCATGGTGCTTCTGGGCTGAGGTTGAACTAAGTAACATAGACATTCTAGAAAAGACCTAAGGCAGCTCTCTGGGCTGAAAGAGGAACAGCCAGACAAATGTTTTCACTACAAGTCTCCTTAAAGGAGCCCAACTTCTAGTAAGATTCGCAGCATAGAATGCCCAGGCTAAAGAGGCCTGCAAAAACTGAAAACACCCTCCTCACACTGTGATTCAGCATCAGCCATCTTTTTGAAATCATCACCCAGAATCCTCTAACAGAGTCACAAAATGCCCGTCTCCTCTAGCCTGCTTCCTAAATCAGTCCAGCACGTCAGCACCATGGCCTTGAGGACTAACCACGAGGCCAATACAGTGAAATCCAGACACTTGGGGGAGCCAACTCTCAGTGCTCACCCTGAAATCCAAAGATCCTTGCATAAAAAGCCAACTCCATCTAGTCTTCCTTGGAAAAGAGGTTGAGGAAGTGGCATTGGAGAGCATCCTTGTACATGCAGCATGCAGAGACATGCTGGCAAGCAGACTGGCCTTAGAGGCCTCAGCCAGAACCAGCTCAACTGAAGTGCATGAAGGCCCCTCAGGCCCCTCCAGCATGGGCCATTGGGACTGTCCTCTTCACCCTGCCATGGCCACCCTTATTCCTGTCTAGGAAAAAAGAAGTCTTCCTCCATTCACTCTCCCCTGCTACCCTTTGTAGATACAACTGTCAAGGGACTGGCCTCGTCTCCACCAGGTGAAGGGCTTGCTTTTTTGTGAGAATAAACAAAGACCCAAAATGTTTGTTCCTTTAGCCAGTAAATTTTCTCAAAAAGAAACAAAAGAAAGAAAAACCTCTCTGCCCCATTCTCTAGAACTTCAAAAGGCTCCAGCCCATCCCTTCCCCTAAAATACCTATGCACATACAATGAAAACTGTTATAACAGCAACAACAAACCAAACTTTGGCTTGGGGGAAGGGACTCCATAAGTGGCCAGTAGGCAGTCAGTCTTGTTTCCTATTCCACATGTTGCCCCAGAATCAATGACTACACTGAGATCTCTGACTTCCATGTTGTCTCCTCAGATGTCCTGGGAGATAGGATCTGAGGGCAAGATGGTATGGGTCAACTTCAGGCCAAGGCTCTCCCTGCTTACAAAAGGATGCTTGTTCAGTCAAAAGTCAGCCACTTTAATTCAGGGACACGAATCATTTATCAGTCAAAAATGTGTAGAGGCAGAGGCAACAACAACAACAACAACAACAACACAACAACAACAACAAAAGAACCAAACCCCAATAAAATAACCCTAAAATAGACCCTAACAAAGCCAAAGCTCATGTCTCTGAACTACTCCCTTTAGCAGCAATCCCTCAGGTGAACTGACCAGGGAGACAGCTAACACTCCCATTTCCTAATGCCTTCATTTTGGAGCCTCTGTGGGACCCTTGCCTTTTGGATACATCTCAGATCTGGAGGGAGAAAGAAGTCCTTTGGAAACAAAACTGAAGCCAGGTGTCACTGCCATGGACCCTGCAGGAGGACTCTTGCCACTTGACATCCTCCTTCCAAGGTAGGCTTAAAGTCCATGGCCTGTCTTCTTAATGCTCCCCGAGGGGTCCAGGTGCTTGGCTGTGACTCTGGAGGACACTGTGAAGCTGGATGCAGTGGCCACAAAGGCTGGAGACTCACAGAGGCTCTGGAAGATGGAAATTCCTATGGCTTTGGAGTGAGGACAAACTGCCTCTGCCTTCCCTTACTGGTCCTCATCAGCACACTTGTAGGGACAGCCAGCCTGGGGGCTTGGTTCCTTATCCTGCCCCAGCAGAGGCTTTCTGATGCCTTTCTTACTCTGTACTGACTTCGTGCTGCAAGAAAATGAAGGGATATCGGATCGAACATCCCCCTTTTCTCTTCTGCACACTCTTTAATGGCTCTGAACAATTTGTACTTTTAATCCTCATACTGTGCCCAGATACCTGGGGGGAAATCTGGCCACTGACTATTCATTCTTCGGTTCCTGGATCCCAAATTCCTGAATCTTGAGGACATGGGAGTAGCATGTTAATAAAAGAACAGAGGAGTTGCACAGTGGCTCAATTAAAGGGGCAACAGCCCAGCAGGAATGCTGAGATTTCTGAAAAGAAAAGAAACAAGTGTTTTCCTATTCTGGAGCTCACTCCAAGATCATTTTTGTACTGAGGTGTTTCTCATCCACAGTCTGAGAGCATGCCTGGAAATACCAGCACTGAAATTCCAAAAACTACGCCAACGCTCTCAGGCTGTGCCTGTAAATGATTGTAAAAAGAAAACAAAGGCAGGAGGGAAGAGGAGAGAAAAGCATCTTTTAAATTCTCCTGCTTTGCAAGCACAAACTCCTACCTAAAGGCATGTGGATTCCAGCCACAGCCAGTCAGAGCCTCCAGCCAAAGACAGGCCAGAAGGGCACACTGCTGCAGAGCCGGCCTCCACTCTGCTTGTCCCCCCAGCCATCAGCACCAGATCCACTTTGGTAATTCTGTCTGCTGGCTTCTGATCAAATACATGTATCAGTTCCTTCCTCCTTGACTGCCTCTTCTGTGACTGACAGAATAAGCTAAGCATGGACATACAGACGTGGAAATGTACTATCTTTTTTTTTTTTTTTTTTAACCACAGTTTTAAAAAAGCAAAAATAAAAACATCAAAAAAAAAAAAACAAAAAAAACCCCAAAACAAACAAAAACCAAAACAAAAAAACCCCCAAAAAACAACCCCCTTCAAACAAAAACAAAACAAAACAAAACAAAACAAAAACAAAAAAAACAAAAACAAAACAAAAAAAAAAAAGCACAATCTTTGGAACAAAAGAATTAAAGGCAGAAATTTAAAGGAAAAATACATATTCAAAGAACATAGTGAGGTATAAAAAAGTATTCTCTCTTTTTTGTTTGTTTTCCTCTTCATCTTGCTATAGAGTCCTCTACTAGTAAATATTGCAATAGCCAGGCCTCATGAACTGGGGGCTGTCCCATTTGCAGGGGTCTCACGTCACTTCAGTAGGGGGCAAATCGGCTGTAGCCACCTCGGTACAAACTCGCCTGCAGTAAGTAGAGACATAAGAATATTTAAAGGATGAGAAAAGCATTGGAAATGAAGCAACATGTCTGAAGAGAGCACTTCTCTCTCCTGGCATCCAGACAGTGGAGACATCGTAATGGCTGACTTCACAATTATATGATTAGGCATAGAAGGTGGACTTGATATGATTTCTATATACCTAATCTGTCTTTGTTATTTTGTCTTTTTTCCCTTTTCTTTTTTTAAAATCAGAGCTGAGGACCGAACCCAGGGCCTTGCATTTGCTAGGCATGCACTCTACCACTGAGCTAAATCCCCAACCCCACGTATCTGTCTTTGTAATGCTGCTACGGTCCTGGCTAAAACAAGATCTGAAACAAGACCGCTGAGCTCCCTTCAAACACATGAGCATCAGAGTGTGCTACCTCTGACTACTTCTTGGCAGAGGTGGTCACATCCTGTGTTCAGAATGATGCCACATTTAAGCCCAAGCTAGCTTTTTACCCAATGAGACAGAACTCCTCTATAACCTATACAACACAGTTGTTTCTCTGTATCCATGGGATACTGATTCAAGAAATGTCCACGGGTGCCCAAACTGCAACAACTCTAGTCTTCTGCTATAAAGGTTTGGTGTTTGCATATAAGTAGGCACGCCCTCCTACATGACTCATCTGTCAGCAGCAGGAAAGGCTCACAGAAGGCTTAGTGCTCTGTAAACGGCTGTCACACTGTACCACTGGAGGCTAGCAAGAGGAACAGAACTACATGTGTTCAATGAAGATAACTTCCCCAACACTGTGGCGGAGTCTGAGGTATGCATGTGTTCGCTACTCTGTGTGCTTCCTTACCCTGATCAACTGACCTTCTCTGGTATCTTATTTCTTTCCACACGAACCTTCCCAGGAATCCTCTCCTGGGTCTGTCTTTCAGGGTATAGGATTTTTCATTTAGCGTCACTAGGGAGTGGCCTGCCCTTGCAACTATGAATAACAATCAGCAGTAAAGGCATCTAAGCCATGACGAGCACATCGGTCCTATGGACTATTCTAGACTTGCTCTGTATGCTTCTTTTGTACTTCCCTACAACTGCTACTAGAAACTGCCTCTGCAGTGCTTACAACACTGACTCCCAGTGCTACACACCAGAAGGCAGGAGGGCAGCAGGAACAGTGTGAGGCATCAGCAATTAAACAGTGAGTACAGGGAGAGCTTGCTGGAAGAACTGCACACTTAACACTCCCAAGCCTTTGGGACTATCAAGAACACTATGCTACTGGTATGCACCTGGTTAAGGAACCCATTCCCTCTATCCTCTCCTAAATGACACCATTACTTGGGAAGACTGCTACCATCAAACCCTCCTTCTTACTGCCTTTCCAGATAGACAGATAAAGCAAGTGACATAAATTCCCAGGGTCTCACACAGCTTCCTCACTTTGGCAATGGATGAAATGACAACGTATCGCTTCCTCAGATCTTTCAAAATTTGCATGTAGAGGAGTAACATGGCTTAAGAAAAAAAGGTATATAAACTTACCACAGCGCCAACTCCATAGCTGGCTGCAGGGGCGAGGGCATGGTAGGGGTCAGCTGTGTACACCCTGCCGTAACTGCAAAGGAAAAGCAAGGTCAGATGGAAGCAGGTGAGACCGAGACTGAAGGCCCTGTGCTGCAGACCTGGACTATTAGTAGGGAAAATGGAAGATGGAAGAAGCAAGCTTTCCTATCTCTGTTCCTGAGTGCAATAACTGGGAAATCCTGACTACTATAAAATGGCAAAAAAGGGGTCAAATGGGAAAGAAGACCAACTGTAATCACAGCCAAAGATGAGACAGAACAAGAGAGCAAGTGTAGGAAGAGGCTAGGCCTGGGTGCTGTGTGGCAGAAGCCATGAAGAACAGGCTCTAGAAAGAGCCCAAGGACTCAGGGCAATTCTGGCAATGGTGAATGGAAGAGGGATGCTGCAGACAGCACAGTGCTCAGGGCTTGCTTGCTCGGGCTCTGTACATACCCGTCGCTGTAAGCGGCTGCAGCGGCTGCAGCGGCTGTGGCTGCGGTTGCAGTAGCAGGCTGTGCATATCTGTAGGCTGCATATCCACCCTACAGGAGAGAAGAGAACTGACTTTACAGCTACCTCTCCCCAACAGACACCCCTCCCCCATACAGACACACACGTGTAGACAAAAGGACAGACACAAACACAGACACACATGGAAAGAGATGTTTCAAACTGCACCAGTCTGCATGCTCCTCCTATGGTAGAGAAATCAAGCTTTGGCCAATGTAGAAATTTGCTTTCCAATTTGTGACAGTAAGAAAAATAAAGTACATGGGTAATTTTAAGAAATACAGATATGATTTTGGATCTTACTTCACAGGGTCTTTTGGAACTCTTGACGGGGAAAATATTCATGGAATGTAAGGAGAACTGAGTCAACTACACCATCAGTGTCAATGTCAGACTCTCTGTACTGGGACTAAGTACACTTGTCACTAAGAGAATGCAGCAGGTCACAGGAAGATCTAACCCAGAGCTTGGATCCATCTGGCAGAGCATGTCTGTCAAGAGCAACACTGAGAAGGAAGAGCCAAGCAGACCAGACATCAGAGTGCTGTCTGTGGATCAATAAATCCACTACCTGCTTGTCAGAGTGGTAGGGACACAGACTGTGGCTTTAAAAGCTAAAAACTTAACCCTAGTTCTCTCCAGGAAAACTTTACTCTAGCCCACATTCCAGACTTGGGGAAATCAGATTGCAAGTGGCTTAGAAGCGTTTGACTAGTTCTGATCAGGTCAGACAGGCCTCAGCTGCTTCCTTTTCCCACAGCAACTTTTGGGAGCTTTTTTCCCCAATGGATCATATACTGTCTTGAGAGGTCCTCAGGAACTCAGAAGCATCACAGCCTGCTACTCCACCTGCATTTTGATGAACAAAGGCAATCGATGTATGTATGAATAGGGATGCCCCTTCCTGAAGGACTTAAGGACAATGAGATGGGCTGATACAACTGGTAAGTCCTCACTGTATCCTTCTATAACCCACCTACTTTATCTAAATCGAATTCAGAGATACTAAAAAACAAAACCAACCAACCAAACTAGTAAGCCACAAACTCCAAAAATCCTGAGACAGGGTTTCTCTGTGTAGCCCTGGCTGTCCTGGAACTTATTCTGTACTCTGTAGACCAGGTTGCCCTTGGACTTAGAGATCTACATGCCTCTGCCTCCTGAGTGCTGGCATTAAAAGTATGTGCCACTACCACCTGGCCAGTTACACATTTTTATACCATCGTGTGGCTCAGTTGGTTCAGTCATGAGTTACAGACAGAAGGCCCACAGCTCAGGTCAGCTTAACTATCCCATTCTTTTTTTCTTTGAATGCCCAGTTTTCTGATAACTTTGCAGGAGATATTCCACATTTCCATTTTTTTAAGCCATTTTTAGGGTTGAAAAGATGTGTGTATGCATGCACGGCACACAGATTTGGAGATGTTATCTCCAACCTAGAGATAGAGCTACCCTAGGCTGTCTGGGAACTTACTATGTAGACCAGGCTGGCTTTGAACTTACAGAATCACCTGCCTCGCCCTCCCTATTGCTGGGATTAAAGGTATGTGCCAGCACGGCTGGATAAAAAGTATTTTCTAATAGAATCCTTGCTCTTCCCTACCTAGCAGCTCTGGATGGCTTCTTTGATTCCTGATAACTTTCATTGTGGAAAATGATTTTATGAACTTGTAAGCTTTCTCTGGTGAAGCACCAGCATTATGAGGAGCTCCTCCAGTCTGTGCTGTAAGAAGTCAGGGTCAGCAGCTTCAAATGCACGTTTAAAGTGCACTGGCTCTCAGCTGCTGTGCAATACTCCTTTGCTGTCACTTTTTCTACAGGTGCCTATAAGGGACAGTCTGAGTTACCATTATTAAACCCTGCAATGACATGGCCAAAGTGGAGTGTGGCAGGAAGCATCCTTGTGCCTTTCAATCATGTCTACTGCAAGAGCAGGCTGGACTACCCCCTGCAATGCCTCACAACTGGCTCCACAGGGCTAGCTCCAGTCCTTCTTTACCTCGGTCTTTAAGCCTCCAAAGAGGACACAGTGTGATAAAAGCATTGGTTAGAGAAAAAGCTCATTGTTATAGTTCAATCTTTACCTGGACCATGAAGACTCAGCTGTTCATTCTAGTTAGATATGGTTCATTTTTCAGAATGAAAGCTGAATCTTTAGTGAGACATCTTTGTAACAAAGGTACTTTGGTATTATGTGTTTTCTCCTCAGCATTCCTTCAAACACCAAGATAATCTTTACAATTTTAGAACTCTAAGATAGTGAAAGCAACTATAGCTTGATCTATGCTCAGCTAGGTACAGTGTTTACAGACGAGCAAGCGTGCAGGTTCTTGCTGATGGTTCAGATTCAGGACTGATCCCTGGGAGCCCGAGGAGCATGTGGAGGCTCCTGCATGCTATCTCCAATCACAGCTCTGAGCTGTGGCTGCTAACTGGGAGGAAGGGCTCCTAAGCAAGACAACTGAGAGAAATGGTTCCCTCCCTCAGTGGCTTAGGTCCTTCCTACCAGGAAGAAAATGGGCTTTGGGAGTAATTAGCTTTCACGAGCAGAATCTGACTTTGGGGTCTGACTGAGAAAGCTCTCTGTGCTTCAAGTACAGGACAGGATGAAATATTTTATTGACACTGATGGGCTTGGGAGACTACTGGCAACAAGAAAAACTACATTAATGTTTTTGATCAGCAAAGGTCTTTTAACAGAAGTCATTTAAAGGAGGGTGGGCTACATGTAGGCTGGATGAGCAATACTTTACCAAGGCAATCTGGTAATCCATCCATGCCTAAGAAAAAGTGCACTGCATACCAGGAAGTAATTCCTCTCAGATACATCTTATTCCAGAGTCTTTCTGCTTTTGCTAAAATTGGATATTCTACAGAACCTTACACAAAACTTGAGAAAATCTACAACAAACAATTGACTTAACTGCATTCTAGGTTTTACAGCGTCCAAAGATTCTGGGCTAAGATGCCCCCACCCCCCAATTTTATTTTAACCAGTAAATTTGAAGGCACTTATATATAGAACACGAGAGCAAAGTGCAGTTTGAAACACCAAGGTTTTCATTACTGTTTCTTAAAATTTTCAAAAAGAACAAGGTGGGAGGAAGGAGAAGAGGGCTCAGGCGTGGGGGTAGGGTGGGGGGTGGCGCCACATTAATATTAATCACATTAAAACTGAGCATGCCGACATCCGGAGCTAAAACAACAGCAAAACCACCACGTCCAGACTGGCACTGGCTAACTCTATCTATCCCAGCATTCTCTTGGGACAGCAGTTTGCCCTAGGCTCTACCACAAGCTCGGTGAAGTACACAGCCTCAATTACTAGAGCGTGCAGCCACAACGACCTGGTATTACGGAAACAGTCAGTCACCATTTGAGTTAACATTCCATACCCTAACAACTGGCCCCTCCCCAGCCCAAAGGAGGAGTAAATCTTGCCCACCCGAGCCCTGGCCCATACCACAATGTTAATAATTATAACAAGCAGTAACCCGTCTGTTATATCAGAGAAGGGAACAGAGACTCCACTGAGAGGTTTAGAGTGAGATGTTAACATTTCTTCAGCTGACTGCACAAACAAACAAACAAAAAAAGAGGAGAAATAATTCATTTGGAGATATGAAGTCATGAATAGCTGATGTGTATTGCTTTTAACCATGCACTGATGCAAAACTGAAGCAACCATTAATAAAAATTAAAAAGGACATATGTATTTACACACAATCAGACCTGTTTGATCTGAAGCAGTTTGCAGATTCTATCTGTGTGTGATTTGAAATAAAACAAAAAATGGGGATTAGCATGGCCACAGCACACCAGAGTGTAGGAGGGCACACACAGACGGCTTCTGGAACTCAGCTGCCTAAGTCTAGAACGGCTAAGCCTGGCTCAAATCCACACATGCCCCTTGAAAAACAGTTAATTCTGTTTGTAACCTTTCTAATTATGCCTAGTTCTCCCCATCTGGTGGCCCAAGCCCACTCTTCAACCTGCCTGGCTCTGACAACAGAGCTCACCAGGTGCGCACTCTGGGAGCAACTGTGTATTCTTATCTAGTGTTCTTCCAAGTTTCTCCTGTATTTGAGAATTTTGTTTTCTCAATTATTTGTCATATTTTGGTTCCCACTTCCAGCTTCTTCTCAAAGCTAAATGCTGCTACTTTAAGCCCCTCTGCTAATGACTTTCCAAAGTATTAAAGGAAAGCCTGTTCCCCACACCCAGTGTTATCTTCTTTGAGGTTTTCTACTCTTCTTCCCTGAATCAGATTTATCATGGAATTAACTCTGTACCACTGGGATTCTTCTGTAGCATTTCTGCAGGTATGTTTGAAACAAAACAGAAGTTCTAACCATTGCTCCCTTGCATGTGACCCTTGTCTGAACACCTAGAGATTTTCATCTTGTCTTGATTTTAACCTTGCTTTTAATTTTATTGTATTTTTTGCTTTAGGTTTACATTAAAACAGGACTTTGGTGAGCATGTGATGTCAAGACACCTTCTTTCTACCTGAAAGACAATGACATGTGACACTGAGGAGGAAAGTGTGTAGCTCAAGACCAGCAGACAAATGAAAGCTTGTTATCTCATGTTGTGTGCAGATGTTGTGTGGACATGTTGTGTGGACAGAGCAAGGCAAGTGTGTGCACGTATAAGCATGTGTGTAGGGGGCTGGCAGGCGTGATGATTAACATCACCACGGAGCAGTAGAGCACTGTTCTTCTTAGCAAGGGTCTAATGTTTGGCCTCTAGAACCAATGGATTTGGCTCTGGGTGATCTTAATGCCCTCTTTCCCTATGTCAGCTGAGAGTCTCAGCCACAGGAGACAGTGAGTTCTCATGCAGACACAGCACAGGCTTGAATATAAAATTCATAATTTCCGATCTGAATGGACATATCTATATATTCCAAACGTGTCATTTAAGCTTCGTCTCATCATCATTTAAATTTGGTGTTAAGGAGAGAAACTGTTATGATCAACTTGATTAGCTTTGACTTACATGATTTATGAGAGATGAACTTTAATGAATTAAATCTTTCAAATGCTTTGCTCTTCCACATTTCTCCAAATTAGTTCATTTCTAAAATATCACTGGGTTACATGAAGTAACTGGGTTATTAAATTATGGACTATTTTCCTTCTCTGAGCATCAAGTTATTGGGAAAACTAATAAGTGTGCTATTATTATCCAATCACTTACTGATCTTATCAGGTGAAAGGAGAGGGCACAGGAGCTAATGTCCCGGCATGTCCAGACCTGTAACAACGCCACACCTCTGCAGCAGCACAGTCCACTTCTGACTCTGATGTCGCTAGGCACCTAAACATGGGACTTAAGGCCCCGTGTGAGCAGACTTATGTCTGCTTCCTTTTGCTGTCTCTTTCATAGTTAGCACTCTCAGCTGCTAAGTTCTCCAATATAAAAGACTAGTTTAAATAGCACAGGCAACTGTGACTGACAGGCTGAAAGAGGCAGCAGTGGTTGGATCATGGAGCGTGCATGTGATGCGCCTGTGGCTGATGTGTGTTAAGGGGACCGGAAGGCTCACTCTGAAGGAAGTGCCATGATGTGTGGATGTGATGTGGGCACTGCTGAGGTAGCAGGGCTTAGATCACACGCTCACAAGTCTTGATTGTTCAAAAAAGCCTCTGTTCCCATCTCTAACGTGGAGCTGGAATGGTTAGTATAATTCAATTTTTTCACTGCAATCCACAATCTGATTGATTGGCAGGTCACACTGGCACTCCTACCTGAGGTATTTTAGCGCTAATGATTGGTTCCTGTAACACTATTCTATAACAGAACACAGGAAGAGCAGTTCAAAAACACAGCTGTGGAAGGAAAACAATCATACAAAGAGCCCACCATGGGCTGCCAGCCTTTTCTTTCCTTTGGATGCAAGCATGCTTTTCACAGGATGAGAATTAGGAGAGTTTGTTATCCCACTTAAAAGACAAATTAGGGTGAACTACAGCCTTTGTAATGGGGAAATGGGGGTCAGCAGGGATGGGAAGTGGACACACACCTATCCTAGAAGGCCAGTGCTCTTTACAAATGGAGGGTGTGATGGCTAGATCAGGACATTTTGTCTTCAGACAAAAGTAAGCCATAAGGAAGCAGAAAGAAAGAAAAGAAAAAAAAAAATGGCTTTCACGAACCACTTTGAGAGCAGCAGAGGTAAGACCGAATAGCACCTGCACTGAAGCCCCTCTCCCGAGTGTCTTCTCCTCACCCTCTGCTTAGGCCAGAGTGGTTTCTGACACACTAAGTCCTGCACTCACGATATTCTGGTATGCACTTCTGAGGAAACAGATTTCCAGTTAGGAAATGTACAGAGAGAAGTAGTGCACACTCAGGAGAACCGTCAGTTTGTATGTGCTTTAAGAATCCCTCAGCTCCCTCACGTGCACCACTGGTTTAAAAGCTCCAGCTACAACACTATAGTGCAGTCCTGGTTTTAGTGCACAGCTCAGATATGATCTCAGCACTAGTGACCAACTTTTGTCCTCCCAAGAACTCTGTTGTAGAGGGGAGAGAGGAAGAGGTGAGGAACAGGCAGCAGGGCTCTAGCCTGCAGGGGCCACTGGGAAGGGCGTTTAAGATCCTGTAGATTATTCATTTAGATTAGAAAATAACACAAAAATCATTAAAAAAAAAAAAAACCCAAACAAATAATCCTTTTGATGGACATACTAAAAGCAGGCAAAGCCGGGATAGACACAGGATATGCTTAAAAAAAAATCCCAAATAAGGAAGATGTTACATAAAAAACAACAACAGTAACAACAAAAACAAAAAACAAAACAATAAAAACCACCCCAAAACTCAAAGCCTCAGTTGGGGAAATAACTCAACTACAGTAGATTACCAAAACATAAATAGTATGAAAGTGAGTTTCATGAGAATACAGACAACATCGTATGTAAATACACACACCCAGAAATGTGTAGTGTGTTGTAAAGTAAGCCAGGCTTTCCCAGTCCTCAACTGTCAGCACAGGAGGAACAGCTACTTCTTTAAAATTTGCTGAGCAAGAGTTAGATTTTAATTAAAGTACAAAGAAAGGTAATGAGGCATGGACCAGGGGGTCTTCATACTTGGCTATGTAAACTATTTATGAAATTCTAGTAATCACAGTCTAAGGGATTGGCCAATGACTCCGACCTAAGGTCCCTTTACAAGGTAGACACACTCTAAAGACCTACTCTAGATAGCACAGCTAGACTGACCTGGCTTGAGAAAGCAGCCTCAGTGTCTCTGAATGGCCTGACAACATACTGCTGAGGAAGCAGGCACAACAGCCTCTTGACAGTGGAGAGGAGCGGGCAGAGAAAGCACCTCCTGGACAACTGACCTACCTCAGAGTGACTTCCTACTGTTAAGTCTTCTTTACAGAATTGTCTTAACAATTCAGGTCAGTTGACTGACTATGCTGACACTTAGAAAAAGGCCACGTGGAAGGCACCTAATGATAGTCCTTAAAACTCAACAGCTTTTCCCATGTTAGTTAGATTTCTTTGAAGTAGGTATGTGCCCAACAAATCATGGAACATGGAACTTTATCTCCAGCTAGAAGGGCGATGGGTGAAATGTCAGTGTGCCTGCTAGAACTGGCAAATCTTCATGACGACTGGATGTCAGAGTCCAGGCTGCTACTTACACTTCCAGGTTTCCCTGGCTCGACTCCTAAGAAAGAGACACACTGGCTGTGGACTTCCAGGTAGACTGAAACTGAGTTCTGTGATCCTCAAATACTGTACACTCCTCTATAACTACTATACTACGATACCAGTTGTTGATGTCACTTTCACAAGTTTATGTTCTTCAAGTCATGTAAAGTTAGAGAGCACACAGTTCAGAAAGTTTCCTGGCATTACATAAAACAAAGCCTTAACACTTTAGAGGGTGTGGGATGGAGAGAAAAGCAGAGATGGGAAAGAGCTGGTGTCAGGCAAGCTAGTCCTGTCATTTATGTATGCGGATGATGTGACAACAATATGACTTTAACCTGCTGCTCATCTCTCAGGGTGAGAGATGACCTAGAGCATCTGTGGGAGGGCCCAGGGAAGGGAAGAATATGTCCAGCAGACTGAGCCCAGCAACCATCACAAGACCCAAAGACTTAGTTTTTGCACCCAGGGGCAAGCGCAGTGGCAGAGAAGCATGCTTGCATTCTTAAAATATATAAATATATATATATCCACAAGGAAAAAGGAAAACAAAAATTAAATTATATTTTTAAAAAAGGAAACAAAAATAAAAATAAAACAAAAACAAACTAAAGAAACAGAAAAAAAAAGGCTGGCTTGTCAGGGGATGGGGTCAAAAAGGCCCCAAGTGTGTGTACTTACATAGAGGTCAGCACCGTAAAATCCGTCCTGGTAAACCACACTGCAGAAATCCACACAAAAACAAAAACAAAAAACAAAAGAACAGAAACACATTCCGGTTATTGAGGACGGCAGCATGCACATGCGCTACACAGGCAGGTGATGTATGAATGTGACCTGGACGTGGGGCCGCGGCAAGCTGGTGACAGAGCTGTATGTGTTCCGTGGCTCCAGGACATGTGAGGAGGGCTAAGGGTCTGCAAAACCAGACAAAGCACCTGGACCCTGGATAGCACAGACTACGGACAGAGGCCATGTGCCTGGCAGGGCTGCATGGAGCTGTCTGAGATCAGCTGGGTTACACAGACCACCTTTAGCATCTGGAGTACTTTTAAACCATTTGCTATTCTTTAATGGCCTACAAAGGATAGGGATACTGAGGGCTTAGCTTCAGGAGGAGAGTGGACATAGTGAATCCCATCAGGATAGGAGCTATTTGCTAAGTGTGTTTCAAATGACGCTTAGTAGTTATTTTCATTTTTGAAAGTATAGATTTTCCTGTTATCCATACATCACCTGCTTTTTACCCTGCACATTAGACATGCGATAAGATTTGGCTGATCACACAAGCATGCAAAGTATTATTATTCAGCATTTTTAAGAACCAATGCAACACCTTGGAAAAACAAGTCAATCAATTCTGACCAAAGTAAACAGAGAAATGTAATTAAAAAAAAAACCAAAAGAACAAAACAACCAAAAATACCCACAATGCATTGCTTTCACAAGCAGAGGTAATGAGCTCAAGGTTAAGGTGATTGGTCCAAGAATTGAAAGGTGCAGTGGGATCCCAGATAGTAACAATATAATCCAGAGTGGGAAGGAGCAACTGGAAGATTTTAAGGGTTCTTGCCTAACTAACAGAGTATTCAAAGAATTCTGAAATACACAATTGGTGACTAAAGCTTTGGTCACAACTAGGACTGTCCTTGATGGTGAACCTGAGGAAGTCAATGGCACGGCTCACTCTCCGGTTTGGGAATGGGCTTTGCCAAGCAGGCACTATTAGTTTTTTAAACAAAAATCTGGAGTAATAGTATGCTATTGTTCTTAAAACGTAGACTTTTCTCCAGCCTTATGAAGTGCTTGTGTATGTATAGATTTTCCCCAAATATTATTTTGGGAGCAAAAGACATTAACAGTGGTAGAAGACAAACTTTCTTCATATTTGTCAGGTCAAGACTTGGCTATTTTATATATTTTTAAAAATCTGTTTTGGTTTATTAGCTAAGTCAAATGGATAATTTCTTTTCTCCATTATAATGAATGAGCTAACAAGTAGGGCCACTAAGTCTTACATCTAAAAGTTGCAAGGTCACACCACCTTACAATGCACCTAACACTAGACCTATGGGTTTGCACAGCAGGAACGGCAGATGAACTTCTGGTGTCTGTAGGCAGGCTTTACTTCCGTTAAGTCTCCACGTACTTCAAGTCTAATATTGGGCTGAATCTGTATAAGTGAAGGCTAAAGAATGGGGAGCACAGAGGGAGGGGAGTTAGTCTCTGTCAGTGTCAGTGTGGGGCACAGGCAAAGACTACACACATCCCTCTACAAAGACTGTTGCCATTAGAAACACGGATATATTTTATTCTAAGGCAAATCACTGATTGTGACTATTCACTGGATTCTACAAGAATTTTGATAATCCCTGTACCAACGCCGTAAGAGCACAGAGGCTCACAAGCAATTCTAGGAGAGCAACTCTAGGCCATTCCCCAGGAAATACTGGACTTATTCCTTGCCATCTTCCATGTAAACAGGTGGTTTAGTTAATAAAAAAAAAAAATGCACAGAAAATAAGTGTTCAGTGTACTGATATGATCAGACATAAAAGACAAGATACGCTTAAGCAAATATATATATATATATATCTGACACAGACTTGGGGGAGAACAGCTATGAAGTAGCTCAGGAAGTTACAAAATAGGAAGTTCCATGTGTCTCTGCATTCTCTCCCTGCATATGTGACAGTCAATGCTTTTGGGTGGAAATGGGAGATATGTTACTAGCAGTTTTCGTAGTGTGCTAAGCTTGTAAAAGATTCACTTTCATGTTTCACTCAAATATTTCTTAATGAAACAAAGCTGTATCTTTAATTTTTTTTTTAAAAAAGAGATGTCAGAGGTTGAAGGTCAAAGGTCAAGTTGAGACAAAAAAAGATAAAATTAAAAGCAAGTCATGGCAGAAGATGGAGATGATGGAATGCATGGGATTTAATTATCTATCAATTGCAAATGAAAGTTATTTTCTGAAGCAGTTCCCTTGCAGTGTCTTGGAGTCTGCCCACTTCAGCATGCATACTTGCCTTGTCTAATAAACATGCTTTAATTCTGTAGCATGGAGGACTCCTAATGGTATGTCCATTGGTCTATGAATGAATGAATGTTAAATTAGTATACCTCCTGGTGAAGCCAATTTTGCTATCAGAAAGGGACATCCTCTCTTCTGGTATGTTTTAACTAAAAAGCAACTAATTGGTTTTTCTGCAGCTATTTATATTTCTCCACAATACAGGAAAAACCAAACCAAAAACAACAACAAAAAAACTACCTTTCATAGGCAGAGAAAAGATGAAGAGAAATGTCAACTCTTTTGAGAAAGTTCTTGGTACAACTGACTTAGAGAAGTTCACTTCATATAAAAACATATGTCAGGTTGACACAGGTAAACAACTAAAAGCCAATCTGCCATCTTCCCTCCTTCTCCCCATTCAAAAACAAAGGATTTGTTTGTTGCTATGGAATCTTTCCACTGCATGAGACATCCAAACTGAAGGCAAGGGATGCTCGGCTATGTCAGCTGCTACCACCTTAAGCCAGCTGCAGCTGGATCCCTACTTCTCCCTCTCTTCCTTCATTTAATTGGACTTGTTTTGTCTTTGAATTCACCTCTTTCAATCTGTTTCCTACGAAGAAAGCAAATCCATTGTGGGTAACTAGCTTTGCTGCTCACCACCCAGGCAGTGAACCATGGGTGGACGCATGTGCTGGCCTCTACCCCAGCATGGGGAGGTGAGACAGGTGAGCAGAGCAGACACAGTCTGGCACTAAGATCTCCAGCTCCCTCAGTTCTCTGTAGTAGTGTTAATCCACACTCGTGCGCTGCTGAGTGAACTCCATGCCAACACACTGCTAGCAAACACAAGATGGCTCTGGCCACTGTCTTAAGCTGTCACCATGAAGGCTTAAGGTGGCCAAAATGAGGGTTTATATAATGAATTGACCCTTGGTCAAAATTCTTTATTTTGGTTCTTGCCCTTAGTCCATTAATTTGCAAATATTTACACAACATCTAAATGTTGCAAGCAACAGCCTGGAAATCAGGGAGGGCAGAGCACTCATCTTCCCTCCTTTTGCATCCAATTGCTTATTTTAGAAATGGTGATTTTGGAATCTAATGCTTACCCTGGATAGGCGGGGATGGCTGTTGGAGGTACTGCTCGGACTGCACCATACACTGTCCGCCCTCTGCCCCTCAGATGGGCTCCTCTGAAAGCAGCTGCCGTGGTGGCTGCAGTTGGGTAAGGGAAGCCAGGAACTAAAGGGAGACCCAAAATATGACAGAAATTTCAACTTGCATTCAGGAGCTGGAACAAAGCTAGATTGAGAATCAATTATGGAAAAGGTAGAAAGACAGGCACCAAATCTTTCCTGAAAGGACAGCAAGCATTCTAATTAATACATACTAGTGACTCTGGGGCTTGGGGAAGAAATGGAAAGAGAGATATAGGATGACCAAACAACGACTCCATGCCTCACTCATCACAGATCTTGAGTTTACTCTGTTTCTTCCAGGTTTTTCCAGTCATTATGAGAACTGATAAGAAACTCTTATCGTAGTAAGATGCACAAGTTTTAATTTCTGTTGGTGATTTAAATCTGGTTAATATAAATTCTTTAACTGGCCAACTATGTTTCATTTCTGTTATTATGTAGTATATTCCTCAAAAAGAAACTTCCTTATATTTTTAATGGTACTAACCTTCAAGGCATACAATAGGTTTTAGAGAATTTATTTGTAATAACATTTCTTTAATATAGATAAATAAACAGGAGTTTTAAAGACAAGGTTTCTCTGTTTAACCTTAGCTGTCCTGGAACTAGTTCTGTAGACCACACTGGCCTCAAACTCACAGAGATCCACCTGCCTCTGCCTTTTGAGTGCTGGGATTAAAAGAATGCACTGCCATTGTCTGGTGTCACTAAAATATTTTAACCTCCTCAGTTGCTTTGTACCCTTTAGTAAGACAGACAAAAGCCTCTCTAAGTGGTCCTTGCTCTGGAAGTCATGTACAAACAGCCTGCTCTGTGGAATCTGGTTTAGTTACAGGGGAAACAGGCCTAGGTAAAAGTGACTTTAGAGACAGCAAGAAAGTGGCCTGTTACTGACACTGGAGCCCTGCTAAGTGGTACTCCAGAGGAGAGTGGGTAGGATGAGCAGGCTTGAGTGATGCAGGCTAGACATGCTCTTATCTTCTGATTTCCTTATGATCCTTATGATCACATACAGATGGGATATTTATATGTTCATCTGTACACTTTCCAGTGATTTTGTTTTATGGGTGCTTCTAGTGTGAGTTACATAAAACAGGGCATTGTGGTATCTATTAATCTCTCAAGAATGATTCTTTTCCATTAGTTCTGCATTATGTTAGAACAAAACCAGACCAAACTAGCACATGTGGCAACAGTCAAAACCCATAGCAGGTCAGTGTAGGCTACTTACTGATTAGAGGGATGTAAGTGTTGATGCCTCCTCTTCCTGATAAGGGCACAGCCGTCTCATTGCCTAGGGACACATCAGCTTGAAAGCTGGATGCTAAGTGCATTAAAAACAAAACAAAAAACAAAACCCACAAAGGTTACAATACAAAGATGTAGCTGAATGAGAAACCACAGATACCATTAAGTAGCAGACAGGGAAGCAGTGCACTAATACCTGCATATAACTCAGGGCCATACACAGCTCCAACTACTGGACTTAACTTCCAGCCTGAAACAGAAGAGGACAGGAGTGAACTCTGCAGGTCAAGATGGCTCCAGGCACCTTGGGGCTGTTTTTCCTCCTCAGGTCAGAGTTATAGGAAAGGGCAATGGTATCATCTTTAAGCAGTACCTCTATAGTTTCTGCTTGAAAGCTGACCTGACTTCCCTTAATGATAAAGCTGTGACCCCAAAGTGGGTTTTTGTCTATTTTATCATAGCATCAGACTGTAACTAGAACAGAAAAACAAAGTAGAGGGAAGGAGGAAGATGGAGAGGGAGTATGAAGAAGATGAACCAGAAATACACTGTGGAGTTTGGCAGACTGCTCAGAACTGTACCCAGATGTCCTGCTCTGAGCTTAGAAGAGGAAAGAAATCTGAACACCTATCATTTGGTAGCCACAAGGCAACACACTTTCTTACGTGCCATCTTAACAGTACTTTACGCTAGATGCTTCATTAAGGCATCCTCAGATTGAATTAAAATCTGACCTAGAGCCAGGTGCAGTGGCGCACACGCTTTCAATCCCAGCACTCAGGAGGCAGAGGCGAGTGGGTCTCTGTGAGTTTGAGGCTAGCCTGATCTACAAAGTAGTTCCAGGACAGCCAGGGCTACACAGAGAAACCCTGTCTCAAAAACCAAACCAACCTGGAACTTGATGGCAAATTCAGTTATACAGCACAAGTTGTGTGTAAATGGAAATCTCCCTTCGTAGTAAAAATTGGGGTTTATCAAGTAGAGAGGGAAAGACAGGCAGTAATGAAATGTGAAGTCCATTCCTATCTTCTGTGCATGGCTTCAGGTTTTAAATTTTTTTTTTTTTTTTTTTTTCGGAGACCGGGTTTCTCTGGGTAGTCCTGGGTCCTGGCTATCCTGGAACTCACTTTGTAGACCAGGCTGGCCTCAAACTCAGAAATCCACCTGCCTCTGCCTCCCAAGTACTGGGATTAAAGGCGTGCGCCACTACCGCCCGGCCAGGTTTTAATTTATAATCAACATTTTAATGAACATGTTACTTGAGACTCTGAAGGATACCAGACTAGATGTCAAACATTAAGTTTAAGATTTAGAAATGTTGAGTTTCCAAATACTATGTTGGGAGATTTCTTTTTTGGAGACAGAGTTTCTGTGTACCTGGTTGTCCTACTTCTCATGAGTACCGCAATTAAAGATGTGACCACCACCGCTCAGCTTGAAGATTTTATTTCTTTATATATGTACAGAATATAATATTTATAGACTATGTCAAGTATTTTGTTTGTAAGCAAGAAATGCATTCTACTCCTCTAGCAGTGAGTAGGATGCTACATAAGAGCTTAAGAAGTAGCCACTGACTTTTATATAGCAGAAGCCACACACCCTGCCATTCTACTTTCTGGAGGGGCTATCTCTTACTGATTTCTCTCCCTAGCCACTGCTGCTGTTATGCTATGAATACAGGAATGGAGAGAAGGCCAGTTATATTGAAATTACAGATTTTCCTTCCTTCCTTTTTTTTTTTTTACATTCTGTCTCTCTTTCTTTCAGTCTCTCTGTCTCCCTCTCTTTCAGTCTCTCCCTCTCCCTCTCTCTCTCCCCCCTCCCTCCCTCTCTGTTTGTGTGTGTGTGTGTTAGTGAGTTAGTGAGAGGATGATATAAAGAAGTTGGTTTTCTCCTTTTACTATGTGGGTGAGGAAGAAGAATTTAGGTCATCAGGTTAGGAGTTAAGTGTCTTAATTACTTACTGGGCCCTATGTAGCTCAGGCTATGTGCCCTGCAACTCATTATCCTTCTGTCTTATAGCCTTCTCAGTGCCAAGGTTACAGGTGTGAGCCACCATTATTCTGATAAAAGTGCTCACGAGGGCCAACACAATGGTTCAGTGAGTAAAAACATTTACCACCAAGCCCGTTTGACGCCTGGACCCATATGGATAAAGGAGAGAACAGACTTATTGTCTTCTGACTTACACATACACCTAACACATAACACATAACCTAGAGCCAGAGTTACAGGTAGTTCAGAACCACCTGACATAGGTTCTGGGAACTGATCTTGGGTGCTCTGTAAGATCAGTTAACCTGAGCTGTTACTTCAGCCCTAAATTCTGCATTTAGAAAACAATTTAAACTTACTTTGTGTGTTGAGTATGTGTGTGTGTATGCTATGGAGGGCAGCAGAGATGAGAAGACAACTTCTTGAAGCCAGTCTTCTCCCTTCCTGTTGCTGAAGCAAGGCCTCTCTTGTTTCTGCCACTGTGTGGCATATTTCAGGCCAGCAGGCCCAAACTTTTGCCTAAGGTGCTTGGATTACAGATGTGGACCACCACACATGGCTTTTCACATAGGTTCTGGTTACTGAACTCAAGATCTCAGGCTTGCATGGGCTAGTGCTTTTTCCCTCAGGAGCCACCTTTCCAGTCCATCACTGAAAATCCCATTCTTACAAATGTTTATTTAACTCACTATATAACTTGTCATCATGGAATAAAAAGCTATACCCTACAGCCCCATGACCATTACTGACAGGTCTTAGGGAAAGCAAGGAATCTAGAAGTATAAAAGAGCCTAGGTTTTTCTTCTCACTAATCTAGATCACAACCATGTGAAGAGGAATCAGTAGAAAAGCATGCCTGGGTCTCCAAGGCTATGTAAGCAATTTCCATGTTACAAGGAGTTGCAGAGACCTCGGGGGGAGGGTGCTTATGGGCTACCTAATCAGCTTTAGCAGGGAGCTTCCTCAAATGGCATGTACTGTGGAGAAGATGAAAGTTAATGAGAGGGCTGGAGAGATGGCTCAGTGGTTAAAAGCACTGACTGTTCTTCCAGAGGTCCTGAGTTCAATTCCCAGCAACTACATGGTAGCTCACAACCATCTGTAATGGGATCTGATGCACTCTACTGGTGTGTCTGAAGACAGTTACAGTATACTCATCATATAAACAAACAAACAAACAAACAAACATAAAGTTAATGAGAACAAAATACCTTTATAAGTTAAAAGCTTAGCTTAATTCTAAGGAAAAAAATAATCTGCAAAGATAAAATATTTTTCTAAGAGGTCAAATGTGAATTGAGCTTATGGTCCTAGGAAGTCATGAAAATCTCATATATCTATGTAAGAACAAAGGTCCCCCAAGGCAGCTTGTAACTCCTCACCATTTGCATATGGCGTGACCATCTTCTTGTTGGTCATGACCCGTGCTGTAGCATTATTCACCTAAAAATCACGAGCAGACAAGAGGGCGGGAGAGACGCATTAGGGAACATGACACTGCTCATCCAGTAACAGTGCATAATTTAAAAGTACATTTCTGATAGCATTTAGATAATTAACACAGCATCATAAAATATTTATAGAATTTGAATGTAAGTGTTTATTAAATGAGGCTAACCAGAGTAAAATGTAGTTTCTTGGTCTCCAAATAAAAACACTGTGGCTGTTCTACCTTTCAGCACTGCAGAGAAACCGTGCAGTTACAAGTTCTCTGGAGAGCCTTAAGATGTCTCTTTACTAAAGACAATTTGGAAAAAAGGAAATAGGAAACAAATATGTCTACAAAAGAACTTTGAAACTCGTTAATAAAACAGAGGCTTGCCACCTGAGCCATGCTGCTGATGTCATATCCTGTCCTGATGGTCTACATAGTTATGTATTTATTTGACTGTTTGGGATTAGTAAATAAATAGAGGAACTAAAGATTCCTGTGGTGGCAGTCTGTAGGACCGTCCTGAATTTTCTAGATCACATGGATTACTCATGTGAAGTTGAAGATGAAGATGAAGTTTCTGAGGGCCTTGGCACAGGTGCTCAGCAGTGAAAGTGATTGCTTAGTTCTCCTGTCCTGTGGTCCTCTACCCTATGATAAAGTTTGTATGAGGTTTTCTCCATGCTGATGTAAGGAGAAAGGAGGGGAGCAGCAGAAGTCAGGACACAGTGGGTGGCCTCAGGACCAACTTCAGAGCCTCATCAGAAAACTCAACTGCACGCAGCTTGTCTTGAGCTTGGAGCTTATGAAACATAAATGTGTCTCATCTGTTTTTTTTACAAACAAGTTTCACTAGGAACCTCAGGCTGAGTCTGGAATTTGCTATGTAGCCAGGCTAGCCTTAATCTGTGATCCTCTTACCTCAGCCTTCTGAATGCTTAAATGACAGGCGTGTGCCACCAAGGTCAGCTTACTTTGCCTCTAGGGATATACATTGTACTAGATTTATGTTAAGAAGACCAATTTTGGATAAAACTAGAATTTAAAAACATCTGACATATTTTAATGACCCTCTCCCCTTCCTGTGTGAAGACAGCTTGAAACTCCATTTACTCTAGTTTGACCACCAGATAATGTAAACATTTCACATTTACAAAGAAAGAATGAGAGACAACAACGATGAGATTGAGAGCATGCAGTTAACACACACAAAGAAAAGAAAGAAACAACTCGGAAAGAAGAGGGAAAGTGAGCAGCAAGGTCGGAATGGAGCAAGGGCTTGAACCAGCTACTAGAGCAGAAAGCCACCAAGCAATTCAAAGGAAAACCAGCCAGAACCAAGCAGACACTACCAGTCAGCAAGAGACACCCACAGCTCCAGACAGAGAGGGACAGGGAGGAAGAAAGGAAGGGGCAGGAATGGGAAGTCAGGGAAACTGAACAGAGTGGTAGGGGAGAATAGGAGAGAACATGAGGGGGGTGTCGGCAGGAAAGAGCTGCACGGGGTTGGGAAAGGGGGCAGAGTGCATTAATAAAACCAGCCAAACTGGAGTTCAATAACTCTGAGTAAGATGCGCAAGGGGAAAAAAAATCACCATGAAGTCAGTAACCAAACAGCTCAGACTGCTACAAGACAGGATGTACATCCAAAGTCCAGGCGACATCACCCCACAGCAGTGAAAATAAAAGGGGCAGGAAGGGAGAGAAGCAAGTCAAACCACATCTGGTAGTGTTAATGTGAGATGGCAGATGGACTTTTTCTCTCTTAACTGTTTTGTGATTACATTTTTCAAAGCTTCTTCTCTAGCACTTTCAATTCACTTACCGCCAACGGGCACCGCCAGCATTGTGTATAGTTACCATGGAAAGAGTGAGGCAAGTGAAGGGCCCTAAATGCTAAACCATTGGAAAGGGGAAAAAAAGCAAAATATGCAGACATCTTACTCAAATGGTGGCTTTTATATTTAATACTTTAAAAAACTGGGAAAGGGGAGAGGAGCCAGTTAACCTTCAATCTGTTAGTCACTCTATGCTGGTGAGCTCAGGGCTGACTTCACAATCACAACATTTGTTCATCAGTGCCACCAGCTGCCCCGAACCCTCTGTTGAGACTGCTATTTGTCAACTTTGGAGCCAAGCCTTGAAGTTCTCAGTATTAAGTAAAATTTAAAACTCCTTATAGAGTTTTGGATTCTGCCCCCCAACCCCCAACCACTATAATCATCTATCCACACTTATCAAACACACTTGGAGGGGAACTGGCCTCCAACACACAATGCTATAAGCTAGATAGTCTTTAGACATTTTTGAAGTTAGTTTTGCTTAGGCCTCATTATAGGAATTCAGAGTCTTGCAAACTGAAGCAAAGGAAAAAAAATCAAGAGAGCAGAAGGATGAACATTTTGGAAGAGGGAAAAAAAGTAAGTGAAAAACAGGTAAGCACATATCCCCACCCTCCAAATTAACCCTAGAACAACCAAGAGCAGGGGAGAAGCTGACAGGATTGTTACTTTTACAGTGTAGTGCAAGGAGGTGAAGACAGACATGGACAGGAGTGCACACACAGACAGGAGTGCACACACGGACAGGAGTGCACACACGGACAGGAATGCACACACGGACAGGAGTGCACACACGGACAGGAGTGCACACACGGACAGGAGTGCACACACAGACAGGAGTGCACACAGACAGGAGTGCACACACAGACAGGAGTGCACACACAGACAGGAGTGCACACATGGACAGGACAGGGGTCTGAAGGTGAAGTGAGGCAGTACACAAAGAGAAAGAAAAATATAAACGAGAAATTGAATTATTGAAGACATGCACCTCGATTTTACGGCCCTCTACCACGGTGCCGTGCAATTTCTCCCTGGCCCTGTCTGCATCAGCACTATTCTCGAAAGTTACGAACCCGAATCCCTGCATGCAGCGGGAGAAGGGGGAAAACATGCACATCGTTATATTGAAATACTCATCTCTTGGTAAACAGAAAACATCACAGTATGAAGTGACGCCAGCACAACTAACACCAGCAGTTTCTTCCAAAGGCACATTTTTGATCCATGCATATTTTGTAAAGGGAAATTTAAACCCAATAAAAGGATAAAGAACTGTAATAATAACAGTAACTTAATTAACCACAATAACAATAAAATAAAATATAACTTACGTGAGGCCAGACCAAGATTAAGGTAAAAAGTTACTCGGTTCAAAAATCTGAACATACAAAACCAAACCAAACCAAACCAAACCATAAAGCTATTATTATTGTATGCACATGTATGCACTGGCACAGGTGGAGGGCAGGGCAGAGATAGGTGCAGTGTTTCCACTGACTGCTCTATCGAGCTATCTCGTTCTATGGTTTTTTTTTTTTTTTTTTTTAATGTGAGTGCTGAGGATCAAACTCAGGTCCTCATGCTTGCAAGGGACATACAAACTGAGTCATCATTCTAGATCCTGTTTTTCTTTCAACTGACTCTCTGACCCTAAAATCTATACTTCTCCACTAACTGCTCTGTGAAAATTCACATTCAAGGTTACTGGCTCCACAACAAGATGTAATGGAGTTAGTTTGGTCCTGCTTTACCTGTGTCTTACACTACTGTCTTTTGGGAGTGGGATAATTGAAGACAGTAGTGAGGTCTAGTTCTGTGTGTAACAACTGTGTACACAAGCATAACTATCACTGGAAATGGACAACTAGGATATTTCTTTAGCAACAATTTTAAATGATCAGATTGGCACTTTATGGAAAAATGTGTATATGGCTGAATTTCAGAAAACTACCTATATCATACATTTGTTGATGTCTATCTCTGCTGTTAAAGGCAAATTAGTGATTTTTTTCCCCACGAGGAAAAGCAGGAATAGTCAGTGAACAGGCATCAGGAGTGAGGAACATTAGGAACAGTGGTTATCCACTGTTCAATAGGGAAGACACCATGAAGGAGGTAAGGCAGCAGCTGCCATGTGGGTCAGGATTAGTATAATGTGCCCTGTATCCTCGGATACAAAGTCAGAGCTCACAAACAACAAGGCCAGGGGCTAACCTACCCTTTGCTCACTTGTTTCTGCTATTCCCAGGGGCAGCTCACCACATCACGACAACATGACTACACATGACTACTACACCAAAGTGCCCACCATCTTCACTGGCACTGCCCATCCCCCATAGCTGTAACTTTATGTCATTTCTCTATCCCCTTCCCCCATCTCTCCACATGCTCATGGCTGGCTTCTACTTCTCTACTCTCTCTCTGCCTCTACTACCCTCTTAACTCCCCTCCCCACGCCCTGAATAAACTCTATTCTATACTTAAAAGAAAAAAAGTAATACTAACAAAATCTTTTTTGTTTGTTTTTGAGACAAGATCAACACCTACGGAGGGAGTCCTGTTCTCCTAGAACTCTCTATGTAAACAAGGCTGGTCTTAGAGCTTGGCCTGCCTCGGCCTTCCAGAGTGCTGGGATTAAAGGTGTGTACCACCATACCCAACTTAATATTAAATTCTTAGTTCAAGTGTGTAAGGCAATGAATTTTATTTAACCCCCATTAATAAAAACAGATAGCAAAAACTAAACTTGTTTTTCATCTTTTTTTAAAGAAAAGATGCCACATTTGCTTACACTACTACTACCACTAGAGGTGGACATGCTCTATAATGTATAACACTACTAACACTACACTATTAACACTAATGTGACTTGATAGTCACATTAAAATAACATAAGTAGACTAATTTTAACAACATACTCAACCCAGTGTATATCATGTATTATCATCTCAATATGACAGCAACATGAAAATCCTACCCATGTATGAGGTGCTAATTTTCTCTCTGTGCTTAGCCTCTGCAGTCTCAAGTGCATGTATAGTGCAAATCTCAGCTTAGATTCCTCATGTCTCCAACTAGTGGTGCCACAGTGGACAACACAGGTCCGTACATACTTGTTTTAGGGTTCTCAGTCCTATCAATGTTAACGAAACTGCTAGGGTTGCACTAGCAGCTGCCCACCTATTTTAGCTGTACGTAAGAAACAGAGCATTGTGGTAGGTGCATGGCTGTGGTCCAACTTCCATTGGAAGAATAGTGTGCTCATAACTGCCTTGACACCCATTTATCAGTAATACTAATAAAATTAGTAAGTAATACTAACAAAATTAAACACAGGAGCCGAGTAACTGTCACCTTTTTGGTCTGGCCTCAGGCTGTAATAAGTAATAATAAGTAACAAGCGAAAGGATAAACAGTGTAATATATATATATTTAAATTTTGTATAATATTTGAATTTTTCCATCTCAGAAGAATGAGAAAGAAAATTTACCATGTAACTTTAAAGGGAGAAATCAAAAGCAGATGGATCTCCTGGGTATGGCCAGAACACAGAAATTAAAAAATAAATGAAAAAAAGAAAGAAAAAACCAACTAAAACCCATAAAGTGGTAACAAGAAAAATAAATGAAGCCTTTTGGATATGCATATTGTTAATTCAGTTTTAAGTACAGAGGAAAACATTTCACACCATCATTATCTATCATAATTTATCTAATTTTACTGACAATCATATAGGCCTACTTAGTATTCTTCAAAGAAAATCTTTTGACCATATTTGGAAATAATTTCTCTTCATGTGAAATCAAAAGCCAAGGCAATGGTTAAGAAACCAGAGCACCATTCTTGTGTCTGAGGAGGAAAAGAGTATGCATCTTCCCACACTCCACCCTGAAGCCAGAGGAATGCACCTGAGAGAAGGAACGAGACCACCTGTTAATACACATGGCAGCCATCACGGAGACAGCTTTGTAGCTGCTGACAGTGAGTGAGGAGAGGGACAGTACCACACACAACACTGGGATGCACTCAGGAGAAAGTTGTTGGGCATGGGATGCTGCTAGCACAAACTGCCAGCTTAGGTATACTGCGGCTAAATGGCAGCCATCCCTCAGAGCTCCGCTGAAGAGTCCGTGAGACACCAGGGCGGAAACTAAAATCAGACTCACAGGTGGACACACTCTATGATGTTTGTTTTTGACTTCTACTTCTCATTAAGGACCTTGCTTTCCCTCTGAAAAGATAAAGAACCTACAAGGAGAGCAATACTGTAGTTTGTTATTTAAACGGGACATTTTGAGGAAGACGGGTATTACAAATAGCTATAAGATACAGGAATAAATGTGGGCTAATCTAAAATAAATGATCAGTTTATCTAGGTTACCTCATGATTATGTTAACATCCTGCTGTTACTAGTGAAATCTGAGACTCAAGAAAGCTATGTATAACTCACACTCACTTTTCTAGATTCCTTTTTGGGAAATGAGCTCTTTTTTGGGGTGAGGAATATTCTTATATATTCGATTTACACATTTTTAAAAGGCAAAGACTATCTTTGTTTCAGCTGCTCAGAATTTTTAGACACAGCTGTTTTTATAGAGAAAAGAATAAAATGACAATCAACTCACAGAGAGTAATTTAAGAAATACTATGATTACAGCCTATTATCCTTTGCATAATTCAAAGGACAGGCAAAGCAAACGGCAACAGTCAAACACGAGGCAATCAGTCCTTTGTAGAGCACAGCAGACTCGACAAGAAGTGCTAGAGGCTGAGCAGAGGGTGCAGGGAGCACTGCTCACCACCTTTCCAAATGAGCTCACTCTATAGAAGACAGCTTGGAGATGGAGCCCACTGGCTGAGTACTTGCCTAGCAGGCCTAAGGTCCTGGGCTCCAGACCCAGCATAGGTAGGGAAGGGTATTTTTTTCCCTCTAGGATAATTTGGTTAAACATTAATTTATATGTCACTCATCTCAGACTTATTTATGACTAGTTTTTTTTCATTACTACCTAAACATTTTAATAAAGCTAATTTCTGCATAGAAAAGTACTCTGTCTAAAAGCCAGGCCTGGGCAATTGCTAAAACCACAGTACCACAATAAATTTTATAGTCAACTCCAAATATATAAAAGAATGAGAAGCCAGGTGTTATGGTGCATGCCTTTAAGCCCAGCACTCATTAGTGCTGGCAGAGGCAGGTAGATCTCGGAGAGTTCAAGGTTAGCCTGGTCTACATAGAGAGTGTTCCAGGAAAGCCATGGCTACATAGTGAAGCCCTGTCTCAACAAACCAAACCAAACCAAATAAACAAAAACCCAACCCAACCCAAAACAAACCAAAACAAAAAAGAAAAAGAAAAAAGAAGGGAAAAATTTATTCTTTCTTTTAGGTGGATCCTGAAGGAGCCATTAGGGGTCTGACTCCACATCATATTTTTGAAAGCTTTGGAGTGAAGTTCAAAGGTCCCATCCAGGGTTTTCCCAGCCCTTGATACAGCTCCAGGGTGATTCTGAATTCTCTGCTTCACTCTGGATACACTTGCCAGTTAGAAGTGTCTACACTGCCACTGCCAAAGACAACAGGGGCAGTGAAGACACTGCTTGGAGCTACAGAGGCAACACACAGCTTTAGAGTCCTCAGGGAGAAAAAGAAAAGGCAGGCAGGTGCCATTATTTTAAAATGAAATTACATGGGAGAGGTAACTGGTTAAGGTGAGATTAAATATTGGTAGCAGGTGAATCCTGAAGTCAGTGAAAAGCCTTTAGAAAGATTAATTTCCTTTGCTTCACAAGATCTCAATCCTTTTTTCCTGTAAGGAGCAATTCCTTAGTGCCTGGGCACTTGCACTGGCCTTCCGGCTAGGATGGCTTAACGAAGGTTATTTGAAGTACACACAGCTTAAAACCACAAATGTCTCAGTTAACAACTTTGGATAATCAGTATGGTCAATGACCACACTTATTGACTTTACTTTCATCTTCATTCATGTGCTTCAACCTCGAGGCCATGGGTATTTTCCCACTTGTAGCTAAATGCTCAATAAAAATAAATGTTCAGAAGTACAAGCATCACAAGTTTTATGAGTTAGTTAACACTCTAAGATACTTACCAGGTTAAGTGCTGGAGGAAGGTCTGTATAGACATATTAATCTTTTTTTTCTGTTTGTTTTAACTGAAAGCTGGAAGCTTAAAGTAAAATTATGTCTTTAACAATGAATAAACACCAGTTATTGGACACTCTGTAAAGGAGGCGAGAGTATTGAGGCTTCAGAACAGTGTGCGTGTGTGCGGCCGTGCAGGTGGCAGGAGGTGAGGGCTAGCAACTACTAAAGCGCAGGAATCTGCAGTGGACTGAAAATGGGAAATGTCAACTCATTTACTGCATTCAGCTTTTCCTTAAATTATATCTTAGGGCTTCAACCATAGCCAAGGGCTATTTTGAAAGAGGCAGATATGACCAAATAAAAAGTAGTTTTAAATTTACTCTTCAATAAGGAAAAGAATTGAGACTGAAATGTCAGCCTTCCGAGAACACAGCAGAGACCAGTTACAGCAGCTTGCACAGCAATGCTACTCACTCTTAATATAAAACCTAACTTGGGAGCCTTGAGTGGCTGCATCCTGAGACTCACTCATCTGGATGTGACTCCAGGAGACAAAACAGCTCACTACTCTGGAAGGTGCCTTGACAAAGTTTATTCCAAAGAGAACAAGTGAGCTGGCTAACTGAGGGAAAACCCCACACTGATTTGCTCTCAGTGCCACCTAGGCAGTTATTTCCCAAGCTGACTTGCTTCCTGGTGCCTCTCTCTTTAAGGCAGCCCAGGCTGGCTGAGGAACCTTGCCTCCTGTCCTTGGAACTGCCACACTCCTCTCTAGCTTCTCCTGCTTCCTGCCACCCTTTCAATGTCAACAGCCTCTCTCTGTAGAACCTAACCCAAGGAAGACACTCAGTAGACTTGGGCAGCATGGGACCCAATCCTGTGCTCGGCTCTAATGAAACAAGTCTCAGGGGAAGCTGAGTGAGGTACGGACACAGGGCTTACCTTGGATCCGCGCTCATTAAAGATTATTTCCACATCTAGGATTTTGCCAAACTGCTGCAGAGACAAAAACAAAAACATTTAAGGTTAGCCTTTGTCTAGACATTAGCCTTTCTTCTAAAGGAGACAGCTTTTTTTTTTCTTTGAACTAGTGCTCATTTAACTGCAAGTCCCCACGTGTCAGGAGACCAAAGTGAGCTTCTGAAAGCCACTCCCTATCCCCAGTGGGGCTGCAGGGCTAGTGGTTCCTTCATTCCCTTAGGTGCATCCACGTCCACGTGCTGAAGCCACTGTCCCAGGACCTCACCGTGCTGCCCTACTACACCTGTGTGGCCAAGGCCTGGCACCTTTCTAACTACTTCCTTAATTATTTTATTTTCAATTGTAAAAATTTCTCTCTTATCAAGCAGAATCAGTACACTGTCACAGAGGTCTGCTCCTGTCCCACCTCCCTCAAAAATTATACTAAATTCAGGTAATATAAACAAAATGGAAAAACAAAACAGAAAATAGAGATCAACCACGACCTTCTATGCTTTTCCTCAAGCATACAGACATGGACCAGATGCATGCCACATACTGCTTTTGTCTTTTGAAACTGTGGATGAATGACCCCAATAAATATAAATTTGTTCCAATTTCTATAGGTGACACAATGTTCTGTCATACGTAAGACATTTGGACATAAAGGATGATTCTACTTATTTTTCATTTTAATAGTTCTGTAACAGATATCAGGAATATTTTTAAGTAACAATCTGTTAAATAATTATTTAAGTATCTCAGAGCTAAAAGATATAAAGCCACAAAGCTCTATTCTTATGTACACCTATATGGGGATTATGCTTGGATGAGCTACGAGCAGACAGCCTGCTAACCCACAGCCTGAGCTGGAGGCGTGTAGATCTCCCTGGCAGCACTACACCTGACCTGTCCCCCATTAACTGCTTCATTTGAACTTAAAACTAAATTATAAGGTTTGGAGGTTGGAGAAAAAGCTCTGAAAAAAAAACCAGAAAACCATAACTCAGAAATGTTGTTTTCAAACTAAACTGACAGTGTCTCAATCAGTGAAACATGCTTAGATTCTGTGCCTGGCCTATAAGAACTAACCTGGAGAATTAGCATTTTTAAAACCCTTTTCTATTGCATTCCCCCCAAACCCAGGGTCTCTTTGTCTAGTCCTGGCCTGGCTGCCCTGGAACTTGCTCTGTAGACCAGGCTGTCCTTGAACTCAGGGATCTGCTGCCTCTCTGGTGCTGGGATTAAAGGTGTGCGCCACCACAACCCTGCCTCCATTGCATTCATATAACAGCTGTGTTATTTGTGTGTGTCCCTGAGGACCAGAAGACAGTGTTGGAACTCTTGGGCCTTGAGTCACAGTGGTTGTGACCCAGCAGAGGGGTCTGGGAACTGTACTCTGGATCTCTGCAACAGTAGCAAGTGCTCTAACAGTTGGGCCATTTACCCAGCTTTCAGAACAACTTTTTGGATCAAAGTCTGCCCTCCTTTTATGATTAAGAACAGAGCTGAGGTAGGTGTGGTGAAAATTCACAGAGCTAATTAGATGCAGCATGGAATTCCTGCTCTTTCCCAGGGTTACTGTTTAAGGATGGGCATCAACCACATGAAGAAAAGAGACACCTAGACATCTTTTGAAAAGAAAAAAAATTCTCACTTTATGCTTTAGGAAAAGGTATGAGCCATTTTGCAGAATCACTGAAGGGCCTAGGCAGCTCTTGGGAGGCTACCATCCCTCTGGCTTGAGAGAAAACTGCCATTTGTGACATCCAGTGTCCAAACCACCTTCCTCACTAGTCACAGGACTAGAAAAACTGCCATTTTCTACACTCAAGACCAGGTCTCTACACGTCTCTGGTGGTCAGAGGAGCAGCAAGCAACTCATTCTCCTCTCTTCTAGAGATGGAATACAGCTTGTCACCATGGTATGTGGTGAAGCTCTTTAAGTACTTCAACTCTGACCTTTTCTTTAATGGCAAAATTATATCCAGGTACTCAGCTGTGACAGAGCTTGGCCAATACAGAGCAGGGCATCTGTTCTGACAGCAGCCATCAGCTGTCCTCAGGAAATGTTTGGGGGACTACTGACTCTTTCTTGTCCCAGGTCAAGTTAATCACCAAAATAAAACAGACAGTAACACACAGGCTTAGAAAGAATCAGCAGCCACTCACCTTCAACAACATGAATTTGTGCTATTACAGTTGTGTGTTTGATGGTGATTTTGGGAGGATGTAAACAGCTGAAGGAGCTCATGGCATAGGGAACCAGTGTTCCACAGCAGATTTTAGGTGCTAGCCTTGATACTACTGAGGGAAGCAGGAGCGGCAAACAAAGCCCTGGGTATCACCTGCTTTTACAGGTGTGTTACTTCATTTTCTTCTAACACTCAAGTTAGAGATTTCATCTCATAAAAACTCCATTTTTAGATATAAGCTTCAAATCAAGGTTTAAAAAGAGATCACATGAATTTCCTAAGGTCCTAAGTAACTAGGATTTGATCCTGGGCTCTCTAAAATCCCATTCTGTATCTGCCTCCTGCAAACCTGAATTATCCTCACCGCATGTGTCCTGAGACAGTATGGAGGCAGAGAGCTGCACTAATCATCCTGAACAAGAGAAATAAGGACAGTGAGGGTGGGAAGTGGTGATGGGTCAGGAGAACAAGCATGTTGCTGTATTGAGAACCACACAGAGTCATGTGGGGACCTTGTACAGTGTGTAGGTTCACACTGTACTCTGGGACAGCTAAATCACGTCTAGGCTGGGCAGTATTCTTTAGGCTTTCCAGAGGTTTTCTAATGCACCTACAGGTTTAGGAATCATGCTATAAAAGACTGGATGTTTGCTCTTCCAGTGAAACCCACAATACTACTGATGTTTACTAAGGTTGGTGTGTGAGGAAGGTGGTTTGGACACTGGATGTCACATCTTACAAGAACCTCCTCAGTCCTAGACAACAGCCGCATGCAGCTTGTGTGTCTATGTGACAACAAGAAATGCAAATGTCTGGGGCAGGTAAGGTGATCAAGAAAGGTTTCCAGACAGTGATTCAAGGTTTAACTTCCTATGGTTTTACCTTGAAGTCCTAATGACTAATAATACCTCTCGTGGATTAAGTTGTTTTAATTAAATCCATAAGAAGATATCGGAAACTTACCCCAAACATCTGCCGGAGGTCAGGGTCCCGGAAGCGGAAGGGAATATTAGAGACATGTAGTCGCTTGGGCGTGGATTTACTCTCTGAATTTTCACTACTTTGTGTCTGTGACTGTTGTCCGTCTGTCTGTGCTCCACCTTCTGTCTGCTAAAGAAATAAATAAACACAAGTAAAAATGAAAACCTGCAATGATCTCCTAAGATGATGTGAATGTATTTCTGTTCCACTGTAGTAACTGTCAAACAGGAGACCTGCAAGCAAACATTGGTAACTGTCCTTTTAAAGGAGAAAAGGCCCAAGGTGTCATTGATATTCAAAATGCTTCTAGTCTACAAACAAAATTTGGGTCTTCTGATTATTTTTAGTATATTAGCAAAATGGAGGCACAGGCAGTGACCCCTCTGTGGTTTGTTGAAGCCCACATGGAGATGTAAAAATAGCTCTTTTTTTCTCAGGCTCCAAGTAGAGTCTTCTATTTTGAGACCTCTCTGTTTTGAAAACAAACCATCCTTTGTGTTTAGCTGTAGAGGTCACTGCCTCTTTAGCTTTATCACCTCAGACTCTCAAGGAAACCAGTAAGGCAGAACTTTAACATTCTAGTCTATTCCTCTTATTGGCTTTAGAGTTTATTATGCTGTTGTCAAAAGTACTGCAATGATATTACTTACGAACATAGGAAGATGTACTAATGAGAGTCTATTTGCCTAAAAATTGAGGCAGTTTGTTATTTTGAATTCATCTTTATTTTCATCTCTCTGATTCAATTCCAGATGACTCTGGTATTAGGGACCCTTATGCTGGAGAGATGGCTTAGTGGTTAAAGGCACTGGCTGCTTTTCCAGAGGTCCTGAGTCCAATTCCCAGCACCTATATGGTGGCTCACAACCATCTGTAATGGGATCTGGTGTGCAGGAGTACATACATGCAGATCACTCCTATGTACTCATAGACATAACAATAAATCTAGGGACCCTCATGTTTCCACTCTAAGGCTTTATGGGACCCCAGTTATTAGACAACACACTGGTCTGTTTTAGTTTCCATGGTGACAGAGCATGAATATCTTTTTCTTTTAAATCTTACTGTGTCTTTTTGAGCATATGCACAGGGTTGGGTATGAACCATCTCGTCTGCCTCGGGGAGTAAACAGTTTTAATGAAACATACCAGATACACATCTGATCTAATTTTTCCCACACAAAGTTCTCTAAGTTCCTAAGTTGATAAACACTATTTGATAGGCATTTACATTTTATAGACACATTCCTTGTAGTTCTCATCTGGTAATTTAGCCTTATGTTTTTACCATTCCATAGACAGTGCATGCCAACCCTGACAATTTGAACTGATTAAAACAGCTGTCTTGCTGTCTGAGTTGAGGCAGGCTGAGTGTAGTCATTCTTCTGGGCACATAGGAAGGCTTGCGTGGCTTGTGTTTAGGCTGAAGACCCTGAGTCAGAGGTGCTTTTTGGGTTCAGATGTTAGCACCTACCTTGAAATGAAGTCAATGACTTAAATATAAAGGATAATCAAGAATTAACTTAGAATGAACATTTGCTTTTTAAGTATTAATCTAACGATGGCAGATTTGTACTTCATTTTATATAGGCCTTGCAGGTACCTTAAATGTAAAATGGTTTATATAAAATAGCAAAAAGGGATGGGTTATAGAAAAATGCTTTGCAAAAGTGTAAGGTTTTTTTTAGCTGCCAATGGGAGCACAAGGCAGACTAAAAACAAACTCCATGCAAAGACAAAACAGCACCATGGGTACCAGCACACAGTCAAAGCAAGAAGCATCAACTGTAGTGAAAGCGTATCTAAGCACCTTTCCATTTGCCTCTTCTGTCTCACAGCTGGAGCATATAAACCTCTCCAAACCTTGAAAGCACCAGATTTAATCTTCAGAAAGCCAAAGTGCCACACAAAATAAAAAGATTGGTTCTACAAGGTCTAAGCCCATTTTACATGTGACTTACACGTGTCTTCCATGTAACAATCTGTCATGGTGCATGCACACTGGCAGGATAAATAGGGAGGAATGATTACTTCAGAGGGTGCTGATGTAGGCTTTTAACTCTTGTTCTCAAGGGCTCTTTTCTGTCTTAAAAACTTTAGAAGGTTATAAGCTACAGTGGCTGATTCTGTTCGGCAGTGAACACTTATTATTAACTGTAGAAAAATGTGACGGCCATTTCCAGGATCTTTAAGTCTTCGAAGGTAATTTAAAATGGAGATTTGCTGGGAAGGCTGTGGTGGTGGTACAGGCTTTTAATCCCAGCACTCACTTACAAGGCAGAGGCAGATGGATCTCTGAGTTTGAGGTTTGCCTGGTCTAGAGAGTGAGACCCTGTTTCAAAAAACACCAAGCAAGCAATCAGTTAAATAAACAACCAAATAAACAAATAAATATTTAACGTTAGTAAAAATACACAAACACCGAAGAGATGGCTCAGTGGTTAAGAGAACCTGCTGCTCTTGCACCCACATGGTGGCTCTCAACCCTCTGTAACTCAGTCCCAGGGACTCTGATGCTGTCTTCTGGCCTCTGCAGGTGCCAGGTGTACTTACAGTCATGCAGGCAGACACTCAAGACACTGAAATCATAAGCACGGGGCTGCATGAATCTTCCTCAGAAAATATACTCACAAAGCTATGAAATCAGAGTAAGAGGCAGGGCCCACTCCAGCCCTCAGACCTCACCAAAGTCATCACTGTGTTAATTTGCACACCTGCCTTCCCCTCCTTAAGGTACCCCACTGTATAAATAAACAGAATCTGAGTTGCTTCCTGTTAACAGAATGTTTCTGTGAGCATCTCATTCCCATCTTTTGGTACAGGTTGAATACGCACCCAGGAATGGGTCACTTAGGTCAGTGACACGTGCACATTCAGCCTTAGTAATACCACCCAATCAAAGTGGCTCTACCATGCTGAACTCTGCTGGGCATGTGCTGTAGGTCCATGCAACACAGTTGGTGGAGCTATTTTGGTGGGAAATGATAGCTTCGCAGTAAAGCTTTTCATACATTTTGGGGACATAGGTAATTTCCTGTGAGATACCTATACAAATCCTTTACCCATTTTCAATTGAGATGCTAGTTTTTGCTTATGATTGTAGGTATTCTTTATAAAACAAGCAATGAGCCCATAAATATATGTGCTGCAATGATTCTAACAATTATTTTACTTACTGTGTGAATGGTGTATGCATGCTGTGTGTGGGGCTGTCCTTGTCCATCTCACCAGCCATCAACACTGGCCTTCAGGCAGTGAGGGCTCCTGCATCCTGGGAAAGGGCTTCAGATTGTCTTTCCTCTCTCCTTATACCACCTGGTCCCCTCTCCCCTCTCCCCTTACATAATTTTACTGAAAAACAGAAGTTCCCTACAGGATAACTGTAACTATTTCTTGAATGCATACTGAATGTTAGACCTGATATAAGTTTACTAGCTATCAGATGCTAGCTAAGTATTTTATTGTAAAGTTTCAATAACCCTACACACTAGGTAATTTTTTTCTTAACAAGCATAGTAAGTGCTATTTTAATTCTCATTTTCCTGAGGAACAAAAGACTAAGAGAATGGGTCAGAGGATAAGGAGCCAAAGCAGATCGATAGAGTTAGTATGAGGAGACGCAGAGCAATTCAGGAGAAGCCCAGAGAAGCCAGACTGAATCAGTTAGTGTGGAGAGGCCTTCTGGGCCAGAACAGCAGAGCTGAATCAGCCAGCCAGAGATCAGAATGAGCTACAAAGGGATGAGCTTACTCATCAGTGAGTCTTAGAGGCTGAAAATATTCTAGGCCTAGATAAGATTGTATGGAGTCTAGAAGCTTCCAGGATTAGGCCTCGGTTAGCAGACAGAGACCGGAAGCCTCTGGAGACAATTACATCAGTTGAATCAAAGGTACTTTTACAGGCTTCAGTCACTGGCATCAACTGATATAGCATTCATTCCCTTGGAAGATTTCACAGCTTTATGAAGAAAAGCACGCATAGTTCCTGCACTATGTTTTCAGTGGGCAGAGGTCAAGGTTGCATACGGGTCCTTTCCACGGGGCTGCACAGCCACTGACAGCAGCACAATGGAAAGGAACTGGTTTTGGAGTGCATGATTCAGTACAGACCTACGAGGGGAGCTTTTCAAGCTGCTGGAGAGGCAGCACCTAGGAGCCACCATGTGAACTGCTTGTTCTTTAGAGGGGTTTCTCCCAGGTTAGTCTTGAACTCCTGGGCTCATGCAGTCCTCCTGCCTCAGCCTCCTAAGTAGTTGCTACCACCCTGGCTAAAATTAGGTAATCATCAACAATTTCTATTTGGGTAGACTCACAATCTGCAGAAAAAAACAGCTTTAACTTTTATATCATATTTCAAAACTCATATCATTCAAATCCAATTTTGAGTTAAGAATGTGATGTGTGTGTGTGCACACAGTAAGTGTGTGCTATGGTGCCTCCTTTACAAGTCCAGGATTGGACTCACTAGGCATACACAGCAAGTGCCATCTCAGCCTTGGGATGAGTTTAATGTCAAAGCAAAACCAATCAGAAAGATCACAGCCTTTAAATGCAGGTCAGTAATAACTTTAGATGCATCTATGAATGCACATGTGAACACACTGAAAAACACAAAGCAGCATGCCTCTAAGAACAGGTATGTGGTGCCAGACATCAGCTGGTGCTCTGTGGGAAATTTGGGGACACTAAGCAAAGCACAGTCATGGGGTCCTGGCTTTCTAAGAGGTGAACTCACTTTCTCCAACCTCACATATCTCATACGCATCACTTATTTATCAAGTCATTGTTTTTTTGTTTGTTTGTTTTTTTTTTTTTGGAGTAATACAAGGTCTTGCTATAGCCCAGGCTAGCCTCAAACTCACAAATCTGTTTCTACTTCCAAAGCACTGGGATTTCTGCAATGTATTATCATGTACCCATTTTATCTTAAAATCCACTTTAGAAAATTATGTTTTATCAGAATGGATTTTAGGACACAGAATGACGATGGCTTACTAACTTGCACTGATATGTCAGTGTCTTAGTCAGTTACTATTGCTGTAATGAAATACCATGACCAAAAGCAACTCGAAGAGCAAAGGGCTTATTTCACTCAAATTCCATACAACACAGTGGCTCTTAACTTTCCTAATGCTGTGACCCCTTAATACAGTTCCTCATATGGTGGTGACCCCCAAGCACAACACTATTTCATTGCTACTTCATAACTATAACTTTGCTACTGTTATGAAGTGTAATTTAAATATCTGATATACAGGTGGTCTTAGGACCCCTGTGAAAGAGTTGAGAGCCACCTATATTACAGGTCACCACTTAAAGCAGCAGGGTAGGAACCTGGAGGCAGGCACTTCTGACAGGCCAGGCAGGGGTGCTGCATACTGACTCGCTTCCCACTGTTTGCTCAGCTAACTTTCTTACACAACCCAGGACCACCAGTTCTCCTCTCAGATGACTCCAGCTGTGTCAAGTTGACATAAAACTAGCCAGGACAGTCAGAGACTCATATGCAAGATCACATACAAACAGTACTTTAGCCAATGTGCTGAGTCCTGTTCTGCTCCACGCACCACTATAAGAATGTGAGAGTAACTTCTCCAGTAGATCCAGAAAACCCTCCAAGTAGGGGTCCATTACCTATGTTGCTGGGTGAGCATTAGTTACAATGTTTTTCAGTCAACCCTACTCTGATAAGTCTTTTTAAAAGTCCCTAAATACTTATAGTTTTATCACTCTTGCTGTGAGATGTGGACGAATGGGTTGGTAAGCCACAGCATTGCTGTTTCTAGTAATTTTTTGACTGGGTCTCTTTAAGTGGCAAGGGCAGGCAAGTGAGGCAATGATGGTGTGCCAAGAAGAGCAGCAGGTATGGGGACAGTTCCAACAACCATGTGCCACAATAGTATCTTGGCTCCTACATGGTCCAAAGACATTTTTTCTATTGTCTGATTGTAGCATTCTGTGGCAACTCCTGATTTTCTTTTCTTTTTTTTTTTTCTGCCTCCCAAGTGCTGGGATTAAAGGCGTGCGCCACCACCGCCCGGCAACTCTTGATTTTCAAACTAGGAAATAGATACCCTATTTACCCACACTGAAACAGCCAGACTACTCACAGGCATCAGAACTCAGAAGGTGAAAAAGATACAAAATATTCTTTTTATGAGTACACTGATAAAGGATGTGGGTATTTTATGTAGACTTAATGTATTCTACCTACTTTTTAGTTTTTGAGGCAGACAAAACTCATAGGCGTCTGTGAAGTGAAAGCCTCTAATGACACACCAGGAACATGCTAATGACAGCTATGCTGCAGGCTGAAGGTAAGAGGACCCAGCAACATAAAACATGAAAGAACTGAAGCAGTCTAGCCGACTGGTAAGTGCTATACGTTGGTTGCCCTGATAGCAGGCCAACGATCTACAAGGCACAATCAAGTGTTACCATCAAATAAAGGCAAGTCCAAGTGTTAGCAAGTCAATTATGAGAAAGTGGCTTTGATCCCAGAGAAATGGTACACAGCAAAGCAAAGGCCCTCTAAGAAAGGAGGACAGTAAGAGGTCTGAGCTCCTGTCAGTTAGAGGTGTGTGCAGAGAGAGACCTGCCCCCAGAAGACTTGGCTAATGTATGAAGAAAAGCTATGCAGCCATTCCCTTGGTTATTTCTTTTAACTCACCAACAACTCTGTGAGACGCCTTTACCTATCAGAAAAATCAAACTCCAAATTTACACTGACATGTAATACTGGGCCTTACATTCAGGCCCACTACACTACAGCTAAGTCTCTACCAAGCTGAGCACGGCTGTTTCAGAAGAGCCTTGTCCACACCAAATACATTGCACTCAGAACACCATGCTGTAACTCTAAGCATGTACCAAGTTTTATCATCAATGTCATTCTCTTCTCTATTTTTTTTTAATGACCCGGTCTAGCTGTGCATTTCAGGCTGGTCTCCAACTTGATTTTCCTGCGCCTGTGTCTTGAGGTCTGGGATTACAAGGACTGTACCACAAGCCTGGTCCCTTTCAACTTTACGTTAAAAGTATATCCTGTGGATTTATACCCATTAGTATTTACCATCATGAGAAATATTTTAAAGCAGACAGAAATTTACATAGAAGTCACAGCCTACTATTAACAAAACATTTTTATGAAAATTTACCTATTTTCCATATCAAACCAAGCTAATAAACTTCTCATACTATCTCTCAAGCTACTGTTGACTGGACAACCAAGTAATCTGTGTGTATCTTTCACTCATGTATGATTTTGTAACATTCAATATTTGTAAATGGTGAGAACTGTTGGTTTGCTGATTGGGCAGTATTTATTTTATTATTTATTCAGGTTTTTCACGACAGGGTTTCTCTGTATAGCCCCGACTGTATTGGAACTAGCTCTGTAGAGCTGGCCTCAAACTCAGAGAGCTGAGTTTGCCTCTCGAGTGGCAGGACTAAAGACGAGGGGCCCCACTGGACATTTCACTATATTACACCTAACCCCCATCACCCTATTTGCTAATATCAGTACTGATCCCATTGGGAAACTCTTCAAAGTACAGCTAGAGATCCCTAATGACAGGCACACAGAGTGTGGGGCAATTTCATTGCTGCGCAAACATCAAAGCTAGATACAACAGCCCACTACATACTTAGGTTTTAGAGCAGTGGTTCAACCTTCCTAATGCAGAGACCCTTTAATATAGTTCCTCATGTTGTGGTGACCCCCCAACCATAAAAGTGTTTTCATTGCTGCTTCATTACTGTAATCTTGCTACTGTTATGAATCATAATATAAATATGATATACAGATGGTCTTAGGTAACCCCTGTGAAAAGGTTGGTCACTGGACCCCCAGAGGGGTTGTGACCCACAGGTTGAGAACCCGATAGCAGAAGCTGGCTGGGAGCTCCTGACCCTACTGCCTCCATTTCCAAAGAACTGGAATAAAAACATATGTCACCATGGCCAGGTATATTTTTAAAACTCTTGTAATAACAGTTAACTTTAAAAATAGCCGGGCAGTGGTGGTGCACTTGGGAGGCAGAGACAGGCGGATTTCTGAGTTTAAGGACAGCCTGGTCTACAGAATGAGTTCCAGGACAGCCAGGGCTACATAGAGAAACCCTGTTTTGAAAAACAAAAACAAACAAAACAAAACAACAAAAAAACCCTAAACACCGTGCATCTATAAAAACATTTCCTTTTTATCTGCAATGATTAACATTGTCAGCTTGATACAACCTAGAGTCACCTGAGAAGGGGGTGTTGTCTTAAGTTAATTGACATGGGAAGACCTAGCCAGCTAGGTTTGGGTGACATCATTTCCTGTCAGGGTCCTCAACTGTAGAAGAGTGAAGAAAGTGAACTGAGCACATGCAAGCAAGCATGTATACATTCACTTCTCTCCGTCTGGACTGTGAGTATGACAATGTGGGCTAGCTACTTAAAATTCCTGCTTTGGCTTCCCTACAATGATAAACAATAACCTGGAACTATAAGTTGAAATATATCCTCTTTCCCAAGTTGCTTTTGGTCAAGGTGTTTTACCACAGAAAATAAACTAGGATAATATTCTTATTCAATGTTTTACTTATACTTAACATTTTTAGCTTTTTATTACATTTCAAACTTATTTATTAAAATCTAAGATATAAGGGCTAGAGAACTGGCTTAGTGGTAAGAGTACTGGCTATTTTCCCAGAGAACCTGGGTTCAATTCCCAGTACCTACATGGTGGCTCATAATTGTCTGCAACTCCAGTTCCAGAAGATCTGACACCTTCTTCTGGCCTTCATGGGCATTAAGCACATATGTGGTACACTGAATGAATACATGTAGGCTTATACACATTAAAAAAAAAAAACAAAAACAAAACTAAGACACAGACAACACACTTCATTACTTGGCCAACACAGAATCAGGGTATTGATATCCCCATACCCTGCCCTACTATAATGTCTTCATGGGCAATTAAGATACATGAAAATGTCATCTTCTAAGACAATAGAGTCTTCTTCAGGTGGTTATGTGGGTTGCTGAGAGTCTTACTTAGATGTCTGTTCTGTAGACTACAACACAGGCTGGTATGGCACAATGTGAACTCAGACCCTCTGGTTCCCTGTATAAGACACACACAAGATCAAGCACTGACATTCTAGTATGGAGCAGGAAGGGGCTCAAGAGCCCAGAGCTACATCGGAGGAGCTACTGAGAGTTGCTGGCTTCTGGGTGAGGAGGGGTTGCTTTTCTTTAAAAGCCTGACCATGCTGTCATGGATGTCTCTATATCCATGAGTATATGAGCAGCACAAATTAGAGACACAAAATCGGGACTGAGTAAAGAGTAAGGAGTGAAGATGGAGAAAGAGTAAGGGTTGAATGTGATCAAAACACATGTATAAGATCATCTGAGATTCTCAAAAGTTAAGAAAAATATTGTATTTGTAAATATACTGTTTTCTTGTCGATTCTTCTGAAAGAGCCAGCATGTAGCTGTTTTATACTAGCCCCCTCAATACACCTATATCTTACCCCCCCCCCCCCCCACTGTACAGTGCTATGCAGTGCTTGCAGAAGACAGCACAGAAGCACGGAGGGTTGTACTCACACCGAGATCAGCTCAAACACACAGCATCTTTCAGCAGGCACCTATGGCATTGGGTGAGAGAGATTTTCTGGCTCCATTATAGTACTCTTTTCTTTTTAAAGATAGGGTCTCACTATATAATCCTGGCTGGTCTGGAACTTGCTACGTAGATCAGGCTTGCTTCAGACAGAGAGACCCACCTCTCTCTGAGATACCCAGCCCTGAGATAATCTTAAAAGGACCACAGCCCTACATCTGGCCCATCACTGACTAGCATATGTTGCCATACTGTTTCTGAGTATACTTAGAAACTATCAAGCTCACAGGGGACACAAAATTTTCTGATACTTGTAGGGAAGTTTGAATGTTGCTAATAGCATCTCAAATACGTGGGGCCTCACTGCCACCCAGTCAGACTCGAGTGTCTTCTCTAGGGTTAATGGCATGGTAGCTCTGGTGCCCGGCTGAAGGGGGCTGCCCAGCTGAGTCTCTAGGGTGTCCGTGCCACTAATAACATCTTTGATCAAATTCCTCCTTAAAAATGACTCTACTCATTTTCAAGAGAACGTCTGCCACATATTCAAATAAGAGTCTTATTCTGCCCACCAGTACTTCTTGTATGGAAAGACAGCAGAGTTCAGCCTGCAGCTCAGTCACAATGCTCTCACTTGTGGCAAGGAAAGCATTTTGAACAGAAAATAGATGGTGTGAACACCTTTCCTTCTCCTATAGGGACTATGAAAAGGACCAGTTACTCACTGCTTCCACAAGGACCTTCCTGAGTTTATGTTTCTTTGTTCTGTGAATCTGTGATGTGAAGGGCACAACTACTGCCACCAGCATGGCTTACTATCACTATTTTGATTCCCACTAAAGCACTGGACTGATGGCAAAAGCCAACAAATATTGTGAAATGGCAGGTGTTACATCGAAAAATCATGGAAACTGTTTAACCCAACAGTCCCTCTAAGAAAGTCTTGGGACCTGCCAGTGATCTGTGACCACCTAAGGAAAAGCACTGCCACACACAAATACCCCATCCTGCATTCTCCTTCAACCCACTGCAGGCTATCTATCATCCATCTATCCATCTATCCATCTATCCATCTCCCTCCCTCCCTCCCTCCCTCCCTCCCTCCCCCCTCAAAGTATGAGGTATAGGGGATATAGGATCTGTCTCTTAAAAACAACTTTAAATTCTTTCTGTTTTAGATTTTTATTTTGTCTGCATATGTACATGCTCACTCTACATGTGACTGATGTCCACAGAGGTCAGATGAGATGGATCCTCTGGAACTGACGTTATGAGTGGTTATGAACCACCAAATATGTACTAGAATTGAACCTGGGTCCTCTGCAAGAACAACAAGTACTCTCAGCTGCTGAGCCAACTCTCCAACCCCAACAGTGTATTTCTAAAACCTTACTACCAATCGGTCACAGAAGCCATTAAGCACTAAAGTATCTCTCATTTAAAGTGTTTTGTTTTTAAAAGGGGCAGGCATTAGGCTTTTGAGAAAAATATAATCCAGTAGGTAGAATTTTAAAGCCCAACTACTTCAAATGTGTTGGCTACTTAAACTTGTTGTCTTTTAGTAGAAATATTTGCACATGTAGGAACTGGATTCCTTTCTTCTCTGCAGGTCAGGAGGCAGCCCCTAACTGGCTAGTGCATTTGCCAGTGCATAACAAGACCAGATGACTGTCAAAACAAGCTCTCATCTTAAAAAGGCAGACCAAATTTCTAAAATTCATTTAAAAAACAAAAACTCTAGAACTCAGTGCTTAGTGCTTATCTTTGAATGAGAAGTCCTTTCTTTCCAACAAGACCCGACTATCCAACCAACGCAAGCATGAGCTGCACTCAACAGCGCTGCTCACAGTGAGTGCTGTGAGCAGCTCCAACACCAGCCAGGCAGAGTGACACGCCTCAATCCCAGAACGCAGGAGGCTGAGGCAGAATGGTCTTGAGTTTAAGGCCTGTCTGGACTCCAAAGTGAGCCCTGCCTCAAAAATCTCAGCCTGAGCCTGGGGATGTAACTCAGAGGCAAGCACTTGCCTAGCTATCATACACAAAGTCCCGGGTTAATGTGTGGCACCGCCATGAGAAGACCTGAGGTGTTCATGTGTTTCTAGTTTATGCTCACTGTACACTAGGTCAGGTGACTGCATTAGCATCATTTCACAGAGAAGGAAAGTGAAACCCCAAGATAACACGATTTACTCATGACACTCTTCGACCAGTACATGGCTAGCTAGCTGCCTACTCACTTTACTGGTTCGATTCTAGACTCTTGACCTCATTCTCTCTACACACATCATGAACCCTAGGACAAACCACACATGACTCACTGTAGCTGTGGGCACTCCCATTCCAGCTCCTGTATTCCTGCTGCCTAGGCTGCAAGATCACCTCCTCCTCATTCCATAGCCGTCAAAACCTCAAACCAAGTCCCCAGTTCTCATTGCAGTGTCCAAAAGCTCTTACCAACTTGTGCTCAAATGATTTTTCTTCTACAGGCCTTCACCAACCCCCCTGAACATGGTCCAAATGGGAATCTACGCTTTCTAACCTTGAACCAAGAACTGACTTTCTTAATCCTTCATACCACTACTCTACTTCACACCACATACTCTGCTCAGGCCTGAATTTCTACTGCTGATATAAATACAAGGTCCAGATCAATTAGAATCTTTACCAGGAAGCCCAGCTTCCCCCTTCTGAGCACATCTGTATCTTGTTGCATCTTTTTTCCAAGAAGCATTGAGTGTTGGACACTGTGAGACGTTATGGGATGCAGAGATGAACAAAGAAAACTTTTTTTTTGGAGGCTTTGGAAAGCCAGGAAGGTTTTCTGATAACAATACCTATATAGGCCAAGTGACAAGATGCTCACAGCCTGGGAAGATTAATAAGTATGTATACAGTCTATTTTCACTGGGTCTGAGTGATGAAGGGCACAGATCCAGAACGCCTTTCCCCACTTGGGTGTTTTACAGGCCACAATCAAACAATTCGAAGAAGCATTTTAAATTGAAAGGTGCTATGCAAACTTAGGCTATGATTAATTAATTTGCTTCCTATCTGCTTCTTGGATTTAATTGGCCATATGAACTGCTAGACTGTTTTATGAGACACAGAAGCAGATGGTAGAAGTTTAGTAGGATAAATGTCACATCTAAGTTTCACTACTCTACTTAGTCTTTAAGCGATGCATCTCCATTTCCTACAAATGTGGAAGGAGGAGAGAGAAAACTCACAGTATTGGGCAGCTACAGGTGGCAAATCAGTAAGAACCTAACAGGACACATTGTGAGCTTGAGGTTGTGGTCTCACTGGGATGAGGAGTAGATTAGCCAGAGAGCTAAAAGGGAGATGGGTGTGTGTGTTGGGGGGGTGGGGGTGGGGGCTACAGAAAGTTTAGAAAAACTCTCCTCCTGGGAGGCTGCAAAATAACACGGGTCAGAAGGGGGAAGGGATGGGGAGATAGAAACAATAGAAAGGAAACCCAGAGCAGAACTGAGAATGAGCTGGTTCAACTGAATGCACTCCTAATGGCCAGGAGGCATCTGCCTTCTAGCAGGGGAGGGTAGAGAGATCAGGAACATTACCAGGCAGAAGCATCAGTGTCCTTGCAATGTGGTTCTACTGTGGACAAACTACATAGTGTGACATGCTCCCTCTCAGGAAAAAAAAAAAAAAGACAGAGTTACTACTTATAGAAAGTAGGAAACTGCAAAGTATGACCCAGATTCAAAGCATTAGCAGTAACTAGAAATGGACCCAGGTGCACGCACACACACACACACACACACACACACACACACACGAATAATGATGATAGGAGCAATTTCAGAATTAAAAAGTGATATAAATAAATTCATTAGACAAAGAAACAAGATTGAGTCCATTGTCCATTAGTCCCTCACCTCTCCTCCCCAGCACATGCAAGTGCCAGGCAGGTTTCTCTGTGTAGCTCTGGATATTCTCGAACTTGCCTCTGCCTCTAGAGAGCTGATATTAAAGGTATGTACCACCATTACCCAGTCTGAAATTAATAAAGTTTAAGAATGTTTTGAAATGAAAAAAAAAAAAAAAGAACACTACCTCCTTTTTGGATTTCAACTTATAGCTTAAACATAGAATGAAGAAACCCTGAAAATCAATTGCCTTAGCTTCCAACTTGAAAAGCTAAAAATGGGCTGGAAAGACAGCTCAGTGTGGATACTCTGCTCTTGCGCAGAGGGCCTGGGTTAGAGTCCCAGCACTTACATGGCAGCTCACAACCACCTGTAACTCCAGTCCCAGGGGGATCTGATGCCCTGTTTGGTCTCTGAGAACACAGCATACATGTGGTACACAGACATGCAAGCAGACACCTGACATAAAATAAAATGCAAATGAGGAGTCACATACCAAACAGGAGGGAGGAAGACAGTGAAGGTCGAATGGGACAGTGAGCCTTGGGACAGCTCAGCTAGGGAGGTGCTTGCCTCCTAGTGAGGACCTGAGTTTAACCTCCAGAACTGCTTGTAATCCCAGATCTGGGGAAGCCTGTTAGTCAGTCAGCCTTGCTACACAGTGAGCTCCAGGAACAAGCTAGGCTGTTCCTGGAACAGGAAAGGCTAAGGAACAAACAAGCTAGGTGGCTCCTGTGGAACCACAGCTGAGTTTGTTTTCTAGTCTCCACATGCAGATGTGGATGTTTCATATGTGCCTCTACATGAACATTATCCACATAGTCACACACAAACAAATATAAACTTTAATTTGTAGACTGATCAGAGAAGACATAAGTTATTAAAACTAAGGAGAGCCAGGTGTAACTGAGAGCTTGTCCACCCGGGCATGAGTTCCCTAAAATAACAACTCTGAGACTTCTCATATATGAATAAGTGTGTAGGCCAACAGCTTTGGCTCTGTTCCCCAGCCTGCTTATAACTTAATTTTCCATTATTCTATCCTAAGTTATGCCACATGGCTGGTTACCTGGTCTTCAGTTTCATGCAACTGTCTTCTTACAGTTTGAGGAAAAATCTTCCCCACACCTTTCTCTATCCCAGAAATTCAATCCCTCTCTACTGGATGTTCCACCTTCTAATTCTGTCTCAGCTCTTTGGCCAAAGGCTTTTTTATTGACAGGTGAAACTTCCATACATTGTACAAAAGTCCCTCTACAGCCAGGCATGATCGTGCATGCCTTTAATTCCAGTATTTGGGAGGCAGAGACAGGTTGATCTCTGTGAGTCCTTGAGGCCGGTTTGGCTTACATAGCAAGTTCCAAGCAAGCTAAGGCTGTACAAAGAAATCCTGTCTAAAGAAAAAAAAAAAGTGTGTGTGTGTGTGCATGTGTGTGAAAGAGCTGGGGGATGGTGGCACACTCCTGTAATCTCAGCACACGGGAAAGTGTGTGTGTGCGCATGTGTGTGAAAGAGCTGGGGGATGGTGGCACACTCCTGTAATCTCAGCACACGGGAAAGTGTGTGTGTGCGCATGTGTGTGAAAGAGCTGGGGGATGGTGGCACACTCCTGTAATCTCAGCACACGGCAGGAAGAGATGAGAGTCACTATTAGGTGTTCCCATCCATTAGGATGTATATCATCACAACTTTGTCTTAAAATATAAGTGTTATCATGAACTCTGGAAAATAAAAAGGGACCATATATTGTTATGATTAAATTGTTTTGAGATCATGTATATGAACCAGGGTAGTGTGGAACTCCCTAGGCCCCCAGGAATGACCTTAAACTTCTGAGCCTCCTTCCGCCTTTGAAGGCTGGGGTTATAGGTATGCACCATCATGCCTGCTTTTATGCAGTTCTGAGGAATCAAACTCATGGCTTCATGTATGTAAGGCAAATACCCATAAGCTGACTTATATGTAATTTTGTATTAGTGAAATTATCAACTCAGAGGTACTAACTTCCCAAAAAGACACACATAAGACCAAAACTGTCGAGAGAGAGAGAGAGAGAGAGAGAGAGAGAGAGAGAGAGAGAGAGAGACCCAAACAAACAAAATAACAACAAAAGACAGAAATGAAGAAACAGAAATGCTACAAACCGAGCTTGAAGTGAAAATATCATAAAAGACTCAGAAATACCCCCTTCTATTCTTTTGGTGTAAACAGGTGTTCTAGTAAGCCTGTGAGTTCATTATCATTGGAAAGGTAATTGAACATGGCTGACAGAGCAGCCTATACAATCCTCATTTAAACAAATGCTACAAGAGCCTCTTGTTAACTCTCAGACCCAGACTCTTCCTTCAAACCAACTGTCCATTACTGCACAGTACTTATGGGTGTAAAACTATGTGTCTACACAGGAGTAACCGTCACAGGAAAGATGGCATGTTTTCAAGGAGATAATGTTTTTTGTTTTTCCCATGGAGGTGCCTAATTGTCTGTGAAACAAAATGAAAGCCTCTGCAGGCCCTGTGCATATGACACAATGGAGAACTTTAGTTTCTAGAAGAGAATCTTTTCCAGATGCTTGAAGTCCAAACAAGGTGTCCTCCGATACTCTGATACCAAGGGAAAATGAAATCTAAACACAGCAAACAGCTTGATACGGGACAACAGAGCATTTCATTCAGCATCAAACCCCACAGATAATTATGATGTGGCGACTGTAGCTGTGTGAGATATGTGTCTGCTTAGCTGGGGACACTCTCTTTTCCTTTAGTAAATGGTAAGGGGTGAAGTCAAAGAGGTGGGCTGGAGCTGGAGACTAGAAAACAAACAACAGAGTTTGGATGTTTTCCTAATTGTGCTAGGAAATTATTAAAGAGTTGGCAGAAACACACATAGCATAGACGAGAAAAAAAACAAAGATTAAACAAACAAACAAACAAACAAACACCATTTCAGCTGCTATGCAGTCTAGACAGAAAATTAAGAAAACTCTAAAAAAAATTGTGATAAGGATGCTGAAGTGTGGCTCTCCGTAACTGATGAATTCTGGCATTGGTACAGACTGGAGAGGACTGGGAAGTGAGTGTAACCAGGGTGCATTATGTGAAATTCCTAAATAATCAATAAAAATATTATGCTGGAAAAAAAAGAGGCAGAGGAAGCTTGAGCGGTACAGTGTACACATTCCACCACTGAGTTTATCCTTGGACCCTTATACTTTTAAGTTTGAGATGGGATCTTGCTAATGAATTACGGCTGGCTTTGAATTCTCTTTGTAGCTCCAGTAGATCTTAAATTATGGCAATCCACCTGCCTCAGGTTCCTAGGTTGCAAAGATACAAGCATGTGCCATCAGGCCCATCAGAAACTCTTGTAATGTTCTTGACAGCTTTTGAGGTAGGCATTATGACCTTCATTTTCTTCTATTTCAAGGCAAAGAAATATTAAATAACTTGCCTAAAGTCATTCTTCTGAGGCCAGGATGTCATTAATCTCTAGTCACCCGAATCAACCCCAAGCTGCTGGCAGAAGAGCTAAGCTTCCACCTGGGAGAAGATGAGAAGATCTGAGCTGTACACTACTGTACAGCACTGTATAATACTGTGGAACTATGCTTACTAAACTCCTTAATGACTAAGGGTAGAAATGAGGAGCAAGGAACTGGTGATGCCTGGCTTTGGCTTAAGTAACAGTGAACTGGTAGTGTAAGTATGCAGAAAAAGCACCCAGAACACTGACTGCAACATCTGAAATTTGAACAAGAGAAGGAATCATCATAACACCCATGGCTGAGTAGGAAAACCAGGAGGGAGGTACAAGTATTTAAATGACCTAGAGTTCCAAGGAACAAGAAGGAGGCTGTGTGAGACTGTGCAGATGAGGCTGGGTGTGGGGATTCATACAATGGAGGGTGCAGGAAAGCTGCTTCCGGGCAGCAGTGGTGAGGTTTAGTTCAAACTCCCCACTGTCCAGCCACAAGACTTAGAAAGAAGAGTCAGTATAAGCATGCTGGGCAATGAATAGAAATGCTAAACTAACTCAAAGGGCTTTGTTTCTGTCTTCTGAGAAGGTGAAAATTTTACACTACTCCAACTTCACATACCGTGAGAGATCCATTCTGGTTGCTGGGTGAATTGCTACTCTGTTCTCCATGAGGCTGTGTACTCCCATAGAGCGTCAGGTTATGTTCACTGGTCTGGCCGGCATAGTCCTGAGTGTGTGGCACTCCATATTCTGTGGGAATTCCATTCTGTGGAGGAGGTGGAAATGGGATGGTAGTAAAAGGCTGAACCATTGCGTCAGGAGTTGTTGTTGGCTCCTGGTTACCCTAGAGTAAGCAACAGAAGAGAAAGGAGAGTGAGTGAATAAATCTTTATCATACAATGACTTTCAAGGTTAGTACACAGTACGTACTCTTGGTATGCTCTCACTGTCCCCCACTCAGGAAAAAACTGCTGGGATCATCAGATAACTTTCATTTTTAAAAGAAAAATTAACTGATGAACTTAATGCTATGTGTGTTATGCCTGTGAGCATTCTGGAGGCAGGACAACTTGATTCTACCTCCTCCTTCAACACGAGTCCTTGGGATCAAGCTCATAGTTGGTAACAAGTATCTTTCTTTACCTCCCGAGCCATCTTGATAGCCAAGAGTTTAATATCTGATCATTTCTTCCAAATCATTTGGTGCTCTGCCTATACCCATAGCTGGCAGAACATACTGCTTCCAAGGCCAAGATTGATTAGCATCAAGATAGGTGTGCAATGGACAAAAATTAAAATTCATGTAGACTAAGAGATGAGCAGAGCCTAAGGCTTGCATTTCAGAAATCTTCAGGAAGGGTCTATTAAAAGACACACGAAGGTTTTAAGACACAGTTTCTAAGTTCAGATTAGTGACCAAGGGAGTTGCCTCTGGCTCTGGTGCTGCTCTTCTTAAAGGCTAACCTCCGTTCTCCACCCCATCCCTGATGGGAGTGAGACTGTGGTCCACAGCATACAGCACAAATCATCCCACGGGGCAATTTCTGCCAGAGCTGGCTCAGTCAGCTGAATAAACACATCAACTAGTGGTGGGGATCAGAAGGTAATGCTTCTAGGTTATACCCATAGTCTAAGCACTGCAGAGATGCAACCACAGCAGGACTCTGTCTTCCCTAAGAGGGGTGCAACCCTCCATCAGGGGGTCAGGACTCCTTTTTTACTTAGAGAAATGTGACTGTTAGCAATACTTAAACAGCTGTTTATACACCAAGAGAATAGACACGGGGTAAAGCTTTATGTTTTATAGCATTTACTCTTATTTTTTATATTCTTTATGTTTTATAGCACTTACCACTTATTATGGTTATTATTTTTATTAGAAATATGAAGTCATTTAACATTCCTTTTTGTCATTTAACATTCTTAATAACAAAAATAATTTAAGAATGTTTTCTAATCAACTTTCAGTCACATTTCAAAGTTTTGAGTTGAAAGGGAAATACAATGGATCCAAACTAACTTATCATAATTGATATGATTACCTCTACATATATAAAGTGCTTTTGAAATATTTGTATTATTTTTAAGATGTATGTGCACGTATATATCTGTGTATGTCCTTGCAGAAGTCAGAAGATGGTGCCAGACATTCAGGAGCTGGAGTTACAAATAGTTATGAGCTGCCTGATATGGGTGCTGGGAACTCCCCTCAGATTCTCTGGGAGACCAATGTCCTACTTTTCTTTCTATTTATTGCTGGGATCAAAATCATCTTGGGGGTTGGGGGAGGAGAAAGTTTATTTCACTTTACAGCTTATAGTCTGTCATGGAGGCAAGAGCACTTGACTTAATCAAGTGGTAAAGAATATTCCTGACATCAACCTTGGACTTCTACATGAATGTGCATGCATATCCATGTGCACCCACTACGTAGGATAACACAGACAGACCCGGGCGGGCGTGCATGCGGATGGAGACACACAGACACACAGACACACAGACACACAGACACACAGACACACACACACACACACACACACACACCCTCTAAAAGCAACTTAGTTTGTAGGGCTTAAGAAATGGCTCGGCAGTTAAGAGCAAGTAAGAACCTGGAGGCAGGAACTGATGGAGGATCATTACTTACTGGCTTGCTCCTCATGGCTTGCTCAGCCTGCTTTCTTATATAACCCAGGACCACCTATCCAGGGGTGTCACCACACACAGTGGGCTGGGCTTTCCCACACCAATCATTAATCAAAATATGACCTACAGTCATGTTTCCAGGTCAGCCTGATAGAGGCAATTCCTCAGTTGAGTCCTCTTCCCATGTAACTCTAGTTTGTGTCAAGCTGACAAAGACCAACCAGCACCAACCAGCAAGTACTCTTTACCAAGAGCCACACCTCTGACCCCTATGCTTTATATTCTAGGTTAGGCAGCTAAGCACATGACACCTGGAAAGGTGAATTACCACCATCTTTCTAGGATAAAGTCCATGTGATGTAGAAAAGAGAAGCTATTTTTATCGTTGTCTTTCCATTCCTTTTTCAACTGCATTCTAATTTTTCCATTTGGTAATCTTGACTCCAACTTACAGGCATAACCTAAACAGCAGGCTGCAAATCCTAAAGGTGCCCCAATCAGACAGTCTCTCAATTATAAAAAGAAGTGCTTAAAAGAATATTCCCCAGTTTAACTAGGATGCCAAAAAATATTTTTTGCTTTTAAGCATTTTATAAATGTCATTTTTATTCCCTGGGAGCTTAGGTAGGCTCAGATTTCAAACTTGGCCTGCCTTTCTAAAACCAACCAGTCACTGGATGATTCAGTTGTTGAAGTGCTTGGGTCAGGGCAGGCAGAGACAGGAGGATCCCTGGGAATGATGGCCAGCCAGTCTTGCCAAAAAGTGAGTTTCTATTAGAGATCCTGTCTCGAAACTAAGGTGGAAAGTAACTGAAGAAGAAACTGTGTGTAAATTTACAGCCTCTGTGTGCATTCACATATACAGAAGAAGATCTGTGTGTATGCACCCACAAACAAACATACATGCATGCATGAGCACACATGTACAGCAAAAAAGATGTATGAAGGATCTCACCTGGGAGCCTGAATAAAGAGGCCTATTAGATCTGTTGGCAAAGTGAAATTTGCCTATATCTATGACAAAAGGAACAAAGCATGTACATAACTGTTACTAGGGCTGGGGAGATGGGTCAACAATCACTGCACCTGTCTTCCAACTGTGAGTGTCCAAGTTTGGAAACTCAGAGCACAGTAATAGTTGGTTGTCCTGGTGGCTTAAAAGCATAGACGGATCCCTAGAGCATGCTGACTAGCTAGACTGGCCCTGTCTGCAAGCTCTAGGCTTGAGTGTGACCCCACCTTAAAGGATACAGTGGAAAAGCAAGTGAAGAAGACTCCTGACATTACCCTTGGACCTTCACATGAACGTGCACACATGTGTATCCACACAGATATGTGCATCCCCCAGTTATTAACATACACAGACCTACGATGCACACCATATACACATATACATAAAAAAGAAATAAAATCTAGACTCAATTTAAAAAGTAGTTGGTAAGGCTGAAGAAATAGCTCAGCACTTGAAAGCACTGGCTGTTCTTCCAGAAGACCCACGTTCAATTCCCAGTGCCCATAAGGTAGGTTACACCTGTCTGTTAATCCAGTTCAAAGGCATCCAACACGCCTTCTTGCCTTCTACAGGCACCAGGCACTCATGGTACATGTACAGGCAAAATGTCCATACACATAAAATAACCCAAAGGCAGTTTATAGGAGAAAGATGAGGTAAACGTAGAGGAGTAAAACAGTTACTTAAACATGGAAGATGGAAGACAGAACAACAGTGACGCACTAGACTCACAGCAAACCAACTCTGGCCTCAGCCATATTCAAATCTACTCTGCTACTCTCAAACCTCTTCAGTATCTAAAATAGTCTATGTTTTTTTTTTTTTTTTTAATCTGAAATCAGCCTAATTACCTAATATACTCTTCATATTTTATTTACTTTCTTATAACTGTCTGAAAAATATAGAGTATGGTTTTCTTGCCAATATCAAAGTTTCATAGCCTGATACACACAGTGAAAGTGCTGGTGTCTAATTCTAAAATATTTCTGGTAAAGCTTAGAGAAGAGTAATTCTATCCAAAGATGTAAGATGTTAGGTAACTTTAAGAGCTTTGGAGGCATATTCATGAAACTTAATTTTTACATATGGGTGAAAAACAGAGTTGTTGTTGTTGTTCTCCTCTTCCTCCTCTTTCTCTTCCTCCTCTTCCTCCTCTTCTTCTTTCTTCTTCTCTTATGTTTTTGGTACTTGCTAAATAAATAGCTATTACCACTTAATGGAATCATTATTTAATCTCAACCAAGGAACTTTCCCTGCTGTGGTTTCAAGAGTCAGCTAGAACACTGACCCCACAGTTCAGGAACCAGTGCCACATATCCAGATCTCCACTTCCACCTTCCACCTCTTTCCTGACATCAGGCATGTCCATATTTTATTGACCTACTCAGGAACTGTTTAAAAACCTAGGGCTGCCATCCTTCCCAGTCAGGTGGCATTGATGGGATATGGTGGCTGACACCTTCTGTTACTCAGGAGACAGCAGCAGCATCTCCCCAGAGAGCTTCTACAGAAGACTCCTACCAGAGTCGTGCTTCTACAAGGGATGGCTGTAGGAGGAAGGCAGCAGCAACTGCAAAAGCGCACTGCCTGCAGCTAGAGGACCAGCTTCTTAATGGTGCCTACAGAGGGAAGAGGCACTATCTTTTCCCAAAAGTGCAAATGTACTGAACAGCAGGCCTAAGTGTCTTAGAGAACCAAAGACTGGACCTAACTAAGGTCAAGCATTTCTTACACATGCAGTGCTGAAGGCACCAGAGCAATCTCACACACTTGTGAATACAATACAGATGAACAGCTAACATACTGCATTTCCTTCCATGCTTACAATTAAGATAAATGACAAAAGTTGGTCTGAATCAACACATTCTCTCCCTTCCCGCCCCCCCCCCCCCCCACTCCTTCTGACTTACTCAGATGATAGAAATGACCATACAAACTTCTCCCCGATGCTGGGCTTTGCTATCAAACATCAATGAATATTTAAACAGTAAAATAAATATTTCAGAATAAAGCTATCTGAACCAATAGTCTCTTAGATTAAAAGTGGCAAACTCTTGTAACAGTTTCAGTGTCTCCAAACTCTCCAAAGTTCTCTTCCATTTCCTTTTACAGCAGCACTCAGAGACCCAAACATTCATGGACATGCTTTCCATTAGCTACAAGACCATCAACTTTGGTTTTGCTGTCACCTGGTGCTTGGAAACAGAAGCCTCTCCCCACTCCTTTCTGTGGGTTACCAGTCTAGTCTTGTCAGCATGATTGATGGTTTATGCAATCTATATATGATTATCACTTTTTCAAACAAAATTCCCACTGCAATTTAACTTACTATTTTTCTTCATGGATAATTAACTTTACATTCTTCATATGTCAAAACTGGAATATTATTAGGAATAGTAACAACTCTGGTTCAGAATAAAACACTGTGTCGGTCCTCAAAGTTTCTTCAGAATTATAAAAGAACTATGTTTTATGAGCAGTGCTCTTCTGCAACCAATTTCTTCATGATGAGGAAAAAAATTATAAGATAATTTATAAGATGATTGGGAAAAAAATCTTCCCTATTTCTGTTCTAGCAAAAAAAAAAAAAAAATGCATGTGTCTACAGTCACAATTCTATTCTGGTTTGGACATTCTCTAACTATTTTGCAAGTAAAGTTTCTAAGTTGGTCAGGAATGAACTACAGACTTCTTCATTCTAAGTTCTTCCCTGAACATCTTGTGGGCTGATGGCCACACAGTAGCATTTCTTTAGAGAATGCTTACTAAATTGATCTTTTACTCTGAAGTACTATCCGTAAAAAAAGATGGACAACTTCTCTTTCCCATCAGCTCAGGAAGGAGTGAGTTATCAGCTGTATGAGAGTTGGCGTAATCACTGGAAGTTGAGTGCCCTGGAAGTTGTCTTAGGTACTATGGGAGAATGAAAAGATAAGTGTGTGGGCTGGGAATGTACACAGAGTTTGAGGCTAGCCTAGGCTACATGAGACTCTATAAAAATAGAGGACTAAAGTGATGAGTGGTTAGGAGTACAAACTGCTCTTGCAGAGGACCTGTGTCCAGTTACCATACTGTTATAACTGCTTATAATGTCAGCTCCAAGGGACCAGATGCCTCTTCTAAACTCCACGGGTGTCTGTCTGTCTCTCTCTCAAAAAATTTAAAATAAATGTAAAAAAATTTAAACCTCAACTTTAAAAAACAAAACAAACAAAAAAACCCCAAAAAACAAAAAACAAAACAAAACAAAAAAACAAGCTCTGCCCTGGACAACCACCAGTGACTAGCCACCCAGTCCTTGCCCTTGAGTTTCCTTTTTAGTAGGGACAGAAATGTAACTTAAAACAAGCAAAGACCAGGTGGATTGGCAGAAGGCAGGTGACAGGGGGACTTCTACCATCCGCAGGAGGCCAGGCAAAGTGACATCTGGTCAGGTCTCTTTGGAAATCAAGGCAGCAAGATGTCTGTTTGGCTGAAGAATACTGCAGACAAAGGAAACACAGTGTAGAGGTCCAGAACAAGAGACCCAGAGGCATGAGACCAGCCTGGAATAGATAGGCAAGGCACAGTGACAGGTGATGAAGTGAGGAAGGTGGTGGTGGGAACACACTGACAGCTGGGAAGAGTGGGGGCAGGGGGAGGAAAGCAGCAGCCTCTGGCTTCTGTGGTCTAAGAAGAGAGGTGGTGTGGAGAGGCTAGATTGTATGTGGTTCTTTCTGCAAAGGCAGGAACAAGTAAACCCATTTCAAACATTCCTCCCAATACCCACATGTTTGAAATCCTGAAAAGTCATATCATCCTGTGTTGCCCCTGCCCCAATTTCTATACCAATTATTCTGTCCACTTCTCCCTATCTGGCTAATTCACACACAATGTTTAATGTGTGGTTTAAGCACATACTCCTTTCTGGGCTGTTACTCACCCAAAACATATCCTTCTCTTCTTTCCTATCCCTACCCTAATATTTAACTTTCCTAGCACTGACCCTATTATAATTACTTGTTTGCTGACCCACTGACCTATGGGTCTTTTCCAGAGCAGGAACTCCATAACCAGGTAAAAGCCTAGTTCCAATTCTTCTTCCGATGTCCAGTGACTACTTAAAACTCCTCAACCTCTCCATGGGTGTTTTTTTTTTTTTTTTTTAAAGACTTAAGAATTATGATCTTGTGTATATAAACTTTGCTATTTTGAAAAATATCCGAAGTGATACTGAATATAGACTAGAACAAAACTCAGCAGAGATAGACAGGAGACTGCAGAAAGGAAGAAGTATCTTAGACAAAAGCCTTCTAACTCAGAAAGACCTTTGATAGCTATTTCAAAGGGGTAATTGGTAAATCAATTTCCCCTTTTTAAGTTGTATTTTTGAGGTTGGATAGATAGCTCACTGGTTTAAAAGCATTTCTTGTTTGCCAGAGGACCCAAGTTTGGTTACTACCACCCACACTGAGTAGCTCACAATAATTTGTTTATTTAATATATGTGAGTATACTGTAGCTGTCTTCAGACACACCAGAAGAGGGCATCAGATCTCATTACAGATGGTTGTGAGCCACCAAGTAGTTGCTGGGAATTGAACTCAGGACCTCTGGAAGAACAGTCAGTGCTCTAACCTCTGAGACATCTTTCCAGTCCCTCACAATTGTTTATAACACCAGATCTAGGATGTGGCTCCCATACTACATCAGACACAGGCACATGCACATATATAAAAAGCAACAAGACAAAACAAACAAATAAAAAAAAATAAAAACAAACCCCTCCAACCCTTTCTTTTTATTAAATGTGCCCATGCAGGTGACAGCATGTTCCGAGACTTGTGATGAGCAGCAGCTCTATCCCTGCCTCAGTCCTCTTTTAGCATCTCTTAAGAGGCAGGGGCCCTAGGCAGGGGCTGCAGATGCTCAGGATGCTCCCAGACTTAGGCAGCCCAACAAGCTACAGTGCACCCCACATCCAAGGCCCTGGAGGAAAGAAGGGACAAGTGAGTTTGTTCCATGCAAACTGAACAAATGAGAGGAAACAAAACAGTGTTATGCCAGCCTCTGATGGGATAGGGAGGAGAGAGGGATATTGGGAGGGAGGGAGGTAGGGAGTATACATACACACAAATAATAAAAAAATTTTAAAAGAATTAAGGAGTTGGGGAGATCATTTAGCAGGTAAGAGTATTTGTTGCTCTTACAGAGGATCTGAGTTTGATTCACAACACCCACAAGGCTATTCATAACCACCTGTAAGTCCAGTTCGAGGGGATCTAGTGCCCTTCTTTGGTCCTTGTGGGCATTGTACAAGTGGTAGACAGACATACATGCAGGCAAGCATTCCTCTATACACGTAAAAATACAGCTGGATGTGTTGGAATAGGCCTTTAATCCTACCATTCAGGAAGCAGAGGCAAGCAGATCTTTATGGGTTTCAGGCCAGCTTGATCTACATAGAGATGCAAGACAGTCAAGGCTACATAGTAAGATACAGTCACAAAATAAAATAAAAACACCAACAGACAATAACAACAACAATAAAATACTAGTATAATTAAATTTCCCCAAACATGTTGATCTGGTTCTTTGGAGAGAAGCAATTGTTTGTTTACCTTCCATGCCAAAGAAAGAGGGTAGCACAGTAGGCCGGGGAAGTGCTCGAAGAGGCCTGGGCAGTGCCAAACGGCTAGCCACCCATACAAACAGACCCTTTGGCTGCTTTCCACCTTAATTTTATGCTGGGTGCACTGTCTTCACTAAGAAAGCTTCACAAGTCTGCTGCCAGGCTTTAGCACCTCTTCCTTTTTAACCTATCTTTTTTTTTTTCAATCTGCATTAATTTTTCCAGAACTCTGTTTAACCTCTGTTTAGCTATGCCACTCCCCGAGTTGTGCTGATTTACACTTTTTCATACTCCTATATTACTAGTGGATCTTACAACAGATGGGAGGCAACAGAAAGCATCCTAACCTAGAAGCCAACCTCGAGTTATTCAAGACAATCACAGCTTTAAGGAAGCTTTCAAATCTAGACTCCTATGTAAGTGGGAAAATTGGCTCCCTAAAAACAAACCAGGGCTTCAAAGGAAAAGAAATAGTGTTTGCTACAATTCCTGAGACAGCCCTTGTACTTAAGCTTCAAGAAATTGGCAAACAGGCCAGGGATATGGCTAGTGCAGAAAAGCACTTGCTGTGCAAATGAGCTCAGGTCAGTTTACAGGGATCTGTGTAAACTCCACACCCAGTGATATATGTTTGTGACCTCAGCATTTCTACAAGTGACACGGGAGGTAGACACAGGGGAATCCTCTGGAAGCCTGTGAGCCAGCTGGCCTGGGATAGATGCCTCAAACAAGGGAGAAGGTGATCAGCGAGGCTGCCTTCTGACCTCCACACAAACAAACATGCACACTCATGTGTTGTGAACACATACCCCTAATGGAAACAAATATTCTAAAGATGAAATTAGGTACAATGAGTCTGTGGAAAGCAGAGCAACTCAGAGAATCAGAGTCAAGTGCATGCTGTGCTCTGCAGTCCTAATGCCCCCAAATAATGCACTAGCAGTTATGTTTTTCTGAGACAGGGTTTGTCTGTGTAGCCCTGACTGTCCTGGAACTCACTCTGTAGACTAGGCTGGCCTCGAACTCAGAAATCTGCCTGCCTCTGCCTCCCAAGTGCTAGGATTAAAGGTGCGCGCCACCACTGCCCAGCTATTCGAAACTTTTGACAGATATAATATAATAAGATTATATAATAATATTATATAATAAGATTTGCAAGTATCTAACCACTCACAGAAAACAAGAGAAAATCAAGTATTTACTGATTAGAAAGTTTCCTCCTTAACGAATGCAATAATGGCCTAGACAAGAATGGAGTTCAAAGAGGAAAATTATTTCTGTTGCCTCATTGATCTAACAAATGGATCAATAAGGCATGTCATGGACTCTGATCCTTCAATCAGGAACAGTCAGGAAATATAAACCAGTGATTTCAAGATTTAATCCTTATTCACAAGACAAATCAGAGCAGAAACATCAACAGGCCTCTTCCCCTGATCAGGGTAGCCTGTCTCTGAGGAAAGGAAGACATGTAGACCAGAAAGAAGGTACAACGGAACCAGCCATGGATTCAATGCATCTAAGATGTAAAATACACCCAGATTTTTCTCTACATTTTCTGTGACAATCAAGTTAATGCTCAATTTTAAAAGGTGGTGGTAGTTTGTGCACTATCTGTTTCTTCTCCTTACTTGAATTTCACCATCCATATCAAAACTATACAATTATTACTCAAAAATAAAAATTCAGGTTGGAGATGGAGGTCATTGGGTAGAATACTGGCCCAGCATGTGAAAGGCTCTGGGTTGAATCACCCCAATACCACAGGGGGAAAATGTATACAAATTATTATTATTATTGTTATTATTATTTTTTTAAGCAAAGAATGACTGCCAGGGCTGGAAGAGTAATGGCTCAGTGGTTTAGAGCCCTGGCATTCTTTCCAGAGGACTGGGGTTCATTTCCCAGCACTCATAGTGACTTACAACTATCTAGCTGTAACTCTAGTTCTAGGGTATCATCAGGCACTGAACATACAATACTCAGACATCTGTGCAGACAAAACAGTCATATGCATAAAAAAAAATCAATGAAACTAAGAAAAAAAGAAAACCACATACACAAGCCTAACACACAAGTTTAATTTACTCACTTCTCCCTACAGGTCAACCACATGTTAGGCAGCAGGACACAAACAAGGGAATATAAGTTCTGTCTTTAGTCCTGCCTTTAACATGTGCCTGAGCAACCCACAGCATCTCTGGAATGTACTCTGATTTTTAAATGAACTTCACTTGGGATTTAACAGTCTGTAGTTCGGTGATAAGGGGTCTTACTCAAGGAAAGAATCAAGTTTCTAGGAAAAGAAGAAATGTGTTTGGTATATTGTCATGTAAACGTAAGCATTTCCTTCTGTAAGAGGGCCAGCAAAATGTTATTAAACAGTTTATTTGTTCCCCAGCCCAAATAGCTACCAGCCATTACAGCCAGCCAGTAAAGTCAGTCCTCCATACCTGCAGGCACATCTATTTCCAATATGTAGAAAAAGATGAGCCAGTTAAAGATGCACAGACCTTTCCCTTATTGTTATTCTCCAAAGACTCAAGGATAGCAACCGTTCACAGCATTTACACTGCTCCAAGGATTATAACCCAGGGTTAGTTTGATGGTATGCACAGGTTTTACATAAACACCTCACAGGGGTGGAACCAACTCTTCAGAGGCAGCTAAGTAGGTTGAACATTTTTAGTCTTTCTAGCACACTGTACAGTGCTCTCCACATGAATTACTTCACCTTCAGACTCTTTAAACCACTGTGCTGATACAAAATGTCAAGAAATAGTTAAACCGAGGACATCTCCATTTATCACAGAACTTAAGGCTTTTATAAAAGTAACCCATTTCTCAAAGTATTGGATAAAATGGCTTAAAGACATTTAGTAAGGCAAGAAAAAACTCCAGCTAAGTAAGCTAAATATCAAAGCCTAGATTATTGTTTTGAGAAAGGGTCTCACATAGCCTAAGGTAGCCTCAAAGTCTGCATACACACCAGGGATGACACAGAGTTTCTGATTTTCCTGCCTCCATTTCCCAAGTGCTAAGATTACAGGTATGTACACCATACTGTTTTAAGTGCACTGGAGATCAAAGTCAAGACATCATGCACACTAAACAAGCACTCTATTGACCGAGCCACAGCCCAGCCCATGAGCTATATGCTGTATGTTACACTTGACATAATGGGGGACTGTGGTGAAAGAAGGAGGGTAGCAAGACATTGGAGGGACAAATCTAGGTTCAAACACAGACTCTGGGATCTTGGATAAGTCATGTAATCCCTCAATGCTTCGAACTCTTCATCTGTAAAACAGGAAAAGGGATCACTGCCTGTCAAGGCACATGTAAGCACCGAGATCAGGTGTACACAAAACAGCAACATCAAAAACAAAAACAAAAACAAAAACAAAACAGGCAGTCAAGATTCTGGTCACTATCTCTGTGAGTTAAGATAAGACCACATAGTCCAAAACACAAGTCAGTCACTGAGCTAGAATCTTAACAGTTCTGTGTTAATAACACTGACATTAATAGAAACCTAAGGGGAAAGGGAACCTTATTATTCTTTACTAAAGACGTAAAATGCAGTTACAGAAATTAATCAATACTCCCTTGGATTACTGCTGGGTTTGCAGGTTAGGTATTCTCTTTTAATGCTCATTGAAACTGTTGTTTAACTAATTTTCATGCATCTGCTAAGAATACATTAAATGAGACACTGCTTTTATTTAAAAATAATCTCTCTTTTGTTTCCAGTCTTGTTACCTCAACCCCCAAATAGATTCACATATAAAAAACAAGAACTCTCAAAGGATTATACAGTAGAAAAAAAAGGGCAATGATCCCTCAGACAGGATGGCAGGAAGGTGGGCTGTTCAGCTGCTTTGCTTGCTGCCAGGAAGTGAGAACAGGACAAGAGGTTTGGGGAGCCAGGCCTATTAGAGGTCACTGTGAGTGTCCTGGGGAAGCTAATGCTGTCCAGAGAGTCAAAAGTCCACTTGTCCTAACCATTGTCACCTGCATGAGTAGAATAAGAGGCTAGGGAAAGAAACATCTGAAAGAAATTCAAAGAACATGGCTAGGGAACTGAGGTGCCAGGGAAAGGACCTGTTCTTGGCCAGAACAGAAAACCTGATGCATCAGTTAGAAATTCCCTGTTTTGCTCTGTAGCAAGGATAATTTTCCAGAGACTAAACATAGCTCTGGTCATGTCTAACAACACTTTAAAACAAGACCAAGACGACTCTGTTACTTGTAAGAAACAGAGCTGTGTGAGGCTCAAAAATAAAGTTTGAGTATTTATAAAAATAAAAACAACACCCACAAGGTAAGTTTACTATGTCTGGAATTTAACTTTAAAAAAGTTCACAGGCATGCAAAGAATCAGGGAAATACAAGCATGTCATACTGAGACCAGATCTAAAATCAGAACACATCCAGGGCTAGCAGCGAAGAGAGTTAAGGCCTCTACACCCCTGTTTGAGATATGAAGAGAAAACACCGCACCTTAAGGTAAGATGAGAGGCACAAAAGAGATACAAGTCACAATTCTAGATGTGGAGACTGATTTGAATAATGCCAACTAGGCTCTGCACAGTGGAAAGATCAGTGCACATGACATTTTAGGAAGCACTGTAAAAGTAAACGTGGGGGGGGGGAAGGAATGCACAAACACACCCCCCCACCCCAAGAACAGTGAGCTCTGAAAATAATGAGAAAAGATCTGAAACATATCTTAGCAACTTCTTAAAAGTACTAGACAAAGGCTCTAACTCTAAGGCTTTGAATGGTGGGAAGGAGCTGGCTGTGCAGCCTGTCACATTCATACCCTTACCCTGGGCTGCCACCCCTCAGGCTTCTTTCATGCTTTTCCCTTCCTCCCTCCTTGCTGACTTCTCAGAGCTGAAGGGCCTATCCCATTGAATCTCAGGCTACCCGGGGATATACTCAGCCTTTTACTACAACATCTACAAGCTCTGTGGCCCACACATAGCAGCACATCTACCTATCTTCTAGCTAAGGAAAGTGTCAAGAACATGTAGCTGAGTCAGAGCTGGTGACAACCAACCAACCGCTTAGAGTCTGGCATGACAGAACCAGACAATGCATTCCAGCTACAGAAGTATGTCAGAAGAGTGGCTTGCTGAAGGGATGCATAGAGACCAAGGGAGCAGAGAGAGGCATGTCTTTGTTAGCCAAGCTTTCTGAATAAGGGAGTCTACGATGATTCTTGAATTACAAAACTAAAGCTGAGGAAAAGAAGCATTCTGGGTTAAAAAAATGATATATGAAAAAATTAAAATGCTGATTCTAGGTGAAAGAAAAATATTCATATGTGAGGGTTGTTAAAGGCTTTCTTTTCTGTTAAAGATTATGATTTAATAATGATAAAAATAAGATTACAATATAATTACATTTCTCCCTTCCCTTTCCTCCCTCCAAACCCTCCCATATATCCATTCTCCTTTAAATTCAGGGCCTCTTTTTCACTAATTGTTATCGCATACACACACACACACACACACACACACACACACACACACACACATTCTTAGATATAACCTACTTAGTCTGTATACTGTTACTTGTATGTATGTTTTTAGGGCTGACCAGTTGGCACTGGATACCAATTGGTGTGCTCTTCCCTGGGGAAGACCTCCCTTCCTGCTCCCTGCTTCCTGTCTGTGTCGAGTTGAGGTCTCGTGAGTTTCTCTCTGTTCACATTGACATGTCCACTGGGGTCGTCCTTGTTCAGCTCATACTTGGGTACTCATGTTGGTGAAACTTTAGGGCTTTCTTTTAAAGAGAAAGTAAAAGTGGACTACCAAATTGCTTAGAACTGTGCCACTATGATCAACTGACAGAGGAAAACTCAACCAATGCTAAAGACATAGCAAGTACTCATTATCTCTCAGAGGTCATCAAGCTGTGACTGTGGTCACTGCCTCACTGCCTCACTGCCTGACCCGCCTAGTTGTATAGCAAAACAAGTGTGGTGCTTTGAATGAGAGCAACCTCCATGACTCATATATTTGAATACTTGGTCCCCAGTTGATGGAACTGTTTGGAGGTGTGTCACTGAGGGTGAGCTCTGAGTTTTCAAAAGCCTAGGATATTCCCAGTTAATACTCTGCCTCACAGCTGTCTCTCAAGATATGAGCCCTCAGGCTCTGTTCCAGTGCCACACTCATCTGCCTGCATGCTGCCCAGCTCTCTGTCATGATGGACATAGATTCGGATTTTATAAGTTGCCTTGGTTACAGTGTTTTAGCACAGCATCAGAAAAGAAACTAAGACAACAAGAAAACTTTTATCTTTATAAATAGCTGAAAACAGTCAAAAAGAGTAACATTTTGCAACATGAAAATGACATGAAATTCCAATCTTATTGTTCATCAGGTATTATTGAACACAGGCATTTCGTCAAGTGTTGTCTATGGCTTCCCCAGTGCTTTAACAACAGAGTTAAACAGATGAAACACAGAGAGAGGCCAGTAAAACAAAAAAATGATTATTACTAAACATGTCAGGAAAAGTTTATGGGTCAAGTTAAGAATCTTTCAAAATCTAATCTCCTTTGCTTAAGTATCAGAGTGTCTCTTTACAATGCCTTGCAAGGAAAGCCATCAAGATGACTTAACAGGTAAAGGTGCTTGCCACCGGCCAAGCTTGCTGACCTGAGTTTTATGACCACAGTGACATGGTGGAAGGAGACAACCAACTCTAAGGGCTCCTCCCACTTCCAGCCATGTGCCATGGTATGTGAGTACACATAGATACAATGAACCAATCAATAATCTCGATTGTTCAGTCAAGAGTTAAGGCAAGGTTCAGAGGCTAAATAACAAATAGGTTCTTGCCAGTAAGGTGGTGGCATTCTCTAAAAAGAAACAGAAAAATAATATAAAATGAGCCAGGACAATAGAGGGAATAAGCAGTAGTACCTTCAGTGATTTTTGTTTTGTGAAAAAAAAAAAAATGAAAATTTAACTCAGGTGCCTGGAGGAGAAGGGGGAGGGAAGAGGGAGAGGACGAAGAAGAGGAGAGGAGAGAAGAGAGGAGGGAGAAAGCAACAACAGAAGCAGCTTCAACTCACACTAAGGAAAGTGTATCTACTTTTCAGCCAGCCACCAGCATGGAGGTGGAGGCAGTAGCTTAGAGGCCAGCAATATTATCAAACAGCATAGAAATCTGGAATTAATACCTCTCAGGTTGAAATCTCTCTGTATTCAAGACTTAGTGTATTCAAGACTCTAGTCTCACTGTTTCATACAAAAAGGAAGTGGAAGAGTGAGAGACTGATACACAACTACCTCAACAGGCATGGTGTGCATTTGTGCGTGTGTACATGTGTGACAACTAACTACTCAAAAGGTGATTGGCAAGCAATCACAATTCACATCTGTAAACGTTGAATGCATAGGTAAAGTACATATGTAAAATGTAGTTATTGATCCATTGGTCTATTGGCGGTACTTAAGGACAAGAATACTGAACATAAACCTTTTGGATTTATTCAAATTTCTGAGTTGCCAAATCCAATGATTTAATTTAGGTAAAGCGCTGAGACTGGTACTTGATATAATATCACAACATACTTGCACAAAGGATTCACTGCTAGGATGACTGACTGTTCTGGACAAAAGGAAGGGAGGACTACTTACGAGTTTTCTGACCTCATGGAGCTTAGGAGATGAGGAGAAGACAATGATAAGCCCTAAGATCAGAAGCAGGTGGAGAGTGCCTGCTTTGAGGGACAGTCAAAGGCACACTCCCTTGAAGAGCTAGGTGGAGTGTGCAGAGGAAGCCGGTGTCTTAGGTGGGAAGAGCACAGCAGGGAGGTGAGAGGAAAGGCCTGGCAGGGGGTGTGAGGTGTTTCAAGGAAACAGCCATGGGCCAGTGCAATCAGAGTGGAATCTGGGTGATAGAGACGAGGCTGGACAAACAGGTTCCTGACCATGTAGGGCCTTGGGGGACTGGAATGGACACGTGGTTTTACTTGGGAGTCTGAAAGGTTTAAGCTCAAAACTGACAAAAATCAGACTACTGCTTTAGGTGAGTAACCCTTGGCAGACTCCTGTTAAGGAATTAGTTATGTGACTCCAAGGTTTCCTGAATTTAATCATTCTAAAAGTAACAAAGGAACACAAGTCTGGAAACGAATGACATGCTCAGTGGAAGGTCAGCATTTGACTGCCTAGAAGAAGTTGAGCCTCTGAGTTCAAGAATGAAGATGCTGCTGTGCAAACAGCAGAGTTTTCCCTAGGAAGCCACTGTGACTGAGTGGCAGAGTCCACGCACAACCTGTGTGGTGGAGATGAGCAAGGAAAGAACTGGCAGTGGTTTCAGAACTGAGAGAGTTCTTGTGGCTCTACCATCAAGCATATACAGTAGATCCCCGAGACTAGGGAAGATCTAGGATGGGACTGATCCTGAGTGATTTCCCATGAGACAACCTAAAGAAAGGCATTACATCATGAGAGGTTACAAGCTGAACCACAAGTCAGAGGGAGATGAGACTGTTCCTGATAGCCATCTGTACAGATGTGACTTTGCAATTTCTTTAGGGAAGAACAAACCCACTGAAAGGAGGACGGCTCTCATTACCTTTCAGCATAAGGCTGTCTTCTAGCAATGCAAGCTTCAACAGGAAGCTTCAAACCCCAAGCTAGGAGATATGAGACAGAGATAACACACTTACAACATTACAAATTCTCAAAGTTCTAACATCCCCATTTATGGAATTCTGAGTATCTTCCAGGAAAGATAAATAATGTTTAGAATAATGATACTTTTTAAATAGTCAATCTTGGTCTTAGTAAGGAAATGGTTAAAACAGTAGAAGAATTCAGAAAGGAAGCCACTGGAAAAAGTAAGGCCTTTTCTTTTTCTTTTTGGTTCACTGTAAAGGAACATAAATTTAGCCTCCAACCCACATCCCGGCCTATCCCCAAACTTCCCCAGAATCCTGTGCAGCCCATAGAAAGTGGAAAGTGTGCCAAAACAAACAGTGTGGGCTTTACTGGGGGTGGGGTGGGGGGACGAGGCTCTGTGGAAAGGAGCAAAAGAGAATGGAATCACTTCGGATGAAGGCCACAAAATGGAGACTTAATGAAGGGTAGGACTCCCAGATTCATAGACATGGGATGTGCTTTGAAAATTCATAGACCAGACTCCCAAGACCAGTGCTTTACAGAAAGCAAACCGAAAGGGGAGGGGAAACTGAAACAAAGCAAACATACCTGCTGTCATCTCTCCTCTAATTAAAGCATAAAATACCTGGCTCCCACTCCTCTCCCCCAACTACTCAGGAACTGAGAGGGCACAGCTCAGGTGAAAGACTTCAGTCTCCAGCTACAAAGGGAGATAGCAGACAATGGAGCTGGTGATTCATTACAAAAGAATACACTCCAGAGGCCTGCTGCCTGCTGCCACTCCGGCTCACAGCACTATTTAAAGGAACAGCAACCTTCTTCCCAGCCTCCCCTATTCCAACACCTTCTCTCCTGGTTCTGATGGAAAACAGATTTTGAAGAAAATGCCAGCAAAGCACTGAACTGTCCAAGAAAGGGAGGGCCTGTGCTCCAGGAGCTGGCAGCCTTACCCCACTGTAGAGTCAAGCAAGCATCTGCTTTCAGGTTGTAATGTAAGCTTTCTCTTTTAGTGTAACAGAGTTTGTGTCTTGCTAAGTGGTTTTTAAATTAATCAGGTAAAATTCATTTTCAACTTTGTTTGTCTAGTTTACACATATTAGGAGAATGATTTCCCTTTTCTTTTATCCCACCGTGCTTATCTATAAACAGGACAAACACTAACTTGGAGTATGTGAATCAAGTCAGAAAGACTTCAGCAGAAGGCTTCTGTGACATAAACAGGAATAGGAGACAAGGGTGTTATTTAAAGTGTCACAGGAGCATGTCTGGCTACTAATGTATGAAAATTTTGTCATTAAAATTCTGTTTTTATTAAAAAGCCAAGTTCTCTTTACTGTCAATGATAAAGCAGTTTGCTAATACAATGAAAAAGCCATATAAAATTAGAGTACATGTAATAACAAAGCTCGGATATGTACAGGCCAATCTAATAACAAATGATGAAGATGACTTCTTCCACCCAGCACCAAGGCAAAGAGACAGTGAGCCATGGTGTGATATGAGTAACGCCATTCGGGTCACTTTTTCATATCCTAGACAGTTACAAGCCATTGTCACTTCAACAGCTAACCCTGACCAGTACAGACAGTTTATATTGAAAACGCTTAGATGATAGGGCATTATCAGGTATTTAGATTTGATGTCTGCCTCAAAACATACAAACCTATACAACAAGGTGGAAAAACAAACCACGGGACAGACCAAAGACTTAATCCTATTTACTATGCCCTTTGAGTTTGTTTCTAGATTGCAAACAACTATCCCCATTACTTTCAGGTAAATGGTGTAGACACTGAAACAAACATCCCAATTCTGAAGCCCACAGATCTGAGTGTCTTTTCAGTTCTATGGATTCAACATGAGAAAATGAGATGTCTTTCCTTCAGCACTTAGCACATCTGAAAAAGTACAAAGATTAAATTATTTATTAGAATCTTTAACCACTAAAAAGTCTCTTTCCAGGTTCCACTTATTTCTCTGCTCTCACCCATACCCCTGATGATTAGGATACAACACGAAGGATAAACAAGCAAACACTTCAATGTTCCCAAAACCAAGGGGCAATGCTCCATGAGGCCACAGCAGTTTGATTTTAACAGTTCCTGTTTAGAGAGGGCTCTAAGCTGAGGGCTGCCCTCTAACCCTGCCCTCGTGGAAGTGAAGTGAGCAGCATCTCACAGGCATCAGGATCAAGACCTGGGTTCCCCTTTCCCCCATGAAGATCCTGAAGAAATAAAATGGTACTTCAAAACCATTAATTAGAGTCTACAAAGGAGTAAGAAGTATTAAAAACATTTTGTAAAGAGTTTCTCCACTTTCCAAATGAGGAACTTCTTGACAATTCCTTAACTCGGATTTGGAGAAAACCCTCCTTGGAAGGATTTATCTTTTGAAATTTCCCTCTTCTCTGGGTCAGGATGGACTGGTTTATCTCTACAGGTTTCCCTCCTTCCAACAGCACTGCAGGGCATTATATAACATTTAACTAAGCAGCACTCCAGCACCAAAGGCGATGCCTCTACCTGATAGTTTGCTGCCTCTCGCCCTCCGGTGGTGGCTAGTTGAGGAAAAGGGGAGAGAATACAAAAAAGGGGCAACCTCCTTAAAAGGAAAGCACTGTCCAGTGAGAGAAGCCTGGAGTGACATGACCCCAAGTCTGAGACCAAAGGGTTTGAAAGTCTATCTTGGAAAAAGACGTTCTGAGAAGTCACAGCCTCACCACTTTCTCCCAAGCCACACATTTAATAAAAGGGGTGGGGGTAGGGGTGGGGGTGGGTAAAGGAGCATACAGTAGGGTGGCAACTAAATAGGCTTGCCTGCCGGGATCTGAAGAACATTCACCTTTCCATCTGCCCAGAATGACTTGCTAAAATGCAATGCAGACTCTGCTTGACACAACCAGAGCGGCAGAGAGAAGGGGGTGGGGATAGAAGACAGATGAAGATCTTCCATTTCCTAGTCCATCTCCTTCAGACGTCTTTTAAATCGGGCAATCGTCACTTACACGTACACATTTACTCTATCAGGGAAGGCAGGACCTGCCTCTGCTACACCAAGATGCTCCATGGGTTCCTACGGAAAATATCCTTTGCCAACGACAAAGCCATGGAAATGAAACATTCTTTCCTAGCCTTCATTTTTGATAATCCGTTTAGAAAGAAGGCAGCAAACTGCAATTCTCCAGCCAAGCCCAAGAAACGCCAGTGAATCAGCTTTCCCAGTGTCACAGATTCTTCTGCAATTCTTAAAAGGAAGTCACTCCCTCTCCCCTTTCTGGCAGGCTACAAGAATCTCTTCCTACCTCTGCAGTCTCTCTCCCTCCCTCTTCTCAGAACCAAGACAAAGAGGTAGACAAATCCCCACAGGCTCTTTCCTGAGCTACAGCTGCACACTACAGGAAACTGGGATCAGCTATGGAGCTGAGGGAGGGGGAGAAAAGGGCACGATATAGTACACATGCTCAAAGGACCGACACTTCAGCTGATAACAATAAATCTGCCTTTTAAAGAAGACAACCCTCATTAAAACTTGGCTTGCTACACCCCAAGCTCAGATCTTTCTGTAGACCCCTGAGACAGAAATGTGTGGCGGATATACAAGTCTTACCTGAGTTACCATTTTCTTTTTCTCCATAAACCAGAAGAAGCAGACGATAACCAGTTTGAAAGCCTCCGTATCGGGGCACACCTCTGTGGCTCTCTGCCACCCCGTCCCCAGCTAGCTGGCAAAGGGCGGGCGACAGGCCTCCCTTCAAACGTTTTCCTGCCTTTCTCTTTCTAGTGTTTCTTCCTTTCTTTTCTCTTCCTCTCTGGCAGTCTCTCCCCCTCCTTCTTTCTCCAGCTCCCTCCCATATCTCAGGCAGATGGCTGAAGGAAGCCCCACCCCTGAATGCCTAAGGTAATTAATCAGAGTAGAGCCCCACCTCTTCCTCCTCCCCTCTACCCCTCCCAGCAGGCTGACAGCTCCCAACTCCAGAAGCAGGCCTGCTGGAGAATGGCAGTTTGGCCTGTGCTTTACTGTGCGCAAGCTTGTGAGTGAGTGTGTATGTGTGTGCGTGTGCGTGCGTGTGTGTGTGTGTGTGTGTGTGCGCGCGTGCGTGCGCACACACAGGGCAGGAGGGGGAGACTGAGGAGGGGTAGGCGCCATGTGCTGGCATATTATAAGGCTGTGACGGTGGTATTAATTATATTGCTCTAGAAGCACTTACTACAACTTATTACAGTTAATACAGATTTACGAGATTATGGCCATGAATATCTAATAATAAAGAAGAAATGAAAAGTAAGGATTTCCCCCCACTGATGGGCATTTATAGATAAGAGTGGGTCTACTGAAAGGTGTAAAGTAAAAAGCTGCTCAGTGACAGGAAGGTTTTCAAGGACAGCAACACACAGAAGCCAGAGGCGATGTAATGAGGGCATAGGACTGGGAGAGAAGGGAGGTCAGTTATGTGCCTATTTTTTTTCTCCTCTAAAAACCCTAGAGATTCTGAAAAAGGTGTCACCATAAATCTGCCTGCTTGAGAGATGCAAGGTATGCACATCTGGCTGCTGAAGCTCCTCACTTCATAATCCTCAGGCTAATGGAAACTGTTTTTCCTGCCTTCGCTGTGTTTCAGCCTATAGTGAAAATGAATGCCGTTCTTATATATCCACCCTGGCTATCTACCCTCACAGGTACCTGCGTCATTACTGCAAACAGTAACAGTTACCACAGAGCTCAGAGAATACAGTGGCTCAGGACAATGTTTACTCAACACAAACGCTTCTTTTAAGACCTCACACTAAAAAGCTCACAGTGGTAAACTGGGCTGGGGTGCTGGTCCCATTCTGTTCTGTACTAGTGACCTCAGGGGGAAAAGACTGAATTTTGAACATGATTTCATCATCTCTATATAAAGACTCAATTATGCAAATATTTGATAAATTTAGGCCTTTTGCCAAGTTTTTCATAAAAGATTTTAAATGTATTCTGACAAGATCCTATCCTAAAGATCACATATATTAGTTCTACTATATTCGTTTAAAGGTAGAAAGGACCAATTGCAAACTTAGCTTTTTAAAAAAATAAACACTCAAAACCGTGAGTCAGTAATTGCAGTAGTAGAGTTTCTTGCTGTCTCCTCCAGGACTGTCTGGCCCGATGTCGAACCAGGCTTTTAATATGTACTATGTAATACCATTGGTTAGCACTTTGCCAACACAATACCACCATGTTCTCTCAGTTACCAATTATTTTAATAATTCCAAAAAGAACACACAGGCTACAGAACCGTGAACAAAATCTGGCGACCAGAGTCAGATCTGTGTAATAGGGCAGAAGCTGTCCTTGTATTTTACAGATATGAAGAAATATGTGCAAAAGGACACTCTTGAGCTAGAGAGATGGCTCAGTGGTTAAGAGTAGTTTGCACTGTGCTTGCAGAAGACTTGAGTTCAGGTCCCAGCACCGATTCTGGGCGGCACCCTCTTATCCATTCTGCTGGCACACACACACATGTAGCACATATTTGTGCGCGCGCGCGCACACACACACACACACACACACACACACACACACACACACTTTTTTGAAGGGTGGGGTTTTCCAGCACAACATTAAGCAAACACAAATGGGAGAGGTGTAGAAGACCATGACACCTTTTCGAACATGCCAAAGTCTGAACAATCCAGACGTCAAACATTTTAAAAGGCAAAGTAAGAAAGAGGGGATAGGCAAAAGTATGGCATAACAACACTTGTAATCTCTCCTGTACTTTAAGAAAAAAATTCATATTTATGAAATAATTGTGTTTTCAGCTTTGATATATAAAATAAACCTGCAGGCCCCTGTACAGCAGGGGCTTTGAATCAAACAAAAAGCTTCGAGCACCAGAAAAGCTACTTGGAGGCTTGGGTGTGACTTCAGTCAGTCCCCTCCTATAAAGACAAGGGGACTTTTTTTTTTTTTTAAACAAAAAGGAAAACGAGAGGTTCTCATAAGCAAAAGTGTTGGTAACTGATAAAGGTTTCTATAGGTCCAGAAACTTAAGCTGCACTTTTATACACAGGATCAATATTCTATACTGCAAATAATAGGCTTAAAAATTCATACCACAAGGAACAATATAAGCTAAAAATAAAATATGCAGAAATAATTTCTATAAAGTCTCTGAATAACAGGATCACTGTGAGCACTGGCCAGTGGTATTCTAATGTGTGTCCCTGGCTTTAAAGGCTGCCATAGAGGACCACTTGCTCTTTGGTGCCCAAGAGATAGAAGAGCAATTCAACAGCACCAGTCTGACCCAGCAAAACAACCTAAGTCCCTGGTGACTGAATATACCAAGGAAAAGCTGGCCTGATATTTGCTTTTGTCTCTCCTGGAATGGAAGGGCAGATGGGGGTGGAGGGATGGGGAGGTGGGCACCTGAACAGAGTACAATAGCCAGCTAAGGAAGATCATGTCTTCCCTGATGGAATAACCTCTGGCTTTCAGCACTCTGCCTAGACATGGGAGGTACTGAAGAAAGATTTGCTGAGTACACAAAGGACAGGCGCTCTGTGTCTCAGTTTCTTGATAGTTTCCTTGGCACTTCAGTCTTCAGAACTCAGGCTTCCTTTCTTTTCTGCTGCTCAACTGAAATTCATCTCAGTCAGTCAATTAGGATCTCCAGGTGACGACTAAAGTTAATGGACATGTCATGTCTTTTCTGATGCTTCTGTGGCATTTGGATTCCTGACTTTGGGAAACTCACCCTTAGCTTCAAATGGTGCTTCATGTACTGCCACAGTGGCAGCCTCAGCCACACAGGAGCCTGGGGACTGTTGTTGCTGGTCCTCAGACTACAGCTGTCCCTTGGCAGCACTCCAGGCAATGAGGCTCCTTCAGCTGTTTACCCGCCTCAAGGGGGAGGGGGGAGGTAGAACAATATTCCAGTCTTTCCTAATTTTTCTTTTTCCTTGTTCATTTTCTCCCTTTGCGCCCTCTGAATGCTGTTAGTGCATAAGGTGCCTTCCTCAATCTCTTTTTAGTACAACTAGGAATTTATTCACCCAAAGTATATAGCTCCTCATAGCAACACCCCAGTGAAAATATGGTTTTTTCCTGTGGAGAGAGGAGCGCCACATATGTTCAGAAAGGGTATTGTAAATATAAATGTATATATTTTTCTAGCAGTGGACAAGGCAGAGGGGAATCCTACATTCTAGCATGCCTGGCTTATTGGCGAAGGGTGGATTTCACAGAAATCTACTGCTTCTGAAGAACTTATTCTGCCATGGCTTCTGAGCAGGCTCACTATATCTTCAGGACAATGGCGAGTTACTGAAATCTCCTTTGTAGAGAGGATGGAAACTCAGCTAGGTGAGAGTAAGCATCTTGCTGATAGGCAAGAAAAGTTGAAGAACTCAGGGTCAAATTCAAACCTACAGGTGGAGGGCTCTTCCTTGTTCCAGGCTGCATTAAGTCAGAGTAAATCCTCCACCTGCCCATCCCCAGGCTCACAAATGTTTTGGTAGCTGGTCCTCTACTGGCATCCCCGGTCTATCCTCCAAGCATCTCACTGTTGCCAGTAATTGTTCAAAACATGAATCTTATCCTGCCACTTTTCTACAGGAGGAAAAGTATTCTTTGGTTTTTATCAAAATTAGTATCAATTGTACACAGTAACGTGTGCACCTCCCAGCTTAAAAAAAATTCTCTATATTTGATTTATGTTTCCTTGATGGCTGAGAATACTGACCATTTCCTTGTATACTTGTTAGCCATTTGTACTTCTTTTGGCAGCTGTCTAGTTCACTCATTCGCGTGTTCATTGATTTCTTCTATTTATTTATAAGATTTGTTCTTTGAGGGCTTAAGTGTTTGAGCTGTTCATATAATCTGGCTTCACTCCCTTGTCAGATGAACAGCTGGAAGGACCTCCCACTCTGTAGCTCTCTCTTCGATATACTAAGTGTTTCTCTGCTGTGGGGGGCTCTTTACCTTGAGCCACTCCTCATCTGTCCTTGCTGTTCATCCCTGAGTTACCAGGTCCCACTCAGGGAGCCCATGGCTGTGCCTGTATATGAAATGATATCCCTGATAGTCTGTTCTAGTAATTCCAGACAGAGCTCTAGATCTTGTGCTAAAGCCTTTAGGCTATTTTGAAGGGACCTTTAAACGGGGTGAGAAAAAGGGATTTCATGTCTGTTTCTACCTGTGGATATCCAGGTTACGTAAGCCCATCTGTTGAAGATGCTGGCTTTTCTGAAATGTGTGGTTTTGGTATCTCTTTGATGAACCAATCAGGTAGCTACAAATGTGTGGTTTTATTTCTAGGTCCTCTCTTCAGTGCACGTGTCCTTCATGTGCTAGAGCCATACTGACTATGGATCTTCAGCAGAATTTGAAATTGGTGCTGTTTTATCTCCAGTATTACTCTTTTTGATTAAGAATTACTTTGGCTATCCAAGGATCTTTGTGCTCCCATATGTATTTTAGGAATTTTTTTTCCCCTGTGAAGAATGTCACGAAATTCTGAAGATACTTCATTGGCTACCTTGGGGTAATATAATCATTTCACTGCATTAATTGTGCTGATCCATCAACATGGGATGTCCTTCCATCTTGTAGTATCTCCTTCAATTTCCTTCTCTGGCATCTTATATTTTTGTTGGTTGAGTTTATTAGTGCCTCCTTATTTTCCTTCCTTACAAGGCTAATGCAAATGAGGTCATTTTCTTGGAAAATCCCAACTCTTTAAATGGGAACTGAAAGCACCCATTTATTAAGAGTCCCAGCTCCCCAGCCCTCCAGTACTCACCGTGCCCTGCCACATGGAGCAACTACAGTTAGTTCAACTTGGTTTCTCTTCCCGGAGCTCTGAAGTGGCCTTCTATTCTCCAAGGCTTATTTTAGATATCCTCACCCCTGAAAACTTTCCCAGCCCTATCTGCTTTCCATATCCTAGTTAGTTGTCCTGTTCCTGTGTGCATACCTTGGCATCTATCTCACGGACATAAGTCTGTATGATTCTAATTACACTGTGGGCAGTCTGAGGGTAGAAATAGTCTTTTATATCACACCTCAGCTCTTATCAATGCTTGGATAAACTGTGGTGGTGGTGGCCGTGGCGGTGATGATGATATGCTTGTTGAACTGAAAATAATAACTTTGTCTATGGTCATTATTTAGACATACTTTGCAAATAAAATGTAAAGTATCTTGGTAGTTACTGAAGTACTATGAAAGCATTCTTCTAAAAATATATCTGGCAATATTTTCAAATTTATAAGTTTATTTCAGTATCTTTCAGAACACTGAACTGAAGAGATATGCAAAAAGATAAGGTGAGATAAAGTTTTTTTTTTAAACCTTTATTAGGTACGTTCCTGAGATTGTAGACAGAATACCTGTTAACTAAAAACTCGCCTCACATACTTTTTCTCTTTATAATGTTGTGGTTGTGACTCAACTTCCCTAGCTTCCACCTGTATATCATTTATGCTATAAAGATGGAGCCAGAGTCCCTGACTAGAGGCAGGGATCACTCATACTTTCCCAGGCTGCCTTTGACACCTAAGTGAAGAGCAACATTAAAGAGACAGTACTTCCTCCAACAATGAAACCTCAGCAGTACAAAAACCCTCACAGAATAGCCCTGCAATAACTCTCAGTGACAATTTACTCCTAATACTGGATACCTTTCCATAAGCATCTCAAGATATGACCAATATCCTTCTTTGCTCCAACATTCCTTTCAGTATTAGTGATGTAGATATGAGACTTAATTCTATTCCAGCTGCTTCCCCCTCCGCCCCCCATTGTATTGCAGGGTGCAATACAGACAGCCCATTTCAGAATAAAGGGATGAAAGTAGAATCTGAAAATGATTTTAAACCTTGTATGTTTATATACATACAACATCTTCACACTTATTTATTGTGCCCCCAAATCCAACCTTTAGAAAGATTTAAAACATGTACTAACACCATGGTAAGGCCAAACAAATTAAAACATATTACTTCATTAACTATAATTTGGCATTAGGTAACTTATTCATGCCACGTAATATTTCAACCTTAAACAACCTGAGTCATTTATATAATTGAAATGATGTCTACTCTCTTGGTAGTCTGAGAAATTTCTCAGATCAATACTAGAAGGGATGCAATGTAAACAAATGTGTCAATAACTAAATTATCAAGAAAATATACGGTTAAACTGAAAATCAAAATATACATGTTTTCTAATACTAAAATATGCCCTGTATCTATTATGCTGTCTTGGTTGTCAGTTTCTCTCATCTGGCAAAGTACTTGGCATATGGTAGGTGCTTAAAAAAATTCAATAAGCTAATTCAGATTGAGAAAATAAAGACTGAGTGTATGTGTGTGTATCACTAGGTCAGAATTTCCTGGAGAACTACACAGCAGAGACACTAATTCATGCTCCAGTACTTTGCAAACCCAAGCACATCTCAGTATCTATAATATCATTTGCATAGGTAAGTCTTACTCATCCATGAGCCAAACATCTCTGGGCTAAACCCTCAATCAGTACATTTAGCTATCTCCAATGATTTAAGACCCTATTTCCCCTTCCTGTAACTGCCTCACTAGTAGTGGGTGACAGGGTAGTAGTCTATAACAGTTTTTCACTAAGTACCAATTATAACAATAAACAACACCCCTAATTTGCAAAATAGCTACATTTTAACCATCCAGTCGGAGGTGACAGGTTTTTAATATTAGATCACCCACAAGAATTTCAGGGCCTAGCCTGGTCAATTCCAGTGTTAGGGAGGGAGCTACACATGGAACTTGAGCTCCAGGCCAGCAAGTTTCATAGTGCAATCCTGTCTAAAAGAATAAAATGATTAAATAAATGAAGGACAAAAATTAGTTTAGGTAAATTTTCTTCTCCTCTTCCTCCTCCTCCTCTTTCTCTTCTTATCATTATTATTATCGTGGGCAAAAACTCTCAAGAGCCTCTTAAACCTTTCTCTAGCAATCCTCTATCTTTTTAACCTACCTGTATTTTTAAACTGATCTGGTCCAGATTGGGTTCTGCATGAATTATAAGTAATAAAATAATAAATTTCAATTGCACGCTCTTAGGCAGGCATTATTTTATTAACATTAAGAGCAATGAAAGGTCAGGCACTTTATTACCTTCAGTTGAAAAGAAGTCACTTTGTCTCATTATCTCAACATTAGCAATTCTAGAAATACTCAATTAAAAAATAGATTAAAAATATTCTCATTAAAAACTACTATTCAGTCTTGCCTTAAGCGTGTTCATTGTACAATGCATTGGTACACAACTCTAGGTATTATGCAATGATTTCTGAGTAAAGCAAGTATTATGATACAACAGAAACTTCTTAAAAAGCATTTCATAGTGTAAGAGAGCATAGAAAACAACCATCTATCGCTCATTTACAAACACAATGAAAACTGTTCCATCAAAAAATTAGTAAATAAGTTCATAAAATAGCACCCTTAATTGTAACATCTCAGCCCCCGAGTCTCGGAGCTGCCCTAATTTTAGATGGAATGAAACCCTAAACACAGCAAGGCCAGGAAAGCATGGCTTAAAATACTAAACACTATATTCACCAATAATAAATCTGAGTGAATAAAAAGATTGAGAGTACATCAATTCATCTTATCACGAATGAATCAAAGTTTCACTGCCAACCATTTTATTCAATTGTGTCATAGTCTGAAGAGAACTTTTCCACAAGTGATTTAATGCTTGTGGTTACTGTACGCTGGTCACAGCTGGGACTTATCAAGACCCATCAGTATTTACTTGTAAGAAGATTGGCTTCTAGTCTAGTTTCATGACACGTCTAGCCTTAGGCTGTAAGAAATACCCCTGATGTCAGTAGAGAAACAGTCCCCAGATAAAGAAAAGTCCATAAATGCTGCAAACCTCGTCATGGCAAGTGTGATGTGCACTACACTTCAGCTGAGAAATCAAAACCCACGGAAGATTATGTACTGCCCATAAAACACCAAGACCAACATGTCAGGACACAGCTCAAGGTGGGGGTGGGGGTGGGGAAGAAGAGGCAGAGAGAGTGTGTGTGAGCGAGACAAAGCATACAACCTCCACAGGGTTCCAGAACTGGGGCCTAGAGGCTTGAACAAAAGGGAGTTTACCCACAATGGGTTAAGATCCTGGGCATCTCTTTTAACCCTGTGTATTTCTGCTCAACCCACAACTTAGGTACTTATTACTAGAAATGGGGTCAGAAAGGACAATAATTTAGGACCATAAGACATCTGTAACTCGGAATTCAAAGAATCAATAAAAACGAAGTTATCTGAGCATGGCTGTGTAGAATAACTACCCTAGCTGGAGCCAGAATCCAGGACTCTTCTGCATTTACTCCCTATACTGCTGCCAACTGAAAGGCATTTACACATGCAATATGCTTTATAATGGCTTAACCTTTTCTGGTTCTGGATTTTAACAAGTTAACAATGAAAATGTCACTAATTCTACCACAGAATAATTGGAAATGGTAGGCTAAAACCAAATTACAATAGTCTAGACATGGTCTCAATTATGTATTACCTTTCTGAAAAATACAGTTACATTTGGAGACTGCCACCTGTACCTCTCAGTTGCCTCCAGAGATCCTTAAGTTTATTGTATCATGGTGGCACAATAAACACTACACTTATACTGCCCAGCCCATCCTGCACCCACATTCTCTGAAGCTTCAGAATCTCTAATACTGAAGAGCTAACCACTTCTGTCTAGTTATTCAACACTATTAAAATCAAATCTCTTGCTACAGCAAATTAGGAAAAAAAAAAACCTTGAGAAACCCAGCCCAAATGTACCGTGTCACATGAGAGGGAACCTATACTCTATCATAAAACTATCATGTCAATGAAATATTGTTTGAAAAACGAGTCATAACCCAGCTTACCTGGACAAGAGGATACTGATAATCCATGCAATATACACCATACATAGCAGAGGGAGAAACTCCAGATCTGGACAGCACAGAAAGCACCTCAAGTTTTTGTCTAGTCTGATGTGTCCTGTGCAAGGGAGAAGCACCCTCAAAAAAAAAAAAAAAAAAAAAAATCCTTGTCCCACTTTCCCCGTCTACAGACAGGTGTGCTGGCTCAGCTGGTGAAGTCAGAGTTTAGTTCAGAGCAACAGGATTCAGCAGTACATACAAGAGATGTTCAAAGAAAAGCAAAACATTCCAACTAAGTTCGCTAGACAGTGCTAGAGATTGGTTTTTAACTGACAGTTCCACTAGAAAGGCAAGAGGCAGAAGATGACATCCAGGGAAGATACCTCTGGCCCCTTAAAGCAGCAAACAAGGGCAGAAGCAAAAGGCATCCAGAGCCCAAGTAATATAATGTCCCAGGCTGTGTGTCAAAGGGAATGCTCCCAACCTAGGACATTGGAGGCAAATGGGACTGTATTATTTTTCTAGCCCTCCCTTGGGCAGGAATGCGCATGTGCGTACGTGAGTGCGTGTGTATGTGTGTGTGTGCGCGCACACACACACACACACACACACACACACACCCTTCCTTCTGTCTACTCCGGTGGAGACAGGTGTTAGGATTAAGAGCATAAAGCCCAGCCACAGAAAGAACTGGCAGAAGAAAGTCACAGTGATACATGGCCGAAAAGGGTCCCTTTCATGACACTGTATGTTTCTGTATCATTTAACACACAGCTCTCTCCTGCTTTAACAGGAGCGAGGACAGCTGGCAGGATCAGCTAGAAAAGAGGAAGGTGGCCCCAACTCTGAGCAACATGAGTACACTGGAGGCCTGCAAATATGTGGGGCGTGCTCTCAGCTGTTCCAGTCAAACTTGGAGGGATTAACTGTGGCTGCCTGTGAAGAGGTGGGGGTGGAGAGGTCACTACAGAGAAGCAGTTGCTTTTCTTCTTTTAGGAAGCGGCTTTCCCCACCCCACCATTGTTTGCACACACATGTGCATACATATTTCTGTAACCCATATTAAAAGCAGTAACAAACAGAGACAGGTGTGAGGTTAGCTGACAGCCCACAGCAAGCTGGAGCTGGCTTTCATCTACAATCAGAACTAAGTAGTCCTTAGAAAATAACACACAATGCACAAAAGGTGAAAATAAACAGCTGTAGAGACACACCAGGCAAAACTATTCCTCTCTAAAATCCTCTGCTTTGGATAACCATTCAAATAATCAAAATAATAATGCTAAGTTTGTCTCAGTGTTAGATGTCCTAATCTCCTAAGGCAGAATCAGTACTGTTAGCACACACCTTCATGGGTTAGTGAGGTAAGTGAGGGCCTGTGTTGGTATGGCCACTCCCAACCACACCAAGTGCAGCCTTCTACAGCTATTGAAGCTAAGCCCAAGGGTATTCAGGAGAAACTTTTCTTTAAGGTTCAAATTGACACTGACATATCTAGAGATGGTCTTCCAGGTACAACATGTACCTTAAATCAAACAGACTGCAAGGGCCATACAAAATATTAGAATATCTCTAGCCATCAGCACTGATTCTCCATGATGATAAAAAATAAACCAAGTCAGTATAATTAAACAGTTGGGTATGGTGGAGTATGCTTGAAACCCCAGCTACTGAAAATCAGAGACAAGATCAGAGTTCAAGGCCAGCATAGTGTAAGACAGCAAGGTCATTCAATCCCATACATAAAGGCAGTTGTTTACACCTACTTTACATAAGGTGGTATGCTAAGTACTAGAGAAACTGGTAGAAACAGTCTGGTTGTAAGTACTTCAAAGATACAGGTCAAGTCAGAGGTGAAATACTGCCACAGGGCAATGTTGAGAAGCACTGAACAACTTACCCCACACCTGGGACACTGCTGTTAACATGTGCTCTCATCAGACACTTCCTATCACAATGCTTCCTATCACTAAATTTGTGCTTCTAACACTTGGTTCGACAACTCTGAAAGAAGCTCACTAAAGGCTCCTAACATCTTACAGTTGCCTGGCCACGTCTTAAAGCCTATGGTGTACATTTTAATTGACCCCCCTGAAGCTAATAAATAATAGAAAAGGGGTGGAGGTAGGTCTCAGTGGTAAGCAGTTGCCTAGCATGCAGAAGGTCCTGGGTTCTATCCTAAGGTGGTGAGAGAAGTATGGGAAGCAGGGCAGGTCTCTGCAATAAAAATCTTACTCAAAATATCCTCTTAAATCAAAGAACTGTACAAGACTTAATGTCATTACATGATGTTTACAGAGCAGCACTGCATCACTGGGTACATGGGTACTTGTCAATTAGCTCCTTAGTTACTATTAATATTAAATCTTCTGAGATTCTGATTGGTGGTGCAGTGGTGAGCATAGCTGCTCGCTAAATCTAAGATTCCTACTGATGTGAAGACTTAAAAGTGATAATGCGACCATAATAATAAACTATCTGACAAACCTAAAGCTTTATCAGTTAGCCCAGTTTGATACTGACAGAAGATATTTCATGCTTGGGTGGTATTGTATTTAAGATAATAGAAGAAGCCCGGAGTGGTGATACATGCCTTTAATGCCAGCATTTGGGAGGCAGAGGTGGATGGATCTCTGAGTCGGAGGCCAGCCTGGTCTACAAAGCAAATTCCAGGATAGCCAGGGCTACATAGAGAAATCCACCTTGAATAACAACAAAAAAATTAACCAACCAACCAAACAAACAAACAAAAAGACTCCCAACAAAGCACCCCCACAAATAAAACCTCTAGAACAAAACCAAACTAAAACAGGTAACAGAAAGGTGGGAATAGGTAGATGGACACTCAAAAGGCCAAGAGCTGTAAACAGAGTCTTAAGGAATCCTGACTTCTGGAGAGTAGACAGCACAAGATGAAGTGGGGCCTCAGAGTCCTCACAAGAGCCTGAACACAGAAGGCATTTGCTACTTTTCTGCACCCCACATTCCTTACCGACGCCACTAGCAACATGCAAGGGCAGAAGAGAATGAGATCTAGAAAACGTGACTGCACTACTACTAGTAGTGCAGACAGGAGCTACTTCCCAGTGCTGGCCTGTGACACTGGCACAATCAGTGGTCCATCCTTGTCTTTTCCAGGAAAACTTGTCACACAACAGGTTCTTCTCCCCATGTTCAGTAAGGATCATGTCTGAGTATAGTGGCACTTCCTATGTGAACCTTGGTATACTTGTATTAGGTCCTTTGCTTAAGAAAATATCCACTTGTCTTGCACCAGTCTCAAAATTACTGATATAAGTTGGCATAAGTCATCGCTACTAGTTTCTGCCATCAAGGCTGAGCCATTCCCACCCCAGCTCCCTCCAGCCAAGACAATCGCTTTCAAACCAAGAGCCCAGATAAACCCTTCCTTTGTTCACTTGCTCTTCCAGGTATTTTGATCACAGTGAGAAGAAAAGTGTAAGACATGCTATAGCTCACCTACCCTTCAGTCAATATCCATTCATAGCAACACAGCATCCAACATGGTGGAAGTATGAAGGCTCCCAAAGAGCTGACAATGCAGGGGAGAGAAAGTGAGGGACACTGGATCACATGTGATGAATGCCACATCTAGTTGAAGACAGCTGGGATAAAGTCAAATAAAGCAGCAACCTACTGGTCTTTACTGTTACCCCTCATTTTCTGGGGTGCAGAAGACTAGGAATAGTCAGTCCATAGACAATGATTAAATGGGGAGGGCTTAGCAAGTTTGGCAGATAAAACAGGAACAGCAAGGGATTGAGAGTGGAGCAGCATTCTAAGTGAATAAACACACTCTGTGAGCAAAAAGTTGTCTCCAGTCCACAGAAGGGCAGATAAACAGCACAGAGCCAAAAGCTTGTATGACTATAAGCCAGAAGAGCTATGTTGGTTCTAGCATAAGATGGTTGAGCTTTCTGCACTAAGAGAAAGGCTTGAAATGATGCCTACCAGAATAGAATACAATAAAGGGTAGAAACACACCTTTGTATGACACATAGGATAAAAAAAATGGGGGTAGTAACAAAACTGGCATATGGAACACAGCATTCTGTTCAGGAATAAAAGGCATGGCCTGTCAACTGTAAGCCAAGTTGTCATCAGCACTTTTCTTGGCGGTGTCTTTCTAAATTGGTGTAGTCTGAGAATCCCTGATCCAAAACTAGGGAACTGAAAACCTTTGGTCATTGATACTGACTCAAAAAGTTTCTGATTTAGCATTTTTGGGTCTCAAATTTTTGAATTAGGAATGCTTAACCAGTGCAGTCTATTACAGTACTCCAAGGCCCCCAAAGCCTTCTGAAATCTAAAACTCTTCTGGGCACACATATTTTCAATAAGGATTATTCAGCCTTCTTGTTAATAGGTGACGGCAGCACTGAGGAGGGAGAGGCAGAGAGGTAGGGGGCAGGGGGGCAGAGGCAGGTGGAGTTCTGGGAACTCAAAGCCAGCCTGGTCTACACAGTGAGTTCCAGGACAGCCAGAGCTAAATGGTAAGACCCTGTCTCAAAAGAAAAAATAGTGTGTGTGTGTGTGTGTGTGTGTGTATATATGTGTGTATGCATATATATACGTATATATAGAGTCATATATATATATGCATATATATATATGACAGCATCATAGTTATTCAAATTTTGATAGATAATATAAAAGGATAAATATAAAAAGTAACCTTTAAAGCAAAGAATAACTATAAATTAGCAAAAGAAAAGTAGAGAATTTGACAGGGGCTATATAAAGGAATGTGACAGTGAGATCAAGTAGAACAAAAGTGAGCTGTTGTAGTTGAGACTCCCCAAGACCAAACAACCTGCTCACTGCCAGATATAAAGAGATCAATCTATAGTACTTAAGCCCAGCAGAACCAACCCAACTAAAATCACAAAAGCCAATGAATAAACAACTGTCATCATCTTAAGAAAGTAGGTTTGTACTTGCATGTGACCTTTTCATTCTGTTGTTCATTCACTTTCTGTTACTCCAGTTCTGGGAAGAGAGGGGTATACAGTCCATCTTTCTCCCCCAATTATCCCCCACTCTCAGCAGAATTCCTGAATGGTCTAAACCAGTGTACTGGAGGCTGGGGCTGTGAGGCCAGACTAGATGGAGTCAAATATTAAAGCCAGGCTCTCAGCCTTATGTTTTGGGAGGTATTGTCTCTCTGCCTCAAATTCTTTCTCTGGATGAAGGTAACAACAGAACCTCACAGTTGCTGTGCTCCTTAAGTTAGTGCACAAACAAGCCCACATAGTGACCATCCTCAGCATCATCTCTGATAATTTAGGAAGGAGGGAATATTACCTAGATATGAGTTTAGAGAAAAACATGATATTTTATGCCTCTTATTTACCTTGTAGTACCAAATAAATTAGAAGCAACCCCTTGAGTCCGATATAAAGAGTTAATGGAAAAGGGGACTATAGGGTGTTGGAAGTGTGGCTGACTCTTCCCAGACTGCATTCATCACTCTGCATCCTACAGTGCATCTGCACAGTCAGACATCAGGGCAGGTCTCCTTCCCACTGAGAGAGGGGCAGGGCTGACAGCAGCAGCAGGGCGGTGTGGGAACCCTTGGGTTGGCACAGCCCCTTGCTCTATTCAGACCTGTAATCTCTTCTGACTTTGATTTAATGCAGCAATTACTGGTAATATGGTTTGAAGGAGATAAATGCCCAGTGTAGCTGTCTGTCGCTTACTCTGCTCATGATGCAAGAACATTTTTAAATTAAAATTCCCTTTATGATAAAGGAGCTGCTCCACTGTCTGTTCCTGTGCAGGCCTGATATGGAGCATCCCCAAAGAGGATTAGAAACTAACACCTCCCTCCTGTACAATTACCCTACACCTAAAGTGGGTCCTTTAACCCTAAGGTTTTCTCATTTAGATAATTAGATTCTTCTCTCTACTTTTCAAGATCATGATGTCAGCATTAGAGAATCCACTGAAGATTCAGCTCTCTTTTTGGTAAAGAAATTATCTTAATTTCCTTTTAAATAAATAAGTGAAGCAAATATTCATACACACATGCCCAAATAACACTGTAGGCAGGTAAGTAGCTAAGCCTGTAACTCTAACTCTTGGGAAGAACACAAGATAAAAGCCAGCTACCTAGTGAGACTTTTGTCTTTAAAAGGGAGTGGGGGGGGGGGGGGACTCAATTCATTGAAAAATAAATGAAGGTTCCCTTTCCTCTACCAAGCCAGTTTGCTATGGCATTCTTTGTATATACGGAAATCTTAAGTCATAAGATTATTATAAGATATTCTTAACTCTTTAGTCATGTAAGAACTAAGAATATCTTCTAGGGTTTTTCTATCTAAAACATCAAATTACTATCTTACAGCAATTCAAAAGTTTTGCATTAGACATTCCTGCTGGAAACTGCCTACTAGGGTAGCAAGAAGGCTCTGTGTGTGCAGGCACCTGCCACCAAGCCTGCTGAGGTAGATCCCTAGGATCCACAAGTAGAAACTATCTCCTGCACATTGTTCTCTGACCTACACAGGTACTGTGGCAGTCTCCTCCCAATTAAAAAAAAGAAAAACACCCTGCATAACAAGGACAAGCTAGTTAAACAAACACTGGTGCTACTCTGTAATAACTAGAGTGCAAGCAACCAGAGAACCTGGGGGCACACACCATTTAGCACACTCAGTAGTTCTTGAGTCAATCATAACACTGCTGATCCAATTATGAAAGTTCCTACCTCCCAAATAACAATAATAATTTGTGGCTGCTTAAAATTTGTCATTTTGATCACTGGGGTAGACAATAATGACATCCTTTGGAAAGGAAAAAGAAGAAAATGAACTAGAGAGCATAAGGTTCTATTCAGTTACAGTCTGCAAAGTGTGTACAAAAGCCAAGACTACATGTGTATTTTTGCTTCCTAACATACTCAGTACAATCTCAGTATGAAGGTCCAAAGTCAAGAACTGGTTTTCTGTTCCACCACAGGAGAATGGTATCACACTTATAATTTATTCAACTAGTATTTCTCACTAAGAGCCTCTACATTTACACATGCGCGCGCACACACACACACACACACACACACACACACACACACACACACACACACACGCCCGCTCCCTTCATCATAGTACCATATGCCTTCTCAGGAAATCCAAGATTAAGACTAGAGTCCCTCTCTAGAAACTTGACAAGACCTACTTTAATCCTAGGTATACAAATATAGAACTGACAGCATGCTTACAACAGCAATGCTAATATGGAGACCTGTGAAGGGTTCTATAGTTCTTCATGAGAAAGCTCAAGTTCTCTTTCAAAGACAGAAAGAGGGACATGGCTGTCTTAGAAAAACAGTTGTATACACGCACACACACACACATACATACATGCATGCATACGTTATGAGCACACAGACACACCTGCACAAACATATACACCCCTCACACCCACCCACACATGCTCTAACCCTTTGGGAAAATACCCTGGCATAATTAATAAGATTAAAGAGGACTTAGGATAAATAAGATGAGAAAGTCTGATCCTTATAGGATTAAACCCCAAATCCTAGCATGAATCCAATGATTTCTAAGATCAACACCATGTAACAGGATTAAATCAATAGCTACTTTTGTTTTTATAATGGAAACAATCAGTTGGCAAATTCAGCCTATTGCATCTCCTCCTGTGTTAACTAGGAGAACTGAGAGCTGGACAGGAGCTTCTGCTGTGATGAGGCCTTCTGGGTCCCAAACCCCTTCTCCTTATTTCCAAAGTCCAAAACTTCAGAACAAAGTTTCTTTTTCATTTTTCTCCTCCACTTTTGTGTGGTGGTAGGGGAGCTATGCGATTCATTTAACAAATGTGAGCTGAACCAACTCAGACATTGTGTGACTATCTAAATAACAACTAATAAATGGCACCCTAGCAGGCACTGAAGCCCTTATGCTCCTAAAATGCAAGGATCTAGACGACAGCCATGGGTGTTTTAAGTATAGGCTATGGGTCTGTATTTAGTTTCTAAATGTACTACTGTTTTTATTGTTTGGTTGTTTCTGTTGTTTGTTTTGAGACAGACTATGTAGACAAGGCTGTCCTTGAACTTACAGAGATCCATCTGCTTACCTCTGCCTCTCAAGTACTGAGGACTGGATCATTATTTTTAAAAGGTAAGGTCTGTCTTGCTGGAGCTAACCCTAAACTCTTGGTGGACTCAAAGGACTCTGGTACTTCCATGTCCTGATAGCTGAAGGAGCTGTGAGCCTCTCTGCAAAGACAGTGTTCTCTATCTTACAGATGGCAGCAATGGCTCATGCAACATTCTGGATTAACATTCTCATTAACATTCTGGATTATGGCCGGGCAGTGGTGGCGCAGGCCTTTAATCCCAGCACTTGGGAGGCAGAGGCAGGCGGATTTCTGAGTTTGAGGCCAGCCTGGTCTACAGAGTGAGTTCCAGGACAGCCAAGGCTATACAGAGAAACCCTGTCTCAAAAAAACAAAAACAAAAAACAAAAAAACAAAACAAACAAACAAACAAACAAAACAACATTCTGGATTATGGCTATCAATGAGTGTGGTGGATTTATTTGTCCAGCTGAAAGCAGGGCTTCACTGCTCTTTACATTTCACTTGAGATGAAAAGCAGTAAGGTTAAGAAAAACCACTCAAGTTTGGATGGGGACTAAGTTTTTGAAACTTGCTGCCAATCGAAAGCAAACAACAAAAGCTTTTGTAGAACACACCAGGGAAGGCAACAATGACTGGTCTTCAATGATGCATAAGCAAATAAATAGGTATTTGCTGAATATGTTTAGAGGTATGATTTTTCAAAGTTTTGGTTAAAAAAAAATTATCACAGAAAGGTTACTGAAAGATACTGTGTTCCCGTTATTTCTCTTGGAACATTTGCGTCAATAACTTGGCTTTTTATGAGTTAATTAACTCATCTATTTATGAGTTAATTTCAAACACCACTTATTTCTCTTGGAATATCTGCATGTTAATTTGTGTATTTTTCTGTTTGGCAGTATTCAATTAGCAAAGAAAACTACTGATTTCTGCTTCCAGAAGGAAGGCACATCTATAGTCTCAGAGTCTCTCTCTCTCTCTCTCTCTCTCTCTCTCTCTCTCTCTCTCTCTCTCTCTCCTCTCTCTGTGTGTGTGTGTGTGTGTAAAATAATATAAGTCCTACCATTAAGCTACATCTCCAGCCACAGACTCTTCAAGGTAGAGATGAGTAAGCAAACTGAGTAGTGGTCCTCTGGACACTATCTTGGGACCAGACCTGGCAGAAGCACTTAGAAACACCAGTGGGCATAAACAATGAGTGTTGCCTCTCTAACCAAAAGAAGGGCAATATATAAGGCACCCAGTCTCCTGAAATCCAGCCAAATTGTACCACCTAACAAGGAAATGCTGGGTGCTGTGCCTCGGCTTCTTTCTTACCAGGCACCTTAGTGTGAATGTGTCTGCTAAGGCGCGTTACAGACATTTATCCTGGAGAAGTTATTGAAAAGAAGGTTGGGGGTGGAGCAGAAAGTATCCAAGGACAAGGCAGAGTTCTTAGACACCAGAAACATGATCCACAAGTGAAGAATAAACTGGCCTGTATCATAACTAAATTTTTGTTTTGTTCTAAAACATGAAACAAGAAAATTGACAAAATGAAAGAATTTGTGGGCCATGTATCTGAAACTATGTAACTATAAGAACTGTCAAAATTCAACAATCCAATTGGAACATGGACAGAGACTGACATCTCACAAAGATACACAGTCCGTTAAGCAAAAATGGAGATGGGCTCAGCATCCTTAGCCAACAGGGGAATGTACATTACAACTATAGTAAGATGACTACCCACTGACCAGAAAGGCTTCAAAAGAGTAATGATACCAAATGTGGAATCTGGGTAAAGGGAAGCACATGTATGCTACTGTTGAATAGAAAACAGTGCTTGAGCTCTGGAAACACCTTAGACATTTCCTCTTTTAAAAAAATTACCACATGATCCAGCAAATTCACTCTTAAGCACCTACCCAGAGAAATGAAAGTTTATATTCACACAAAAACCTCTGTACAAATGTTTGTAATACCTTTACTTACTATAGGTGAGGGAGAGGAAGGGAGGGGGAAGAAATAGGAGACAGAGAGAAGAGAAACAAAGATGTCTACTACTATGGTACTGGCTAAGCCATTTCTCCCACCCCTCAGTGAGCCTTTTATTTTCAAATAATTATAAATTCATATACAGTTACCCAAAGTAACTGGTACATCTATGCCATGGAAGGGCCACTGAGCGATAAAGACAAATAAATGATTGATACCAGCAACACCCTGAAACTCTTTGGAGAGTTTCCACTGAGTTTAAAAATTCAATCCCAGAAAAAATTCTACTATCCCTCATTTACAGAGAATAGCTAACAGGACAAGACTGCTGAAATGAAGAATGGAGTACAGGAAGGCAAGTCACTCAGGTGCAGGAGCAGAGAAAGTGGCTGCAGATGATCAACAAGAGGAGCCCATGGTGATAAAGTCCGTCTCAAAAGCACCACCGCCAGCATCCTGGTGGAGATATTACTCTAGTTTTGCATGTGGCCATCTGGAAAACTGGAGAAGTGGGGCCCACAGGAACTCTCTATACTTTGGTTAACTGCACATGAATTTATAATTATTTGAAGATAAAAGGTTCACCAAGGGGTGGAAGAAATTGCTTAGCTAGTAAAGTATCTGTAAGCACGAATACCCAAGAGCCATTTGGGACAGTGGCTCCTGTCTGTAATACGGCACTGACAGACAAAGAAAGACAGTCCTGGGAGCTCACTGCTCAGCCAGCCTATGTCAACCAACAAGTTCCACGCTCATTGCAAGACCTTGTCTCAAAAAATGTGGGAGAGTGATCAAGGAAGGTACCCAATGTCTGTCTATGGCTTCTACAAGCACTTACCCAACCTGTGCACACATGCACAGTACAAAGGCACACAAAGTTCAATTACAGGAAAAGTGTGCTCCTGCCAAGAACACAGTTGGAAGAAAGTATTTTCGAAGCATATATCTGCCACTTTATGACTATTAAAGAAAAAAAGATTAAAAACTACCTGGCCCTAATTAGATTATAGTCTGCAAGTTTGATAACAGTTAATAGTCTGATTCACATGCTACTAAAATTTAGGAGCAGGACGCCTTTGTTTTAGATATGGAATTATTGGGAACCTTAAGACATTCTGCACAAACAAATAAGACAAAAGATAAAGAAAAACCTTTTAGGGCCAATGGATATATTCATAATCTTGAATACAATGTGCCATGAGTATTTACCCTTATCAAACCTCCATCAACATGATACTTCAAGCATGATCAACAGATAATCTCAGAACAAAACATTTAATAAAAATTTATTTAGCATTGAGATCAAGAATAAGTTGAGTACACCTGTCTGTACTTTTATGTTTTATGTCACCCACAACTTTACAAATGGTCTTTATGACCTGTTTCTATGGAGGTAACAAAATATTCTATGAAATCTAAACTACATTCTTTGTGTTCACTGGCTATACAATTGTGTAAATTATATCAGTATGTAGATCTCATAACAACCTTTTGGTTTGTTGCTCATGTTTTTAATATATAAGTCAAATATTGGTAATCAAAAAACTGAAAATAATCCAACTTTCAAGTGTCTGTTGAGAATTTTTAGATTCTTCAAGTCTTCAGATTATGGAGGCTGAAGCAACAAACACCCAGAGTCACAGGAGCTACATATCTGACAGCCCTCTGGTCCCAAGCCTACATAAACAGTTTGTCAAAAAGGACCTTTTACTGCCTTCCTAAGGGTACCTAGAACTCAGTGGCTTCCTTGATTAGTATGTCTCATTATATTTTTAATTGGAGGTCTTTGAAAACTATCTTGAAGAAAAAAAAATATACGTATGTTGCCAACTAATCACCAGAATTTCAGAATTTTAAAATATGTCTTTGGCTGTTGGAGAGATGGCTTAGTGGTTAAGAGCACTTACTGATCATATAACTTTTGAGGACTTAAATTGGGTTCTCAGACCCATTCCAGGTAGCTCACAATTACCGGAATTTCCAAGTATACATACTTATATGCAGACGTGTGACACATCTAAAAACAATACGTCTTTTAAAAACTTTTGCTTAGGGCTAGGGATATAACTCTCTGGCAAAGCACTTACCTAGTATGTGCCAGGCCTTGGCTTTCACCCATAGCACACACTGTGTGTGTAATTTGTTACTCCATGGGACATTTTCATTTAGCTTAAAGACAAAATACTATCAGAAGACTTATTTTCAGAAACAATTATTTCATCAAAGGTAATATCCAAAACACTTAAGTGGTGGGACTTGGTTTTTAGTCATTTGACACAGAATTTCACTTATACATATCTCACTTGGATAGACCAGACTTCCTACGTAGACCAGGCTGAACACCTAAGTTCTGTGACTAAAGGGATGTGTCACTACACCCAGTTCCAACCAGGTTTTTAAAACTAGATTTTAGATTATCTAAAAATTTAAAACTAAAAGGGAAATTTAAGATCGAGGAGTTCTGGTTAAAATTAAGGACCAAGAGTAAGATGTAGCATTTTTCTACAAAGTCTGTGTTAATTCCACAGTGCTTGTTCTCATTCGAGACAGTGCTGGGAAAAGATCTACCACTGACCTTCAAATCACCTTTCTTTTTTGAGCTTCATGAAAAACTGTAACAGGTCTGGAGAGATGGCTCAATGCTTAAGAGCACTGACTGCTTTTCCAGAGGACCTGGGTTCAATTTCCGGCACCCACACAGCAATTCACAACTCTCTGGAACTCCAAAATCTGACACCTTGACACAGACATACACGTAGGCAAAACATCAATAAATATAAAATAAATTGTGTGTGTGTGTGTGTGTGTGTGTGTGTGTGTGTGTTATTCCAGGGCATGGTAGTAAACAGCTTTAATTTCATCACTCAGGAGGCAGAGACAGAGGGAGAGGCAGAGGTAGACAGATCTCAGCTAGAGGCCTGCCTGAGCTACATAGTAAGACCATGTCTCAAAAAAACAACAATAAAAACAAAACAACAATCAAATAACCCTCAACCCTGTTATTCACTATTCCAAACTAAACAATGCATGGAAATCCATCCTTTAATTTTGAAATATTTGTGGAGGCAGCAAGAAGCAATTTTCATTCGCTCTTCAGGAACTAGCCTATTATTTATTTTGTTTTGGCTATAAACAGATGTAACTATCCCATGTCGTCCCTCTCATTCCAGCCTATTTGTCTTACTCAGCAGGGTAGGGACACTGCCCATCTTCACTAGAAATATACAAAAGCAGTTCTGTGATGAAGCATGGAGGAATTCAGTATCTGAACAAAGATACCTCAACAGACCCAGTACTTGCAATAGTGGCTCACAGTAGGTCTGCACAATGTGTGCACTAAGTAAAAGAAAATAAATGGTATCTGAAATCCACTGGAGAAGCTGTGAATCCCTTGTGTTCAAGCTCACAAGTCTGCTGTGTACGAAAGCATCCAACCTTATAGCAGCCTCTGCAATCTCAACTTACATCTACACTATTAAAAAATTTTTTTTAAATGCTGGAGCTTAAGCCAAGCAGAGTGTTCCTTCAATAGGAAGATCTACAGCACTGAGTGATGTCCTTAGTGTTTGGTGTCACACCCATGTCGTGTCCTTAGAGTTGGAGCCATTTTGTTTGCTACTGTCTAATTTCCTACAGTTCAGTTGCAATTCCCCTTTCTCTCCCTTCCTACAACAGGGTAAGTCGTAAGAGCTCTGTGCAGGACCATGGTGAAGTAAGTCTGCATTACAGATGGTTCTTGAAGCTCCTTAGTCTATCCATTAGAGAACATACCGTATACTCAATCATCTTTAATTTAAATTGGAAAAAAAAAGTGTTCTGACTAAAGACATTTGAAAAGAAGGTAAATTCCTCAAACCCTGCTTCTGAGTACAGTTCCCATGTACATGGACGGACACTTCTGTTCAAGTGTATCTTTATGTCAAGAAATACTGATCATCTTTTAGCCTGCAAATATTTCCTGGGATACCAGGATTGCTGTATTTTCACTAAATTTAAGCAAAGTGACTGAAGAATTTATATCTTTAAAAGAATTGGGGGGCTCTACAGGTGATCCCCTAAAACCAGATAAGACACTGAAATGTGTAGCATTCTGAGGACCTTTCCATCTAGAGCTTTCATTGGATGTCAAAACTACAAATACAGCTTAAAAAACAATAGACCAGGAAACTAATAAGCTTGTAATTCCTTATTCAAGGACACATTCTATTCAAATATTCTTTTTAATTTTTTGAGACAGCCATGGCTGTCCTGAAACACACTACTTAGACCAAGGTGGCCTTGAAGTCACAGAGTCCATCTTCTTATACCTCCTAAGTGCAGGGATTACAGGTAGGCACCAAACACTATATTCTTGGTTTTTTTTTTTTGTTGTTGTTGTTGTTGTTGTTTTTTTTTTTGTTTTTCTTTTAAAACACTATATTCTTAATTTGCCATACACCAAGTAGTAATTCTAGTTTGGGTAACTTTTCCAAGTCTACTTTCTAGTCCTACCTCTTCCAATGGTTCCCTTTAATAAAAAAGCTTCTTGCCTCATTTATAACAGTTGCCTCTGTTCACATTAATTATTAATGGCTAGGCCCAAGATCTAACCCCTAGCCTACCAAGTTGTGATTCTTTCAAAGCAGGGACTAACTAAGGAGACATATTCCAACTCTTACACTGCCAGTGTGTACTCAGGGGCACCCCCACCAAGAAGCCCCTCACCCTCCCAGGAACTGGGTGGCTAACAGTGTGAAGTAATCTAGCTTGAGATCTCCATGTGAAGATGTGGGTTAGGGCTGCATCACTCCTGGGCAGAGCCTATATTTTACCAATGTTATCCTACGTCTTGGAGTCAGAACAAGTTCTAATGACATGCTTCTACTGCAGACTTACCAGAATTGAAATTCTTTTAGTCTGAGAAAATGAAAGCCTCTGAAGCAGTGTTTCTTAACCAAATTGAAAGGCCTTGTCTCATAATACCCACTTTATCTTCTGAACCTTCCAGTGGCCTACAATAGCACATACCAGTTATTTTCTGACTATGACCCACAAGTTTAAACCTCTTCTTTCCACAGGGAGGGTTTTCTGGCTGACCTTGAATTCACAGAGATCTGCCCGCCTCAGCATCTACATTAAAAGACTGTGCCACCATTTCTCCTTCATTTCTGAACCGTAGAGTATATATGTTGCCTCCAAGATGCTGGTCTCTATGACCCTTTCATTCCTTCCTGGGACCTTGGCTCTAAACATACAAAAATGTTGGTGTAGACTGGTGTGACAAAGTGCAGAACAGTAACCCATATGAAGAGTCAGAAAACAGCACTGCTGGGCTACATGAGAAACCACAACCTGGCAGAGGTTGGTCAGAACCCAGTTGGATAATAAACAAGTTTTTGTTAGCAGGGTATTATTTAAGTAAATGAACAGAGCCTGCCAGGAGCGACACTGTGGTCTGGGGAGCTGCAGCTATAGCACCGAGCTATAGCAGGAGCAGGACATGTTCACGCTATACAAGCACTTCAGGATCATGCTTGTCACATGCTTGTCATAAAGACACTTTCAACAAAGCAACAATAAAAAGCAGCAAAGAAAAAAGAAAAATGAAGGACGTTAGGTTAACTGAGCTGTGCTGAAAACATTAGGGCCTTGCTGTGAATATCAGCTAGTTTGTGAGAAGATGTGCAACCAGTGTAGAATACATAGCCAGATTCACAGAACATATTCCTTCTTCTATAAAGGTTGAAAAAAACTTTTCTCATCACCTCCCTCAAAAGTAGTGGGGTATATTTAGATTCTGACATCTAGTGATTTAAGTTCTAGCGTCTGTTTAGTGATGGCATGCAAGAGTTAACAAACTATTTGTTTAACTTTATGTGCAAAAATCAGTTTTAAAATAAGAGTCTAATGCATTTACCAATACTCTGACATAACTATACAGAACATGACATTTAAGGAAAACAGTTCTTTTAATGTTTTTAACCCTTTCAATGCTAAGGGACAACAACATTTCTAGGCATTCTTTATTGCTTCCATACTTTTGAAATTGCTCCTGTTCAAGGCTCACACTTCGAATTCTTATTTCAGGAGCTGGCTTCCCTCCAAGGTCTCCTGGGGGAGCTGGCACATTGGCTGCTGCCCTTGAAAGAGATTCCAAAAGGTCACTCTATTCAATTGTGCTAATTACCTGGAGGCATGGATAAATAAAGGAGAACAGCTTTGGCAGTGCACAGTTTCCAAGGCCACACTCCAAAATATAACTGGGTTTCTCCAAATACAGTGTACTAGGTAGTCAGGTGGGAAAAGTAGGCAACTGTACAAGTCCAAGCAAATGGGGAAGCATTCTTCCCACTAACAGTAGCTTTTAACTGCAATAGTGGAATGTAGGAAAAAGAAAAACTGTGGGAATAAGAGTTGTGAAAGTGAAATAAAGGCTAATCAAAGAAGAAACTGAAGACAGACTGATCTTCCACAGAGAGAAGCTACAATCCAAATGTGCAAGCCTTGCAGGTAAAGCTAGCCTCATCTGGGCTGTTCCTTCTTTAAAAAGTTCAGTGTGTGGTGGCAGGGTGGTGCCCATGAGGCCTCAGCCCACACAGAGAACTCCAGGCAACGGAAGAATGCCAAGAGCAGGAAAAACAGCCTTCCCCAGGGAAGATCACAACACTGGTTACCCAACACTGATGGTCAGCCCTGAACACACACACACACACACACACACACACACACACACACACACACACACCATTCTACAAACTGAGCATGTTGTAGTTATGTAGGAATATATATTTATGTATTTAAGACTATAGATACACACTCATATATGTAAGTAATGAAAATAAGAGGCCATGAATTTGAAAGAGAGCAAGGAGGAGCACATGGGAAAGCTTTTCAAGAGACCAGGGGGAAAAGATGTAATTCTCAAATATAGGAAGAAGGAGAAGGAGGAGGGAAGAGGAGGAAGGAGAGGAAGAGGAGAAAGAAGAGGAAGAGGAAGTGGAAGAGAAGGAAGAGGGGGAGGAAGAAGGAAGAAGAGGGGGGTGGAATTAATTCCTCAGTAAAAGTATGTGTAAACACCAGCTCTCCAGCAACCTCTGAACAACTCTGGGAACAATGCTATGAGAAAATGTACTTAGCAAAGGGCAGTCAGCAAATAGCAAAAAACTAAGTTTGTGCTATAACAAGTAAAAACAAATTCATTTAAAGTAAGCTTATGGGGTTTCAGTATGTTAACAGAAAGCTATATGAAATATTCTACATACTGCTTAATCTGTTAAAAGAGCTAAAACGCAGAGTTAAGTTCTTAGAAACTGTGTCCAATTCATAACAGTAGACTGCTTTAGCGTCCCAGGTGCTGTACACCATACTAGGCAACAAACTCCATTTCTTTGTGAATTAAAGTGTTATGAACTGCTTGTGTTTTCCTTGCCCCCACATTCACATGAAGAAGAGGTGTGAGCTGAGGTGGTCTGAATAGGAATGCCCCCATAGACTCATGTGTTTGAATGCTTGGCCCATTTGGAGTGGCACTATTTGGAGTGTGGTCTTCTTGGAGAAAATGTGTCATTGCGGGGGTGGCTTGACAGTCATGTGTGCTCAAGCTACAGCCCTTCTGCTGCCTGCAGATCAGTAGAACTCAGCTCCTACAGCACCATGTCTGCCTGTACACGTCCATGCTTCCCGCCATGATAAGAATAAACTGAACCTCTGAACCTGTAAGCCAGCCCCAATTAAATGTTCTCCTTTATAAGGGTTGCCTTGGTCATGGTGTCTCTTCAAAGCAATAAAATCCTAACTAAGAAATGGGCCCAAAGGTAAATGGCAAAAGCCTATAAACCATGAGAAAAACCTTGGAATAAAGCAGATCATGCTAGCAGGTTGCTCTTCCTAGGTTGAGTTTCTGTTGGGTTATCAGTCTGTGGTAATTTTTTTACATTAGTCTGAGTAGGCTAAGACAGTAAACCCTGAAACATTCAAAAAGGTGAAGTTTTAACTTAAAATAATTTGGTCCCTGTTCGGGCGCCAAAATAATGTTGGGGTCCACACTAGCCCCACGTTTGGGCGGCCAAAATAAATGTTGCAGCCCAGGCAAAATGTTGAGGCCCGGGCCAACCCACGTTTGGGCAGCCACTGTATTCCGGCCCAAGCTGCTGCTCCGGTCTGCGGGTCGGGGTTCAGCAAGAGTGAGGGTGAGGGCAGACTCAAAGAATGGAGACCAGACAGGGTGTGATTCAATCACGTTCATTCTTCAGTCTCTCTTCCTCTAAGTGTCTCCTGTCTGATTCTCCCTCTATAGTCTGATTCCTGATCTGTTCTGTCTCTGCCTTTTATATGTCTTACTTCTAAGCCACGCCTCTAAGTTACACCTTTAATCATGCCCTTAGGTCTTGTCTCTAACTCTGATCTCTATACTTCTAAGTCATACTCTTAAGTCACACACCTTTAATCTCACACACCTTTAATCTCACACACCTTTAATCTCAAGGTATCTAAACCAAGATTATCGGAGTGTGTTCAGCTGTTGTAGGCTATTGTAATTCAAGTCTCATGTCAGGGTATATGGCTCAAGATGGCTGCAAAGCTGATAGCCGCTTTCTGCTAAAAGTCGGCCCCCAACATATACATATGCCTTACCTTCTTTTTCCTTTCTCCCGTCTTTCTGTTTATGAGAATGGAAATGTTACCATGGGCCATTAGCCATGTTTAGTTTTAGCAAAAAATCTAGACAATGTATCTATGTCTGTCTGTAACAGGGGCTCACTCTATAACCAAGAATAGTCTTGAACTTGCAAAGACTGGCCAGGCTTGCTTCAAATCTGTGTCTTCCTGTGTCATCCTCCCTCCTAAGTGCTGGGATAACAGGTATACATGTGGGAGGATTTTACATAAATTCTTTAATAGCACAGCAGAAACTCAGTAAGCCTTCACTCAACTAATGAGTTGTTAAAATAGATGTAGCTTTAAAAGTAATGTATCTTTTACTTAGTTTCCAAGCTACACACCAACTGGTCAAAGTAGGGTATGAGTGGATGGGATGAGACACTGTTTCTCTTCTCTCTCTCTGGTTGTATGTATAGAAGTAAGAGTGTGTGTGTGTGTGTGTGTGTGTGTGTGTGTGTGTGTGTGCATGCACATACATTCACCATACAGAATGCAATTTTACTAAGCTGGAAAAGTCTTTACTTTTCTGACCAGTCCACTTTCCTGACCCCTTCCTGTCTCGTCATATTTTAAAATTTACATTTCATTAGCAAAACAAGGCTGAGGTTTTTACTAGCTTCAGAAATCTTCCTAATATCTTTTGTTTAAAGAGATAGTAGACATACAAGTAAAATGCTGGTACTTCCAGTGGGCAGGAATCACCTAAGAGACAACCCTCTGGGCACATCTGTGAACAAGCTGCTTGACTGGGCTAAGTAAGGTGGAAGTATCCATTTTACTTCAGGCAGCTCTGTCCCCTGGGCTGGCATCCAGCACTGTCAGTTCCTCCACTGTGGCCTCAATGTGACCTTACGCTCCTCCCACACTTCCCCTCCACGATGGCCTTTACTCCTGCACAGTAAGCCAAAAGAAACCCTTCCTTAATTTGTCAGGTATTTTTTCCCAGACAAGAGAGAAGTAATTAAAATAGAGCTTTACTGCTCAATTAAAATATAATTTTTAAAAGGTATTATAAATTAAAACAGCTTCTTCTATGAAAGAAACTGATCTTAGCATTTCAAAGGAAAATGAATGTTACTGAAAAATTACAAACTAACATTAAATCTAAGTATATGGTCACTCATACACACAAAAATCCATCAAGAAATGGAGCAGAGTGCTGAAGAGACAGCTCAGCAGTCAAGAGAGTGCTTAATTTAACAAGCTGCTCTCTTCTAGAGAACCTGGGTTAGTTCCCAGCACCCACAGGACTCACAATTGGCTGTAAACTCCAGTTTCAGGGCATCTAATGCCTTCTTCTGGCCTCCTAGGGCAATGGGCACACACATAGTAAAGATATACTTTGAGATGAAGTACTCATACACATAAAAATAATTTTTAAAATGCCAAGGAGCAAAGAGAATATTGTTCTTGTAATACTGTGACAATAGGTAACCGTGTGGCTCACTTTACAGATAAAAGACCATTAAGCCCTCAAAATAAAGCTCTCAAGTACATGTTAAAAGGAGTTCACTTCCACTGTTATATATCTAAAATTCACAAAATAGATTATAGTCTAACAGCATTCTTTTTGTTTCAGTTGTTTACAATACTGATCACATTCGATTATTGGGAGAGAAAAGCTTAAACTCACATACCCATATACACCTAGAGACTGGGCCATAAGAACTACAGATACAATAAAGTGGGGAGCTTTGAGACCCCTGAAATATATCAGCAGAAAATAAGACTCATAAACCCTGTCCAAGACTAAATAAATAAATAAATAAATAAATAAATAAATAAAGCAAGCAAGCAAGCAAGCAGCTTCAGACGGTGCTGATGTGGTATGTAGGAAATTATTCCATAATCATTCAGGTGGCAGCAGACTAAATTAATCATTTGCTATGGAAGTACAAGTGTAGAGACCAGAGAAAGGAGGGAGGTGCTCACAGGGCTCTAGTGCCTGGCACAGCCTTTACGTTAAGCTTGTTTGTGGCTTGTCTACTCTATTAAAGAAAATCAATTTTACCTTTGTTTGGATACTTATAACATTTCCTTTTTAAAATATACAAGTGCAATTCCAGGTGATCAACTTAAAAGCGGAAATTACTTCATTTTACACACAAAACAAAGAAAAACAAAATAGCAAGATTCTGAACAGAATGGAAAGAGAAAAGAAAACCTTACTAAAGTGCTGCTGAATGGAGTGGAGAGAAGAAACAGTAAGATGGTAAGACACTGGGGGCATGAGAGAGGTGGAGAGGTGGGCAGAGGAAGGGGACTTAACACACTACGGTATCCCTAAAGAGGGAAGAAAATGAGTGGTGGAGAGAGCCTGCTCAGTCCTGCTGTGCAAGAGCACATCTAACAACCCACAGCTGGTTAGGTCTACAATAGTAGTAACTGTGGTAACCTGCACAGCATTGACATCTCCTACACACCAGGCATCCTTCGAGAGCTTTCTGTCTCTACAAATGCCTGTCTTCTAGGCTGTTGCTACAATTTTATGGCAAGAAAGTATAATGGTTTAAAACAGCATTCAGAGTACACCAACCAGAAACACGTGTGGTTCTACAGTCTGAGCCACCAGTCACAGTACAAAGAACATCCCACCACTACTTAGTATCTCTCTGTAAAAGAAAGGGTCACAAGTGAGAAATGTCAGGAACTTAGCAATCATTTGACAATGACATTGAGGAGACAACAGTAAATAAGCCAGAGAGAGAATGAGAGGGGGGCGGGGAAGGGAGAGAGAGAGATCTAAAGGACAAACAAGGCTATGGTGGTGCACACCTTTAATCTTAGCAGAGGCGGGGAGATCTCTACATTCCAGGACAGCCTGGTCTACAGAGCAAATTCCAGGACAGCCAGGGCTACACAAAGAAACCCTGTCTTGAAAAAACAAACCACCACCATCAACAAAACAAGCACACAAACATGATCTCTATAGGACATGACGAGTAGGGCTTTCTTTCTTTCTTTCTTTCTTTCTTTCTTTCTTTCTTTCTTTCTGGTCTTTCTTCCTCTTTCAAGACATTTTTACTATATTTAGAGACACTTGTGTGTAGTGGAGATTTTGAAGGCTGTAAAGGGACTTACTGAAAGGGCTGTATTTGAACAGAAGTCTGAAAACACTGAGGAAGTAAGGTACATTGCAAGCAGAAGAAAGCACAAAGGGCAAGACCAAGAGAAAGAGCAGCAAGGTCAAAGCAGCTAGAAGAGTAAGAAATGGGGAGAGACGGAGGACAAGGGCAGAGGTAGCCAGGGGTCAGCCACACCAGACCTCTGCAGTGTCTATGGCTTTTGCTCTGAGTGACACACATCAGTGAATTCTGAGCATAATCATATTTACATTTTAAAAAGACTACTTTATATGCTATGATTGGGATGAATTATTCCGTGCTGGAGGTGAGGAGACCAAGCAAAGAGGCAGGAACAATAACCCAGGCAAAGGAGGATGGTTCCCTGAATCAGGACAGAAATAGTGGCCCTAGTGAAAGGTCAGGCCCACATTACTTTTGAAAGGTAAAGCCTACAGAGTTGCTGAGGGGCAGGAGTAGTACAAGGGGGAAAGATAAGACCACAGTCACTGGAGTGCTATGTTGTCCAAGGAGCTGAGAGATGTCATTAACTGAGAGGAGGACAGTGATGGGCACATCAGAGTACAGAAGAAGACAAGTGAAGACCAGAAGTCACAGGACTACGAGATGGCTTAAAGCACTTGCCAAGCGAGCCTGATAAATGCTATCCCTAGAATCCAATGGTAGAATCAGAGAACTGACTCCTGCAAGTTGTCCTCTGACCTCCATTAGTGTATGCATACGCGCGCGCGCACACACACACACACAATTTAAAAATAAAAAAAAAACAGATCAGAAGTTCAACTTTGGAAATGATAAGCTTAAAGTAGCTATTACAAATAGAAATGCCATGTGAGCATTATCTATAAGCAGGAGAGGTGTGGCCAAGGGTATGCATTTGAGAGCATTGGCATTCAGACAGGACTCAGCTCTCTCTATTGGTATACCATCAGTCTACAGGTTTTCCTTTTTTTTTTCTCTAGGTAAATGAGGGTTCTATTTGTGAGGATTTACATTTTATAACATTAAAAAAAATTCCAAAAATAACCTGAAAAGGTACTTCTAAAACCTGATTCTATTTTACTCTAGACATGCAACTAAGGAATTGTTGAAAATGAGAAAACAGTCTTTCCCAGGGAAAAGCACATCAATACCAAAAGGTCAGCCCTGAAAACATACACACATACATGTTGCATTATACAACTGACTGAGCAGGTGGTATTAGGATGAATGCACAAATGAGTATATATGTAACAACAATTAAAGACAAAGAGGCCATGAATTTGAAAAAGAGCAAGGAGGGCACATGGGAGTGTTGGAGGGAGACAAGAAAGGGAGGAAATAATGCAATTATATTACAGTCTTAAAAACTAAAATAATTATTTTAAAAACCTGACTACTTTGATTACTATACCGTTCTTCGGTTCATCTTATTGTTCTTAGATTTTAAGAATCTATTCTTCCTGCATCACTGAAACACTGATTTTCTGTCCTGTACTTCTTAACCACTCGTTTGTGTTGAAGGAAAGACCAGAACAACAGATCAACAGCACCCACTGACTCTGAAGAATGTTACAAAGTGAGTATACCCTTCCCAACAGACACTGCTGCTGCTTTCTCACTGCATTGCAAAGCTTTGTGTCGTCTTTCAAGAAAGCACAAATAAGTCTGAAGACTGTCTTATTAATTAATTAAAGACAGGAGATGTAGTTGGTGAGAACATGAAGCCTTGATTTCCATCTACCACCCCAGAACAGAAATATGGGGGAGAGGGGCTCAATGTGATTTGTAGATACTGTACAGGCAATATGCATGAAATATATAAGAAAAAAGTACCTCCCGTGTGTGTGTGTGTGTGTGTGTGTGTGTGTGAGAGAGAGAGAGAGAGAGAGAGAGAGAGAGAGAGAGAGAGAGAGAGAGAGAGAGAGGGTGGAGGAGAGGGAGAAAAAGAGGGAGGAAAGAAGAGAGGGGAAAAGGGAAAGAGAGGGAGGGAAAGGTACGTACAGGGTCTTGCTTGCAGTCCAGGCTCTAATCTTGTGACCCCCCACCCCCACCCTGCTCCAATATCGAGTGCCACAACTACAAGTGTGCACAACCACACCAGCTCTATTATTTCATTATTCCTTTATTTTTACTTCTACAGCAGTCATAAGGCTGAAATTTTTTTTTTAAATTAAAAGACTCATTAGATTCAGGTGTTTGTTAATCATTTTAAAAAGATATTTTCCTTTTAACTGTGTGCTAAAGCCATGAAAGGAGAAACTAATGACTGAGAGAAAAGCAAGAGGTTGGCCTAGGGTATTATAAGCCTAAAATTGAGAATGATAAACTTCACAAATATCCAGGAAAGTAAATATCCAGAAAAGCTTATCAAGAGGGTGAGAAAGGAGAGGGGGCACAGAAATGAGAGGATGTGAGCAGCAGGTTCATTAGCCGGCTGGCTGCTGGCGGTCTTGAGAGGAGCCATTTCAGTAATACAATGGTAAGATAAACCTGACTGTGTGGTTTAAGGGCATGAAACCAGTCCTTCTGCATTTGATTCAAAGGCAAAGCAAATCCACAGTTGCTGGTAGAAATAAGAGAGTAGGAGGAGTGTGTGTGGTAACAGGTGAGAGAACAGCATACTGTGTGCAGACTGAAAACTCAGGATCCTGAGGAAAGGCAGTGCTGGCTCCAAGTCAACGCACAGCCAGGCCTTAGCAGAGAACAGGGGATCCTCTCTATGTTGTTTCGGTTTCTCACACGTGCTCTGAACACCATAAGAAATTCTTTCTCGTTCCCCATGCTCAGGGGTGATTGAACAGCAAGTGTGGTGTTCTGGCACAGACTGCAGCACCTTCTCTGAAATCAATGGGCAGAGTGCTTTCTTGAGAAAGGAACAGGAAATGGCAGGCACAAAGGAGCCTCTTCCCCAGTGATCCCAAAATACAACAGTGCATGCAGAACTTATAGAGCCCTTGGCTCAGTCTAAGGGCAGGGAAAAGCTCTCCATGACTCTCACCTCCATTGTTTGAACACTCAGCTCCAACCTCTGAGTCATTCCATCTTTGTGAAAAGTGGCATGTGTTAACAGCTAAGGCGTTTTCTCAGCCTGTTTCCTGCCAGAAATATAGGAGTATCCAACAGCCTCTTCTGGTGTAAACAGTTTCTTCTTTCCTGTCTCAGGTATCCAGCAAACTACTCAGCATGAAAGAAAAGGCAGCTCCTTCGAAAATGGCCCTCGGCCCCTGCTAATACCTTTGGTCTGTGTGAGGGAGGGGGTCTTACAACATCATCTTCTCCTTTTAACTGCCACTTGCTAGAACATGTGCCTAAAAATTATTACCATTTACCATCTAGAAAACACAGAAGTTTCAAAAGATCACACTCTGCTCTCCCGAATGTTAGGCAGTCCTCCCCTCATCTCACCCCCCCCCCAACACCCATCTTCAAACAGTTAAAAACAAGAGCAGGCATCTTCAGTACTTGGCTTGGCTGCCTCCTTAGCTAGAACTCTCAACTCACTATGCACAGAGCCACAAACGATGGTACTGCTAAGCTCTGCCTGCCACTACACAGCAAGGTCCTCCCATTTCATTCCTGATAGCCCTTGTGGCAATCTCCTCAAAGCCTTAAATTTTAGAAATCTTTTCAAGTTACAATAACCTATTCCATGGGACTACTTACAAGATAGCAAGTTGTTCCCCCAGAGGATGGACCCAAAGAGAAAGCACTGAGAAGAACAAGCTCTAAAGAGCAAAGCTGGTCTCCATACCCACATTTACTGCTATAGTCTAGTCCTGCAAAGTTACTAGCTGTGGTCTGCACAAGGGCCTGAATGTGAGCAAGTATAATCACCAGGAACATTCCAGATATGACCCATCAATTCTGAAGCACTAGGATTAGGCTTGAATCTTTTTAAAAGACGAGTCCTATCACAAGGCATATCTTGGCCTTCAGCTTGCCTCCTGAGTGCTGGGGGTACAGGTGCCATGCTGAGCTTAGATTTAAATCTTGCTGTGAGCAGAGAAGAAGGTAACAGTTGTGTAAATGGGTAACCCAATACTTCACCTCTAGGAAGCATCTGGCAATTTCTATTCCCCTTCCCTTCCAATACTCTCAACTGCCTTAACAATCTTGACATTTTCTCTGGCAATGGATATTATCTGTAAATGCATGGCACTGAGTAGCACACAGAATGACTTTCCTTTTCAATGAATTCAAGAAATTTATTTTGAAATTTGATAAGAGAAAACTAAAAGTTAAAAATAAACATCTACAAATGATGAGACCTAAGAGGAAGAGCGCACAGTAGCAACTGCTCTCCTCCCCCCAACCTATGTCTGCCACCTCTCCCTTTGCTTTATGCTCTATTGTACTATTCAGCTCATCCTAGCCTAAAACATTTTTACAGCAGTCACTATAACTGCATTAAACAAAATAAATCTTTACTTAGATATCTGCCTTTCTGGACTGATGAGATGGCACAGTGGGTAAAGGGACTTGACACCAAGCCATACAACTTGAACTTAATCTCTGGAATCCACATGATGGGAACCAACTCTGTCCTCTGACACATAAACACATACAAAAATAAATGTTACTTTTTTCAACTTCCCTGAAGGAGAGCATTTTAAAACAGTCCTGGGAAGTAACTGCACCCAGTTTAGATGTAAGACAAAAGCATAAAGATCATGTGACTTAAGGTCTACTGAGCAGACTAAGAACCAAGGCAGTGATGCAAACGTAACCAGCTCGTGATGTGGTGCACAATGGAGCTACAGCCACTGTGTCTGACTTTCAGGAATGTACGGACCTTGTTAACACTGCTACCTATGAAGCAGTTCATTTCATACTCATGAAAAATAATATGACATTTATTTTAAATAATGAACATCCAGGCTTAATTTAGTTTACTTCTGAGTGGTCTAAGTCAAGTAAGCAAACCCCACAGGTTTTCAGAAGCACAGCAGTGCAGAGCAAACCAGCTTCAGTTAAGTGAAACACAACACAGTAGACACATACTTCAAGTGGACACTGCTCCACAGACAGTTTATTATACCTGTAATATCTAATCAGCCTTCCATGCAGTGTTTGTGAAGGGCCTACCCTATGCTAGGCCTACACTCTAGGCAGCATGTGTTGGTTTTGTTTTTGTTTTGGTTTTTTTTTTTTTTTTTTTTTTTTTTTTTTGGAGACAGGGTTTTTCTGTGTAGTTCTGGCTGCCCTGGAACTCACTTGGTAGACCAGGCTGGCCTTGAACTCAAATCCACCTGCCTCTGCCTCCCAAGTGCTGGGATTAAAGGCATGTGCCACCACTGCCCAGCTTCTCTTCTTTAATAGAAGTAAAGAATGTCAGAAGCATGTGAAATGCAGCAGCAGCTCATGTGCAGTCTGTGTTCAAACAGGAATATTAGGGATTTTAAAAACAATCCATATTTCTAGATCCAAGAAAGCTGAGGAGAGTAAGTGACTACCATTCCTAAACTGCTTGCTGCTGGAGCAAAGGACCCCAGGGAGTGAGTGATTGAGGAGCTGCAATGCTGTCGGTACTCTCTGGTCCATGTGTGCTCCACATAACTACAAGGATGCTCTAGCCCTCCGAACAGTTCAACATCCAAAGCTGAGTTTCTATGTACTTGGTTTCTTCTCTAATTTATAATTTGTTCTATATAACAACAGAGCACTACACTCAGGTTTGAAACATGGCAAATATTCTTTTTTTTTTAAAGATTTATTTATTTTATGTATATGAGTACACCATTGCTTTCTTCAGACACATCAGCAGAGGGTATCAGATCCCATTACAGATGGCTGTGAGCCACCATGTGGTTGCTGGGAATTGAACTCAGGACCCCTAGAAGAGCAGTCGGTGCTCTTAACCACTGAGCCATCTCTCCAGCCCCATGGCAAATATTCTTAAGGTTAAAGGCCACATTAGAACAATTACAGAAACAGCTTTCTTGTTGAATGAGAAGCCTGCCACCATGAGCATTTCTGCAGAAATGAACTGCTTCATAGGTAGCAGTGTTAACAAGGTCCGTACATTCCTGAAAGTCAGACACAGTGGCTGTGGCTCCATTATGTACCACATCTCAAGCTGGTTACATTTGCTGAATGTCTTCATGCATCATCACGGCCAATCCCTCACCTCCAAACCTTTCTCCTCTCCTATGTGAGTACAAAAGAAAAAGGTCTCCATGGTCCTTGTCTTTCTTCAAAAAATCTTTGTCACAAACTCAAACTTTAACAAAGTAGTTTCAAGAATGCTATATGCTACTGTGCTGAAAAAACCTTCAACAATTCTCTAGGCTCAGCAGTGACAATGTTCAAGGTATTCCAGCATACCCACCAAATGCCTCTCCCATGCCTGTCACTTCCAATGTTAACCGGTCTCCTCAAATTTCGCCCCCAACTTTGCTTTCTTGCTTCTTTTCAAATGTCCATTATGTGGCAGGTACTTTTCTAAGGACATATAATAACCAGTAGCTTCATGACAGAAGAATGTCAATTGGTTTGTAGCCACAGTAGAGAAAATAAAAACTGAGAGACTAGAGATGGATAAGGAGGGAGGGATCAGCATATATGTAGGTGACATATATGCTCCATTGTGCACCTTTACAGATGACATCTTTTTTTTGTTTTTTTTTTTTTTTTTTTTTTTTTTTTTGGTGTTTTCGAGACAGGGTTTCTCTGTGTAGCCTTGGCTGTCCTGGAACTCACTCTGTAGACCAGGCTGGCCTTGAACTCAGAGATCCGCCTGCCTCTGCCTCCCAAGTGCTGGGATTAAAGGCGTGCACTACCACCACCCGGCTACAGATGACATCTGAGGACCATGTACACAAGAACATCAAACAGATGCCTGAGAAAGGGCAGTGAAATGGCTAAGTGCTAAGGCCCGGAGGTAACAGTGGGCTTGATATGTTCAAATAACAGATATTGGTCAATATGACACTGTGGAGTAGAGAAAAGCTTCTAAGAAATGATGCCCACACTTACACAGAACAATAGGACTACACAGCCCAGTGTAAGATATGTGACTTGCAATGCTGACTGAGATATAAACTACTCAGAGTTTGGATGAGAACAGCAACAATACATGATGTTTAAAGATTACTCTGGCTGAGAATATAAATCAGTGGTACAGTGCTTTCCTTACCATGCACTAAGATCTGCACTCAATTCCTAGAACTGCAAATAAACTATATCTCTAACTCTGTCAATTCTTCTGTCTATTGCCAGGACACTCATCATCATGAGCTACAGTTCATAGCTAACCACAACCATCTCTCTAGACCAGTGGTTTTCAAAGTGTCTTCTCTACCTGCAGCATCAGCACTGGGAAACTTACTAGAAATGTAAAGTTTCAGACCCAGACAGATCCAAAAACTTGGCCATCTACCTCTCTTGATACACAACTACATCTAAGATGGCTGCCACTATCCAACAGGGTCATTAAAGTTCCTTGTTTTTCAGAGAGATTTCCAAAAGAATCCTACCCAGCCCATCTCCTCTTTGTCTCTGTCATCCAAGTAAACCCAAGCCTTAAGGACAGCTCACCTGTACTTGTCTACATGTCTGTTCCCAATCTCTCCTCCTACTCCCAAGGACTGGATGTCAACAGTATCCTTAGCACACTTGTCTATAAATCCATTCTCTGCTCTACAATGTGTCCTACCCTTTGTTTTAAAGAAACCCTGACAGCCCCTGAGAATACAGCTGTTTTTACACCAAATGTTGTTTACCTGCTTTGGTAGAGGCAAGAATCCTCCTTGCTGCCAGCACACCTTCCAAACCCTACCCTGCCCTCTATCCAAACTGCAGATGTTTAAAAAGAGGTCTCACTTGCTGACTTCCTAGTCTTAGCCCCGTCTCCGTCGCCATTGTTAGTTTTCTTTTGAGGACTTCAGCATCCACACAGAACCAACATTTGGCCTCCCAGGATTTGTTTTCAATGTTTTTTAGCACCAAATATATTTTTCACCTAAACCACCTGCCTAGACTCATAGGCTAACACGACCATCACCTCTAAATTGTGAAGCACCTAAAGGTTTATTTTCATATCAGAGAGTTTGTGTGCTGGTTTCCCACTCCAGCCATTCTCCAACCTTCTTATGCTTTCTGGTCTACAAAGTGACCCCGCCCCATTTTATTTCCCTAGTTCCTCATCATGTCCTTTCTTAGAGCAGTTTAGATGTGGTGGTCCTACACTCCTCACCCTTCTTTCCAGAAGTCTTACACTTTTCCTCAGGCCTAAGCTGCAGTAAATCGCCACTCTTTACACTCAAGGTTCAACAGTGTACACTAGACATGACACAGAGAAAGAAGGCAAAACCAATCCTCCTCAAAACCAGTGTTGCCACCCTACCTGGCTGTACATATGTACTCTCCCCCCTTCCCATTAGACCTCGATGCCAGGCTAAACAGAACACACTTTGCTCCTGCAACAGCCTTTTTCTTTCCATACTCTGTTTCTTGATCTCTACTTGGTTCTTTCCAAGTGGCATGAAACACGCCTACAACTTTGTAAAAGTCCTTCATCCTACGCGTCCCAATTTTGTTCTCTGCTCCACAACAGTGCTCCTTGTCTCAACACTGGCACCTGCCAATGAACAATGTAGTTCACTCCCGTGTTCTCCAAAACAGCCTGTCCTAGTCACCAATGACAATTATTTGACCTTATTACCCAAACCTAGTAGCACTTTCTTCTCCAGGCAGATCTGTCCAGTTTTCTTCCCACCTGACCTCATTCTTTTCAGTAACTTTTAGAAATGACTCAGACTCAACCAATGACTGATCTCAACCATTGCTCTACTACATTTAATCCACAGGCTTTAAATATTCACCAGTATACCTAATGAACCTCATCTACCTGCAACTCACGTGTCTCTTTGGAGCTCTAGATCCTCTTACATTATCTAACAGATATCTCAGACACACACACACACACACACACAGACACACGGGGGGGGGGGGACAGAGACACAGAGAGAGAGAGACACAGACACAGAGAGAGACAGACAGAGAGAGACACACAGCAAAACAACAAAAACCAACAATAACAACAACAACAACAACAAAAGCCAAGCCATAAAAAAAAAGTATGTGTATGTTTTTCTTTTCTAGTCTAAGAAATAGTCCTTCCCATTCTAATTTCTCAAGCCAACAGCTGAGTATCCAGGTTTCTCCTTCATTACAGCACATATCTAAGCCTGCTTTTCGGGTCCTAGCAAACTGCCCTTCAAATTCCAGATTCTTGCCTAAGACTCTGGCAAGAGCCTCCACTTGCTCTCCTGTCTCTCTGCCTAAGAAAGACACACTCTTAAGATCTGACACCACTGGCCATTCTAAACCTGAACAAAGTTCAAATGTCTTCCACAGGCAGTGAATGAGGTGGCTTGCACAAACTCTCCAAATCATTACCTTTCTCTTTTTTGTTTGGTTGGTTTTGAGGGTTTGTTTGTTTTTTCTTTTTTTTTTCAATATATATTTTTTAATTCACTTCACACCGTCACCTTTCTGTTCTCTCTACTCCAGCGAGTCTCAGCTTGTTCCTCCCTGATCCTGGGCTTGTGGTCTTTCTTCCTGTAGGCTCTAAGAGGAGTTCTCTTCACTCAGGTCTTGTTTACTGCAGTGCAAGCATCCAGGGTCAAGCATCCTTGTTTCCTCCAGTACCTAAGAGCTCCAAAAGCTCATCTCTTTATACATTCAATTGCCTTCTCTCACCACTTTAAACAAGGAGACAAAACCACCTATGGAAAGATACCTGGCCTTGCTTGCTGCTCTTCTGCCACCCACAACACAATAAATGAAACACAATAATTTCAGCTAATATACATTAAGGCTTAAGTCTTATTAACAAAATAGCCTAAGAGTTTTCTGAACTTTACCCTTTTAAAATGTGCAAGTATATGAAGGAGAGAAAAGGGGGGAGAGGGAAACGGGGTGGGGTGGGAGTGGGGGCAGAAAACAAACCCCAGAGCTGTCATCCCTTCCTTTTAAATAGGGTCTCTCATTGGCCTAAGAGATCACCAGTTAGGTGACTGGGAGGTCAGAGAGTCCCAAGGATCTTCCTCTCTTATCTTGACTCCCTAGTGGGAAAACTCTCCATGACTGCATCTAGCATTGTCATGTAATCATCAAATAGACTGGGCCATCACCCAAATCCAGTTTTCTGGGCACTTGTTTGTTTGTTTAAACTGCCATGTTGCTAACTCCAGTCTCTTAACTTGGTTTTCACACCCTGGGCCTACACCTGAAGAACAGGCTTCCTATTTCCCGTCAGGCTAATCCCCCTTTAACCAGAGTTAATGTCCTTTCTTGCCTGCATTTTCTCCTCAGGACATTTCACTTTAAGCATGTAGGTTGTATAACATTTTATGTAGTTTCTCACAAATTAAACCTCTATCTCTCCATATTTCCTGGACCTGGGTAGACAGCAGTATTTCCTCTCTGAGCATCTTAAGGTTACCCCCCCAAAAATCAAATCCAAAATCCTATCTAAGATCCCCTTCACCTTTCCTCCTATAAGAACCTGTCACTCATCTACATCATGGCAACACCTTGCCTCTGTAACCTCTGAGGCTTTCCCAGAGTCCCACTTATACCAGACCTGTCCCTGAGGCTGCTTCACTAGTCACTTTACTTCTCTGCACTTTACTCTGCCTTAATCTGTATAGATGGCTTTAAAAAATAAAAATACAACTACTATATATTCTATTTCATATACTACTAACCCATTTAAAGTCTCTTAACATTTCTTCATTGCCAAGTATCCATTTGTAGTATCTAGCCTTAAGTTATCTGGGCTGAATGGTCTCTACATTTATAACATAACTTAGTAGTGTCTCATTTTCTAGTCCTGTAAACCAATTAGAATAGTAAGTGATTTCTGGAAGGTGGGGACTGAAAAAAATAGCACATAATCTCTATTTAAAAGGTGCTATTATTGTTGCCTTATATTTGCTTAGCACAAAATGACCTTGAGAAAACTTTTGCAGAAATTACACCAATTGGCTATCCATCCTGTTTTGGAACTGTGAACACTACTACTCAGAAATGTCACACACTGATGCACAGCACAAGTAAGGCCAAGGTTCATTCTAAGACATCCAGGCTTCATGGGGAAGGCACAGGCTAAGATGGCCGACAGAGATGTTCTTCTAAGAACTCCACGGACAATCCCAAAATGTTCCCAAACACTGTGCCTTCTTTCCACAGCCTGCATAGCATGGCTCAAGGAAGCAGTGGTGGTGAGAACAAAATTATTGTCTCCTTACCCCTCCCCCTATGTCTGGGTCATCCTGGGTGGCCATGATGCCAACAGGAAACAGTGTACAAAGAGGAGAGCTTAGGAGTGGTTCGACATGCTTTAGAATACAATCCTAACTGCTGACTCACAACTTTCTGTTTGCTAGTCTGTAAAAAGGGAATGGAAGATGTCCAGGGTTGTTGAGGACTGTAGATATGGAGATACACACACACACACACACACACACACACACACACACACACACACCCTGACAGACATGTCAGCAATCAATAGGCAATTTTTAAAAAATAGCAGCCTCTTCCCAAAAGATTCAGTGAAAAGAAATAAAGCCATTCTTTAAGAGAGATGATGATGAGTCTCCAAGCCTGCCATTTGCTAAGAGTCTTCATCTCCTCTTTCCTCACCCGAGCAGTAGAGACATCCTTCAGCAATGTTGTAAGAATAAAATACACATGCCATACATAGGGCTTTCTTAGTTGAATAACATCATACAACAATCCCTACTGTTATACGCACATACCCTCCATACAGTATACACACTCTTTAAGGAACAAGACATCTTTGACCATCTCTGTATTTACAACAGCTAGTTCTACTCTTTGCAGGCACACTCCTTAAATACTGGGTGAACTGATTTATTAAGAAAACAGGATTGATTGATGACCACACAGCACTTCAAGTGAGATCTGGAGGTCCAGTCACATGGTCCTGTAAGAGCTCCCACAGCCTAGTCAAGCCCAGTTCAGACTGGAGAGTGTGCCATGCCTTCTGGGGAGTTTGGAAAGTACAGTGTAATTTTTGTTTACTTTATTTAAAAATGCATACTCATCAAGCAAACATGTTTGCTGAACACAGGCCCCAGGCCTTTCTGTCTTCTTCACCTTGTGGTCCTCATCTGAGCTTCCGTAGAGAAGCCAGGGTGAGAAAATGACACAAGGAATCTCAACAGCACTGTGTATACTCCCAAGGCAGCCTAATGAGGGTTCCCTACAACCAACACTTCAAATATCAACAAGGGGTGAATATTTCACATAGAACTAATTTGTGTTTGTCAAAGTTCTTCCAATATGAATTCAAGGACACACTAGGCACAATGGAGAAAACATTCAGGGGTGTTTTACAGTCTACTGATGCAAATATTCAAAGCCAAAATTCGGCCTGTGCTGAGCAGGATGGAGCATGCCTACTCTCAGCAAATGAAAACTGAAGTGAAGGAGATCAGGAGTTCCAGGACAGCTTTGTCAGTTTGAGACCATCCTGAGCTACACGAGACTGCCAAAACAAAGAAACAAACAAACAAAACACAAACAGTTGTTGTGTGCTAGTTATTTACTGAGCGATTATCTACACCATGTCCTTTGTCTCATAGGTCATCTCAAATCATAATAATCACATGGTATACAGTAATTTCCCTGCACAACAAATGAAGAAACAGGTTTACAGGTTAAGTAACTTGTTCACAGCCATAAAACTGGGAAGGCCACAAGTAGTCTCTAACACTAAGACTCTGGGCCAGATTAGGTCATTCACTAACATCACCAAATTCACCAAAGAGGAGAATGGCAAATAGGCATTCTCTCATTGTTCTAAACACATGGGCAAATTAATGGGCTGTACCTAATGCTAACTACACAAACTAAAACACTTAGATGGTCTGTAAGCCTTACCACCTTTCAACTACAGGTAAGATGAATATCCAACACTTTTCAGAGGCACTAACAACTGAACCTAGCTCAACAACTTTTCTGCAACACTAGAAACAGTGCTGTTGACATATTACTAATACTGAATCAAGCAGACAGCTGGAGATAACATGTGTTGTATACCTTCGTAGCTTCCTTGTGTTCAAAGAACACACCTTTTGGGCACGCTTACTGCTATATAAAATTTTCAAAATCAGAGACATTCCAGGTCAATCCTACTGTCTCATGAGTATGGAAGCTGAGGTCTACAACAGTTGAAGGATTATCCACAGTCATAGGAGCTGTTATTTTGTGACTACTGGTGGTCCAGGCAAACCCTAGAGTAGAGCTCTGATCTTTCCCCTATACGGCAGCTTAGGAATTCCTGCTTAACCCTTGACTACATGGATATAACCTCCTTCACACCCAGGCTTGTATAGGTACGGTTCTGCTGGATGTCTATGGGCCAGACAATGAGATGGTAAGGTAAATGCACATTTCTGGAGCAGATGACAACAATCAGGTTATTTAGGTGTCACCATACACACAGAACATAGCTTGGGGTGTAGGGATTACTCTGTGTGTGTGCATGAGTGACATGAGGGCCAGAGGATGGCACCAGGGTCTCCTCCTTATCATTTCTCCACCTTATGTTTTGAGACAGAGTCTCTCACAGAACCTGGTGATACTGTTTTAACTAAACTGGTGGATCATTGGACCCACCACAATCTGTCTCCACTCCCCAGTGCTGGGGTTACAGATCTGTATGCTTATACAACAATACTTTACCCACTGATTCACTCTCTAGTTCTGAAAAATAACATTTTTGTAAACAGGGTGTGATGACACACATCTTTAACCCCAGCATTTGTGAGGCAGAGACAAGAGGATCTCTGTGAATTCAAGCCCAGTCCAATCTACACAGTGAGTTCCAGGATAGTCAGAACTACATAAAAAGATCCTGTCTGTCTCAGATAGATAGATAGATAGATAGATAGATAGATAGATAGATAGATAGATAGATAGATAGATAAGGCAGGCAGGCAGGCAGGCAGGCAGGCAGGCAGGCAGGCAGGCTGGCAGGCTGGCAGGCTGGCAGGCAGGCAGGCAGGCAGGCAGGCAGGCAGGCAGGCAGGCAGGCAGGCAGGCAGTTAAGATAGACAGATTATGGCACACAGTAGCAGCTGCAGATTCAGATGGTCAACACAACCAAGAAAATGACAAGACCTTTTGGCTGTTCCAGTTCTCTTGGAACAATGGCATCTCAATGCAATGTGGTGTATTAGTTAGCAAGTTGTTCTGGGGCCCTAAGTAAAGGGACTAAGATAAATATATGTATAACAATAAAAGACACACAGAAGAAAGAATGGAGATGGTCACTGTCAGTTTCAACAAGCCTAAGTAAGCTGAAATGAGATTAACTCAACTCATATCCCTTCACAATTTCTCTTAGAAACAATGAAAAGATAGACGAGGCCATCCTTCCAGAGGATAGGATCAATCCCCAACCTAGTGAAAACTACTTAGTGCACTTTAGTGTACCAGCAAACCCCTGAGTTCTCAGAAATACAGTACTACAAAAATAAATCAATAGAGGGGAGGAAATTACATTTCAAGGTCATATTCAAATGTTAAAGGACAAACAGATACAGAAGTCTCCCCAATACACTATACAGATATGCACTACGACCCAGCTCCATCTTCACAAACCACATTAAAATGTTGGTTTCTGGCATTTACAAATGTAGCTTCCTGGAGCCAAGTAGGTTCCTGCAATTCCAGACATCTGGGCCGAAGAGCAAAGGGCAGATCAAAACTTCCAAATGCTGGCTAGTAGCCAAAGGCATCACAAGGACTAGTAGGCTTCCTTAGCAACACAAAACAGCTGTCTGCTCAAGACAGATCTCGCCATCTTTACAAGGGATTACTGATTTTAGTATTTTTACAACTAAAAGCAAAGGTAGACAAAGGAGGCTCTGTATCATTTTCCCTGATATTCTCCTGAAAGATTTTATATTTCATTATTTATAAACTTCTCTAATTATAGAATGTTCTCTTAACCCCAAAATTACAATGCCACGATTACCAGTAAATTAAAATAAAGTAAGGTACATATTAAGTTCTCGATTTACAAATATAAAATGCTTCATAATGGCTGGTTATTATTTATTATTCCAGCTGCCATAGGCCTTATTGCTAACTATAAGCAAGTTACTCTTTGTGACTTAATTACTTCCCTCATATAGTTTTAATAACAACAATGACCTACTTCACAAGACAACTGTGAAGGACATTAGGTATTAGATAAAAACTTACAAAAGCTTATTCCTCATTAAAGACTGCCATCCATCTACTGGTGCTATCTATCTACAGATGAGGCTAAACTATCAAGGTCAGTGCTCTCCACACATGACACAAGCCCATCCCGACCCACAAGGGTGACTGCTACTCCTGAAGCCTCTAGTTCATGTCACCTGCCCAACTGCCTTCTCCAAGCCTACCAATCCCAGGGGACAGCACTGTTCTGGGAGCTCGGCCCTTGCATGAAGTCTAACAAGATAAACAACATTTAGAAAGTAAACACCAACCCAGTGATATGCTAGGTTGGAAGGTCCTCACCTGTGCGAGGAAGGGCTCAGGGCCTGGGCTCAAGCCTCTGTGCAGGAGCAGCCCCAGCTTTCCACTCCTTATATGTGCAAGTGCGAGCCTCACCACAGCACTCTACTCACCCAGAGGTACATCATGGCAGAGCCGCTGCAGACTCAGCTGGCGTTGAGCCTGGACTGCAAAGAGGCACTTCAGTGAACCAGAGGAAAGGGGATAGTAGAATGGGGGGGGGGGGGGGCGCAAGAAATCAAGTGGGGAGAACCCCTCAAATCACTTGAGTTAAAAAAATCCCCTAAGGGAAAAAAAAAAAAAAAAAACCCTACCAGTTTTTCCCCCTCCTCCCTCCTCTCCGGCAGACTGTTCTGTTGTTCTCTCCTCCCTCTCACCCTCCCTCTCCACCCCCCCTCTCAGGGAGTTCCCAGCCCAAGTGTCTAAACCAGAGTGTACAGCACACACTCTCTGTATTTGCCTTCAGGGAATCTCTCTGTCATTCTCCTTCTAGAAGCAAGATCACAACTCACAAAGACTGCAATAGGCAGGGCTGGGCGGGGCTGGTAATGAACAACTAGCACCTGATTCTAGTGCTGGACACAAATCAGTTCAAACATGAGTGATGCATCCTAGACACTCTGCCCTCCAAGATCAAGGCAGAAGCACTGAGCTCACCCCCTGTCCCCATTCTTCTGGGTCCCTGGCAGAGGCTGGGCATGCACCCAGATCTGCTGGGCTTCTGCAGTGGTTTTCCACTGGCCTGGGGCCCACTATGCTTTTTGTCACTTCATCACTAAAAACTATCCATCTGCAAGATTTTAAAATACAGGAAAATTCAGACACACACTTAAAAAGGCCTTTCGTCATTATTAGTTCTTACTGACATCACTACTGTCCCTACTTAATATAGCCTTCTGTCTGAAAGAACCATTAATGAGGGTTTTAGAATCACTTGGGTTTCTTTCTTTCTTTTTAAAAAATATTTGTTTATTTATTTTATTTATATGAGTACACTGTAGCTGTCTTCCGACACACAAGAAGAGAGCATCAGAACTCATTACAGAGGGTTATCACTTGGGTTTCTAGCATGCTACAGACTCTTTACCTGAACATGTGGACAGTAGGGTCCAAATTCCTCAACCACAAAATACAGTTCAACTTTTTGGAACTGCAATTAGAGAAATGCATATACTGTGTAAACCTCTGCCACAATCCTGGTCACTACGTTTTTTTTCCCTTTTCTTTTCTCTCCCCCGACCCCCACCCCCAATAATACAGAGTTTCTCTGTGTAGTCCTGGTTGTCCTGGAACTTGCTGTAGACCAGGCTGACCAGAACTCACAAGATCCACCTGTCTCTGCCTCCCAAGTGCTGGGATTAAAGTCATGCACCACCACTCCTGGCTGCATTTTCTAATTTTAATTCCATTTAAACACTGTGTCTTCTGCATGCCAAGCCTTCCACTTATTATGGCCACTGATGAATAAGTATTATTGACTCACTCATCCTGGTTGTTTTTATTCCAAAACCAGTGAATTTGCCCCATATGCCAATCAATGTCCACACTCTGCCTGACCTGACAACTCAAAGGCACTCACTGCCACGCCAGCCATTCACAAGTCAGCAGTAGGAAGAGCCTACAGTCTGAGGCTATCCAGCCAGGCCTATAAAGTGAAATCCTATCTCAAAACTCCTCATGGGCCTAGACTGTGTAACACAGCATTCGCCACCTCCACAACAACGGGTATTTCCACACCACTCTTCTCTTCACATCCTTTAGGGTACAGTTTATCTATTTCTGGATCTGGAATCATCTGCATGGTGACTGGCATAGAGCTATACAATATTCTCAAAATGTTGGCTTTTTTTTTTAATTTTAAGGAATATTCTGCTTGGTTAACTTATTAAAAGAAAACCAAAAACAAAACTGAAAACAAACAAAAACAGTCTACTGCCTTTAAGCTGCTTCAGGGTTTACATTCCCTTCCTGACAAGTTTAAACAGCTCCCTCCAGCTTGGAAAATCTCTGAGTAAGGGCTGAAAGTCACAGGCAAGGCAAGCTCTCTCTGGCACGTGTGCCAGTTTTCTCTGAGAATCTGGGCCTCTCAGATCCTCTCCCTTCTCTTCTACTCTAAGAGTGGCCCTGCAGGGAGTCTAGAATATTTCTGCTCCCTTCCTTGCTGATCAGATCTATCAGACTTGGTGGGCTGGGCAGGATTCTCAGCTTTAGAGTCTTTTCTGTTCTTCCCACAGAACTTCTCTCTGCTTCCTGAGGACAAGGCTGCCTCCTTTCTAATATACAAGCAGAATAAGAACTTTTAAGCTTAAAGCCAGGACTGAATTTTTGTTTTAATTTTTTAAAAAACAAAAACCGGAATTTTTTTTTGAGACAGTCTCCAGCCCTAAGAAAACAAATCTTAATTAAATAAACTGTTATTTAGAGTCTTTAATATGTATACAGCCAATCAGTACATGCAGTTTTCCTGTTTCACAGCCAATGATCTAAATTTAAAGCCACTAGCCCTGCCCCTCTCTATGAGGAATAAACATATTAACATTACACTAAGAGACTGTAGTTAGGGGATGGGGAGTGAGACATGGTGTCATTATGTAGCCCAGGTTACCCTTGAATTCACAGCAATCCTTCTGCTTCAGCATCCCAAGATCTATAAGTATCAGCCTATGCCACCCAGCTTAAGACTGTTTTTATGGGATACAATAAAAAAATATTTATCTGCAGCAAAGCATGAGAAAATTCATGGAAACAATTCCTCAAATGAAGCAAGAAAAGTCTAAGTATGTCACAAAAATGGAAAAACCACTTTTACAATTATCACAGGTAGAACAACTTAAAAACATCTTTGAAACCATAGGAAAATTTTTCTTTTAAATGTATGCAATTCTTTCCTGATTATAATTTTTCAATTGGGTGGACAGTCACAAGACAAACTCTTCTGTGTCACTCCTTCACAAACAGGAAAGACAAAGACAAGCTCCTGTGTTCATGCCCATGCATGCTCACATTCTCTACCTTAAAACAAAAGAAACAAAGGGGGGAGGTCTTTCCAATCATCAGAGTCAAATAAGGAAGCCTGTGGTTTACAGCCACAGACTCTCACGTTAAGGAGCTGGGGACACAGCACATGTGTGGGACCCTGGGTACCACCACACAAGGACCTAATGATTCCACACTATGCAGCTACCTAAAAACCCACACAGACATATGTCTGTGCTCCAGATTTTATTAGCCTCTGTATTAGTCCAGGGGAGGTACGTCATTTTGAGTACTGGAAGAAGTGTTCTTCTAGGGAAGGACTGAAGAAATCTCTAGCATGCTTGACTCTGGGAAAGAAAGGTAACCCAAAACAACTTGTGGGTACTGTCTACAACACTACCATGGGCCTATATTGTGACTGCTGCTTCCAACAGTACCAGGAAGTCTGGTGAGACACATTCTAGATTTTCAAAATTTGTAAGAAACTACTAGTTTCTGTAAGCTTCCTATGACTGTGAAAAGCTGGATTAAAGTGTCTACTTCTGGAGAGGGAGCATAATTTGTCAAGAACACACCTGATAAACCAGGTACTGAGATTTGAGAAGTACCTGAGGCAATATCTATGTACACTTTATATATATTCTTTTACCTGGAGACAATAAGACTCATTAGAGCAGAGAAAGCTAGATGGCTGGGCACGGTGGCATGTACACTTTCAATCCTAGCATTTAGAGGGTAGAGGCCAGGTCTACAGATATGAGGTTGAGGCCAGCCAGGGCTGCAAAAAATAAAAAATAAAAAAATAATAATAAAAAAAGTAAGCTAGAGATACTGGATTGAAGATCCAGCTGAATTTGACTTGTAATAAAAGCTCAAAGTAATGAGTCTCTTCTTACCTTATTTCCTCTCAGCTTAAAATAGCAGTTCTGACAAAATGATGCTACTCAAAATGACTACCCATGACCAGCACCCACATCATTATCAAGGAGAAGCTGCTTAGATAAGAAAGGGGATATGATCGTTTCTATACCATACTTACTCGCTGAAAACTGAGACTGACAATGTCACTGGGATTTTACCCTGGAGCCACCCTACGTTCTGCCTCTGCCCATTACGGAGACTGAAGACAAAGGCAGAGAGAGGACTGTGACTTGGAATAAACATGCTGAGGCAGTGGCCAAAGCAGGCAGTAGGTGACAAAAGGCCCATCTATGTTCTAGAACAGCTAAGATAAGCTCTAGCCATATACATAAGAAAGGGGAAATCTCTTTACCTCTCCAAGAACCCCCCAAACTTCTACAGGTCTCTGGTATCTCCCCCACCATAACTGTAGACCTCAAGAAGCCTCCCTACCCTAGCCACGTCTGCACAACCTACCCATTCCTGTTTTGTCTTCCATGGCCTCTGTCCAACCAGGAACCTAATTATAACCCCTACCGCACAAACATCCTCAAGCATTTGCTCTCATCACTGCCTGGTTAAATGTAAGGCTCTGTCTCCTCTGAGTGAGCACAGCACAACCTGATGTTACAAGAGCCAAGTCGCACAGACAATGCCACTGTGTATTCACAACTGTACTGCAAATGGGTGACCCTAAGGCTTCTGCACTCACTAAGAGACTTTTTTTTTTTTTTTTTTTTTTGCCTTCATTCTCGCCTTGCCACCTGCTCTTAGCTGATGCTCTCCACTAATACAGGTCATTTTCAAAGAGAAGAAAGTGTCCTCTCACTATCAAGGCTTCAAGTTCTGCCTAGAGATGCCCATATGCATTTACATTCCAACACAAGGAAAAGGTCTTTCTCCCACCCTGTATGCACTCCCTATAGTCCGTGTGTACTGTCCCCTAAGTGCCTAGGCGAGAACATGACTCTCTCTCATCTGTCCACTCTTTCCTACATCACTACAGGAAACCTCATCTCTTTGTTGATCATGATCAGATAAGAAACACTTACATCACCTTCTGAAAACCTCTCTTTCTGCTCTGTCACTAATAGGCAGTGTGTTAATTAGTCCTGGCTTTGGAAGCCAGTCTAGCAATGTCCTGTGAACTGTGAAGTGTCAGCCTGTGGCACTGCAATGCCCCTCAAGTGGCTCATCTGAGTACAGACTCCAAGTGTGAGTGGCAGCTTCTTGTATCAACCTCTGTGAGTAGAATGCAGAGTTTCAGCCTAAACATCCAGTGACAAGTAGGGCTAGATAAGTAGGGAATGGTCATTAAAGGGTCTTCTTTTGTCTTGTCGTTATACCCACACAGCCACCTTCTTGCTCACTACTTCACAGTGAAACTCAAAGAAGTCTGGCTCTGTCTCCTCTCTATCCCCCCCACCCCCACCCCTTCCTTCCTCCATCTGATCAAAGTCTCCAAGTCCTGCACTCAGAGTCAACTCATGTCATCTAACCCAACAAAGTTATTTAGCTTCTTTGTTGGTTGTTGACAACAGTCAACTAAGCTGACAGTTTTTTAAAATGTTCTCCCCTCATTTTGAACAGGCTACAACTTGGGGATTGTGTAGTGCTATTTTGTTTTAACATTACCACTGGTTACTCCTCAGTAACATTTTGGGAACTGGGGTTTTTTCCCTCATCAGAAAATACTCCTTGTTACTCAATCTAGGTCATTCTCTCCAAATTGCCTCCTCTGTTGTCATTGCTTCAATCATGCCACTAAAGACCAAGTGATGGACCAAGCCCCAACCACCTTCCTTCCCACGTTACAGTATCACTACTTGGCTGTCCCACAGGCATGAGAAAATATTGCATGCTCATGTTCCTTAACCACCAACAACAAGAACAACGCTGAAATCTAGCATACCCTTGCCATTTGCTACCTCAGTGAATGGCACTACCTGCAAGTACACGAATAAGGTCCTCTTCCTATATGACCATGTCAACTTCTCTTGGTGACTCTTTCATAACTCAAAGGGTAACACCTCTTTCCTGGACCTCACAGTACTTTCCCCATTTTTGTTACTGCTCCCCTTCAAAATATCTACCACGTTGCAGCCACAAGACAAGATCATAGCGCACACACCTACACACCATCTACAACGTCAGCATACACAGGGACTTTTGTATTCAAACTCCTTTAATGTCCTCTGTGCTCCGATAGGTTCCCAACCTCCAACCTCACTTCAAGCTCTTCTCCTCTCTCTCACTGCTCTGGATATACTGGGGTCTTATGCCAGCTCCCATCCAGTAAACTCAATCCTCTCCCCGACTCTAAACCCTTCATTCCTTCCTCTCCATGATCTCTGCCCATGGCAAGGCTGGCTCCTCTTATCTTCCATGTCTTAACTTAAAAACCATTCCCTGAAATAAGGCTCCCAATTCCTCCATCTGCATGAGGCCCTTGGTCCTCTATCACCATGCCCTGCTTCTCTTCTTCCTGACAGCTCCATGAGCTCTGTAGACAGTTTTTCCTTGAGTGTGGCTAGTTTCTTCTTTAGAGAACAGCACTCCTGTGTCAGACAGACACAAGTGTGAGTCCTTCTCTCATGCTGCATTTATTTTATCCTTTGACTTTTTGTTATGTAAGGTCAAAGTTATTCGTAGGCATTTCTGCACTCCGCAACTGTTTAACCAAGTCCTATAAATAAAATTAGAGTGCTACTAATTTCCCCCTAGTTACCAAAGGACAGAAAGCTTTATCATCACTACAAGCCATAAATAAAAATCAGCACCAGTGAGTTGAAATATAATAGTTGGAAATAATCCTAACACTAGTATTAAAAGTAGCTCCAATTTACTCATTTATTTTAAGCTAATTTAATTATCAACATTCCAAACTGCCTTATTTCCAACGCTGTAAATGTATTGCAGTATGATAAAAACCACCCAACTGAAGCAGCACTCTAATCAAATTAGGCACATGCAAGCCCAGACCTAGGAGCTGGTCCTATGTGACTACTCAAATTACTCAATTCAAAGCTCAGTTCCTTGGTCACTGTTAAGTGCTATACATGGATAAAGGTATCACTGTGGACACGGCAAATACAAAACATTTTCACCAACAGAAAGCTGTATGGACAGAGCTGTTACAGAGTGGTAACAACCAGGAAGCAGATGGACTCTTAAGTATACAGACAATGACACTGTTGTGTGTGCCTTTTGAGCGGGAAAGCTCCCAGGGCCTTTTCTCTGAATGCAGCTTTTAGGTTAGAAGAACTTAGATATGGCTAACTGTGCACCAGTTTCAAAATGAGGTTAGGAAAATAGGGAGTACTCGTAGTGAGAAAACCCTGTGTTAGATATAAGGAAGACCCAAAGGGAAAGATCAAAAGGCAAAGATAGAAACAAAGCACACCAAAACAGGGAAGGGAGGGGAGGGGACAGGCAGGACTCAGCATTAGTAAGAAATACAACCCATTGCCACACACACTAACATTTCCAGCCATCGAGGCACTGACAGTTGTGTTAAAATCCATGTTCAGAAATGCCTACACTCACTGTCAAAAACAAACAGTCATGTAGCACTTTCTTAAAGAACATACTTTCAGTGACTATTAAACATCTTGGTTTTCAAAGGGGGAGATCCTCTTAGCTAGTTAGGATAATCAGCAACAACAAAACCTATTCTAAAAATATTCTGAATGGTTAAATTAGGGTGTCAGTTTAACTAATCCGAGTGACTGCTGCTTACAAAGCAGGCACCTGGGAGAGTAGACCCCTTCTCCTTGAACTATGGCTAAGCCACACAACACAACACAACACAACACAAAGGGAGGCTGAGGGATGTTAAACAAAACAGCCTGATACATATCACAGGAGATCGGAGAAAAGTTCAGAATGGTGCAATGAACCACTACCAATTACTTAAAAAAAGAGAGATACATGAAGACTGAATACTTTTAGGGCACTAATACCTTTAGGGCAGTGGCTCTCAACCAATCCTTTAATACATACAGTCCCTCATGCTGTGTGACCCAAACCATAAAATTATTTTCATTACTACCTCGTAACTGTGATGCTATTGTTATGAATCACAATGTAAATATCTGATATGCAGGACATGTGATATGAGACCCCTGAGAAAGAGTTGTTTGGCAGCCCCAGGGGTCAGAACCCACAGGTTGAGAACTGCTGTTTTAGAGGAAGGGATGGGGTGGCAACTTCCATGTACCCACTGTGTGCTTGTTAAGAGTCCAACTCATATATATTCTATATTAACTTTTTTTTAAAAAGGTTGGGCAGTGGTAGCACACACGTTTGATCCCAGCATTCAGGAGGCATAGGCAGAAAGATCTAAATTCAAGGCCAGCCTGGTCTACAGACTGAATTATGGGACAGCCAGGGCTACACTGAGAAACCCTGTCTTGAAAAGCAAAAAACAAAACAAACAAAAAAGATAACAACTTATTTTTAAAGGAAGTCTGTATTCCCCACAAAATGTATAATCACATGGCTTATCCAGGCTTTAAAACACTAAAATATAATCAACCCTTTTAAAGAACTTTTTCCTTTATCAGATATTTAAATGTTTTGCATGTTTTATCCCTTTAAAATTATACACACACACACACACACTATATATATATATATATATATATATATATATATATATATATATATATATAGTGTTATATATAGTGTGTGCAGTTATATATATATATATCTCTCCTGAAATTGGGAACAACAAAATGTCTCAATGGGTAGATACCACACAAGCCTAGCCACTAGAGTTTGGTCTCCAGACCCCATGTAAAGTGGCAGAAGAGAAGAGAGAAGACAGAACTGACTCCACGAAGTTGTCCTACCATGACACATATATAGTGACACGAACCCTCCCAACACCTCATATAAACACATGTATACGTTTTCTTTAAAAAAAAAAAAAAAAACCCAAGTTAAAACAGAAACTGTAATGACCTTTGTTGTCCTTATTATTGAACTTAAAAATAATACTAACTGCACACAGATGTTTAGATTTAAGACCTAAGTCATCTTATTGGATAATGTGGCTCACTGGATAGGAAGAGAGGTTGTTTTTTAAACAACCTCCAGGGAGTCTTCACAAGGTCTTCTATGTCACATGGCTGTGCAGTTAGACCACTCTGACAGGCGCTGAGGCTGAGAAATCTAGAAATACCCCTTCCCTTTCTTAGTAAGCAAACCTGAGTTTTCATTCTGGCACATGACCATGGATACCCTTCAGAAGTGGGCTCTTCCTCCTAACCTAACTGCAGCTCGGCTCTTATTCCCAGCCCTCACTGCACGCAGATGTAGCTGTAAGACTAAGCTCTGGTCAGGAAGTACATTCAGAAGAGTTACTTGAAGTCCTGTTCTCTGAGGAGAGCCTTGCCTTCCCCTGCCTCCATTTGAGTTAATTTGTAGAAAAGGAAGATAAGGGACTGAGGAAACCGATCAGTGGATAAAGTGCTTGCTATGCAAGCATGAGGACCAAGGTTCAGACCCTCAGGACCAACATAAAAAGCCAAGGATGACAATTCGTGTCCATAATCCCAGTGCTAGGGAGTGAGGGTGGAGACAGGCAAATCCCTCAAGCATATTGGTCTGCCAGTCTAGTCAAAATGCAACCCCCCCCCCCCAAAAAAAAGTGAAGGGCATAAGAGGAAGATATTTAAAGTTGAAGTTGACCTATGGCTTCTACTGAGCAAAAGCACCCCTTATATACATCCCAAAATAATAAAGGAAAGGGAGAGAGGTGGGGGAGGGGAGGGGTGAGAGGGGAAGGGAGAGCTGTAGCAGCCATCTGGGCTGCATCCCACTAGCAGAAAAGAAACAGCAGCAACCATGAGGCCTATCAGCCTTGGGCCACCTGTGTTTCAGACTTATTTTGGGGAAAGACCAATAAATCTCTCTTATGTAAGTACCTAACCTCTCTTATTTGAGAGGTTGGTTGTTTATATATGTCTGGGGGTTTCTGTTTGGTTTGGTTATTCACAGTAACCTTTACCCAAATGATTTATTTCATGCTGACTTAAAATTCCATTTAACTTCATTTGGAAGCACAGAAATTTCTATACATAGCAAAAGTGTACAAATTTAGGGAATGACTAAACCAACTGTCTGTCCAAAAATCCTGAAATGTCTAAATAGGAAATCCTAGCCAAAAAGTCACGTAACCAGTCAATCCCCCTAACTTCTTATCTCTGAGCACTTACTGAAGTATTGAAATTGAAGTTTAACATAGCTTTACTGAGTACAGATAAGAGGAAATAGTCAAATATGGGCCAAGGAGTTGGCATGGCAGGAAAAGGCACCTTAGCCTGGTGATCTGAGGTCAATCTGAAGAACCCACATAGTGGAGGGAGAGAACTGACTCCCAAAAAGTCCCCTGACCCACACATAATCAATCAATCAATCAATCAATCAATCTCTCTCCCTCTCTCTCACTAATCTTTATAGATCGAAGCATTTATACTCATTTTCTTCATCTGAAAATAGAAACACTACCACCAGAATGAGTTGAATGCTGAAAGATCCTAGCTGTGTTAAAACTTTGTAAGCACAGCAGTGTGCACACATATATTTAAATGTTTATACGTTCACCATCACCACTGCAAGAGACAATGGATAAATGCTGTCAGGAAACAGAGACAAACAAAAATTACATGAAAACAATTAAGTAGGCAAAAACTTGGTTGGAGCCCAAATAAATCAGTGAAATGTGTCTAGCCTCCTTTACCAACTTTCCCATTTCTGCATCTTTCAGAACTATTCTACTTCAGTTCTCTTCTTCAAAGCACCAAGGGAGTTAAGTGGCTGGGAAGGGGAGGGAAATAAATGAGAATGAAACAAAACAACAGATAAAGGCTTAAAATGCCCGGAAAATGCATTCCACTGACTTTATACACTGCTTTAACATTTTACAAGCTGTCCGTTGTCTGTCTGTCTGTCTGTGTGTGCGCGTGTTAAACATATGTATGTATATCACGCATGCGCGCGCGCGCACACACACAGTACCTGTAGGCCTAGTGTCCAAAGAGGCAAGGAGACAGCATTAGGGCCCCTGGAACTGGAGTTACAGAAAGTTGTTGCTGCCATGTGTGTGCTGAGAACCAAACCCATGTCCTCTTGAAAGGCATCAAGTGCTCTTAGCCTTCTGAGACATCTCTTTGGCCCCTTAAGAATTTTTCATTTGATGATTATATCATTTTTCTTTAGAAAATATTCTTTCAAATCAGCAAGGCCATGTAAATGTATAGCCCTACTCTGTATGTGAGAGCCAAACCATAAACCACCGAGAAGAGGGACCTGGGCTCCTCCAACTTGGATCACACAATGCAGTTTACACTAATGATAAACAAATCTTAAATATTTCATTTCAACATTTTGGAATTTTATTCTAAAAAAAACTGGCCTATTTTAAAATTTTTATACTCCTTTGAATTGTTTAACATTCAAAATGTGCTTTACAGTTTGAAAGGGTAAACGAAATCACCTCTTTTCTGAGGCCACTTGTGGAAACTCTTAATCCATATGCACTGAACCAGTGCTGTCTTGTTCAATCTAGTACAATTTAAAAATATTCTAGGGTCAAATAGCTGAGAATTATACTTTAAGCAATTTTACTATTTGCCCAATTTAAGAACTAATACGTGTTTTTAACAAAGTTTACAAATACTGGTAGGAAGAAAACACACCCACCGTTTAAGGGGTGTCAGAGATGAGCTGACAGTGAGGCAAATGCCAAACTCTGCCACAAATGCAAAGAGCTACAGTCAGGATAAGAGGGTTGTGAGAAACAGGCTCCTGACAGTTCCGGTTTTGCTTCTCCAATGGAAGGGCTGGTTTATGGAGCTTCTGCTCTGAACTGCCATGTGCACCCAGCTTTACAGGGCCAGCTATTGGGGAGAGAGCTGCCCTATCTGCCTAGATAAACATTTATAGCACCAACTCCTGGGTCTGAATGCAGAGAAAGGAGTGGAAGTCTTTTGAGTTAGCAAGAACTGACTGGAGTTTCTAAGAAGGTAGCTAACTAACTCCACACTAGATAGACTACACTGTTCTATCCCAGATCTAACCAATGGTTTCAACAACAAAGAGTTCCTAAAACTGAGTATAGACCATTAGTTTCAGGCCATGACAATACTTTTAACAACACAAATTAATCCACTGTGATTTATTTTAATTATTTCTGGAAAACAGTTTATTTTTAGTAAATATTATATCCCCCACATGGGAAGCTACAAACCATGCCAGAAATGTTCTTTGAGGAGATAAAATCCTATTAATAGACCTATCAGTTGCTCCTTACTTAGGTTGTAACATAGTTTCCACTTTAGCTGATATGACCTCCCCTGACTCCTCTGGGCAGAAGGCTGCTCTCATCTCAAGTCCCCACATTTATCTTTATCTTTAGGTACCTAAGTAAAGCAAGCAAGGCTGAGAGGAGGGAGAAAAGCTTTTTTCCCTAGGCCTTCTCCCACAGCAAAGTTTAAGGTAAATTCTGAGAGCTTAAAAGGCCGCCTTCCTTTGGACTGCTCTGTGGCTGGGAACTCCGGGATGCTCAACAGCCATGCACAGCGGTGCTCCATGGTGGCCACTCGTGGGGCAATGCAAAGCTAGAGGACCTGTGGTGCCTTCATACATGCTTGATCTCATCCTACTTTTCCTTAACCTAGGCTACACTGTGAAACTGTCTCAAAACACAACACCCCAAAAGAACAAATGCCACAGTGTCTAAGTATAAAGCATAATATATTGTCTAACTTAAAAAAGCTAAGCAAGAGAACCAAAGACTAAATATAAATAAGAGACTAACGTTTTCCTAAAAACTGTGATCTCAAGAGTTAGTTGCCTTTACATTTTCACTTTAAAGGTTAAGTAGGGGTGGGGGTAGTCAGTTGTAGTGACCCATGACATTAGCACCTGCACTAAAGAGGCAGGTAGATTTCTGTGAGTTTGAGGTCAGCCTGGTCTACACAGGAAGTTCAGGCCATCCAGGTCTACATAGTAAGACCACAAAAAAAGTGGGGCTGGAGATGGCTGCTCTTCCAGAGAACCCAAGTTCAATTCCCAGCACCCACATGGCCTCACAAAAGTCCAATTCCAGTTTCAAGGGATCCAAAACTTCCCTCTTCTGGCCTCCAGAGGCACCAGGGATGCAAGTAGTAGACACACATGCAGACAAAACATGTAAAAATAAGTTTAAAAAAATTAAAACATACATATAAAAAACTAAACAGGGTTGGCAAAGTGCCTCAGCTGAGTTCAATTTCTGGATCCCGAAGTAGAAGGATTGTCCTCTCTCATTGTCCTCTGACCTCCAGACATGCACTATGGTGTGAGTATGTGTCTGCCCCTCCCCTAATAGACATGAAATATAACACTCCAAGTCTCTGGCATCACCAGCTTCTGCTGCTGCTTAGCTCATGAAGAATGTCTAGAGGACATCAGCCAGCAAAAAGCAGTAATGGCTCTTCAGAACAGGACTAAAAGCTAGGAGTTCAAGCTTTCTGCATACCAGAGTGAAATGGTTAGTAAAACATCTAGGGCTTTTCCTGCCATCCAATGGAATCTAGTCTGGGCAGTTATAGCCAGATGGGCCTTCCTAGTGAAGTGACCTTAGGGAGTCAGATACCTCTCTAGCCTTCAGTTTTCTCATCTATAAAACTGAGTGAGCAGTACTTGCCCTGCTGAGTTGTGAGAATTTAACAAAAAGTAAGCTGTTTCAGAATAGGTCGAATGCTTTCCTCCCATACCTCCGACTCTGGGGATACATGAAACACTGGTGGTTTGTTTGAGACTATGCCATAATCCTCCTCCTGTCTCTTTTCTTTCCTCTCTCATTTTGCAGAATAAGGCAAGAAACCCAAGAAGGCAAACTAGCTTTCCAAAGGTTTACTGCTGGTTAGTGAGAGTATGAGCTAAAACAGCTCTTTCTTGCTCAGTGAATCCACACATCCTGGGGTGGCTCAGAGTCAGTACTGTTGTCCCTTCTGTGATTCAGACACCCAAGAGTTAAACACTCAGCCTTACTACGTCTGGAGAGGCCAGGCAGGGCCGTATGGGAAGAGGCTAGAAGCTCTGAAATCTACTCCTCTTTGTGACTGGTTGAGTCCCAAAGGGGTGGGTAGAAGAAGAGAGAAGATTGTCATCTGATCTCCACAGTAAACACAGCGGGAACCTCTATCTGCCCGGGTTTTCCAGTAAATATGTGCTATATTTATGAATACTTGTGACCACCAAGCTCTGGAAATGGTAACTTCTGACCTTCACCAAAAAGTAAAGTTTCTGCTGCTCAAGGACTAGATTCCTAAGAGTATAGTTGGGATGACCGCATGCTTATTAAGGACAGTCTCATGTTTCCACAGTGCCCTGCAATCAAGCTCTGGAGCTGAAAGCTGACACCACCACCATCCCCCTTACAGAGTGGACTCAGCCTGTTTAACTGTCTCCATTCCCCCCACCCCTCTGTCATCTTGGAAACATGACTTGGCTACTCAGTCCCATTCCCTCCTATGGTTTGTCTCTACTCTTTAAGAAAGATCCTATCAAGAAAGACAGGAAAAAAGGAAACAAAAGAAGAAAAAAGGGAAATGATAAAGAAAGAATAGTAGATAGTTGATTGATTTTAAAAGAAATCTATCTCATTACAAGCTATAATTCCTTAATTGTGGAATCCACACCCAATGCTGAAGGAAGACAGAAGCCTAATACCATGCCAAATCCTCGGGAGGTCTGCCCAAGTCATCAAGCCAGGCTGGGGCCACTTAACTGAGTGAGTTGACGCCATGTCCTTTAGTCCTAGCTACATTCTTTCCCCAGAAGTTCCTCTGTACCATTTCAAAATGTTACAGGAAGTGTATCCATTCTATGAGGAGAACTAGAGCAGCATCTGTTCTACCTTGCAGCTGACAAAGACTCCACATGCTAAGCAGCAAAGAGCCACAGAAAACAGCTCTGTGTCCTTTGTTCCTACATAGCACCACACATTCTAAACCGGGAAGCTGGGGAGGGCGGGGGTGTCCTGTCAGTGGCAAAGCTTGGGAACCTAAACCAAGTCAGTGCAGGAATGAACTTGAGCTTACCTTTGGGTGGCCTCAGAACCAGGGCCCTGCCAAATCCTCCTGTCCAACCAAACAAACCAGAAATGTTGAACAGCCCTATCTCTCCAGAAGTAGAGATTATAGAAGACCTACAATTGTTCTGACCTCAATGGCAAAAACCCCTTCCACACAGCTCAGGAACTAAGTGGCAGTCTCCCTATGGCTCCTCTCTGTGCTGACTCTGTAACCCAAGCCAAGTTTAACCCTCACTATGTTGTTAATGCCCTTTGCTTAAACAGGTGCTTCCTATATACATCTTAGAAGCATTGGTGACCAGGCAGTCTTTTCTCAGGAATGTTCAGCAAATTAACTACTCAGGGTAGACAGGAGCACAGTTGTTAGAAGCACAGGCTGGCTGTCAGGCAGGTCTAAGTTTAAATACCTGTTCCACCGTTTTCAGCCTCTTAGACTCAACCTCATTAAAGCTCAGTCTATGTATCTGCAAAACACAGCTTCTCCCAGTTGCCTTGGAAAGAGAATGATTGTTAGGATAATGAGGAGTTGAAGGGATGTGTACATAGGTGTATGCACTTAGTGTGTATCTGATGCATAGTAAGCATTCAATAAATAGTAGCTGTTGCTATAAATTATAATGGAGGACTGTAAACCAACTCTGTGAAGGAGCAGCCCTGACAGTTAATAACCATCCTATTAAAGCATTTCTGCACTTCACCCATGCCATGGTGAGACAGACACAAACATCATGAGGATGCCACAAACCACTCAAGGGCTAGCATGCAGCACACCATCTCTGCCAGACTCATCGGTGGAAGCCAGAGAAAAGGACATCATGAAGCCAGATAGTGAGAAGGTCTCAATACCGAGTTAGCTCTCAGCTTACACGTCTCACCGTAATGTGCTTCCATAGTCAACAGACCTTTTTGGATCTGTACACCTGAAGAAGATGGGGTGGAGCACAGCAAACAAGGACAAGAAGGGGAAGGATTCTGGTCTCCTCTCTTCACATTTTACCAAGCATGGAGCTGACAACATAATCAACATTTTTAGGCAGACATTGTAAGATGGCTGCTTGCTAGACTAGGGCAGCAGCACATGTTTTTATCCAATAGAAATAAACACTCAAGAAATTACAATCATGTCATCACAGACAAACACACTCACCAAACGGGGAGGATCTGTCAATCTGGCTCCTGAGCTTATAACTGAGTGCTGTGCCACTGTCATCTCTTGAGATTTTCATCATCACAACCCTAACCTGACAAACTCACGCCCACTCACACCTCAAAGCCCAAGTGCTGGAGTGGAGCAGGGCCAGGCAAAGCCTTGGTCGTGACAGTACATGTCCATCAGAAAAGTGCTCTGGGGAAAGTGCATACTTGATAATAAGGGCCCTCCCTGTATCACAGGCCCAACTCTTGACTAGCTGGAGTATAGGCATGCTAAGGCCTGGAGTAAGTTCAAAACCACTCTATAACTTGGTTTCCCCAACTGTAGAAGCAGGATGAGAGGACTAAACCCAGCTCAGACCTTCAGTGAGCTGAAGACCCAGCTGCTGTTCCTACCTTGGGCTGTTAGAAAACATGCCAGTAAAGAGCCAGGGTGTCAAGACAAGTAATTACAGCTCATTCCCTAGACTAGACTGATAGTTCAGGTCCAGTCAAGACACATTTCTGGAGTATAAAATAAAAGCAACTAGCAGGAAACAATGTAAACAACTAGCAGGAAACAATGTAAAATCACCCAACACCTGGAAGGGCACCTATTGGCTTGTAAAGGAACCTTCCTGAGAACCTCAGCTGAGCCTGAGTTAGCCTTCACACCCCACATAGAGATGCTGACTGCTACATCTGACCAATGGATTAGGGCCTAAATGAAGGGGGCTATCTGCACGGGGCAAATCATAGGGTCATAAGCAATCTCACAACTGCCTGCTCTCAGCAAACTGGCAACTCTTTTAAAAAGATGCTCAAGGGACTAGAGTTGCAGGAACCAAGGGAAATGTCTTCAGATTAGATCAGCAAAGGCCTCTCCAGTTCCACACAAAGTGCTGTAGGGGTGATGTGCTGGCCAACACACAAGATTTACACAATGGGCTCCCTGAAAGCCACACGTGTCCAGGTCAGAAGCACTGCAGCCCTGCCACAAATGATCCTCAGTGAAGCCCTTGCCAGCATCCTACTTCTGCTGTCAGTTATAGATACTCAATCGAGCCTAGTGTGTCTCTTTTACTCAGCAGTCCCCCATTAACCAAGAATTACCAGTGCTTACTTATTGTCCCATTTCATTTACCCTTTTCTTCCTAGCATAAAAAAAAAATGTTTTCCAGAACAACTAAGATTTTACATCATTTTGCCCAGTCATGTTCCATGCAAAGGAACACAACTGGGCAAAAACAATAAACGAAAAAGGAGCACTGGTCTACCCTCCAGCCAGCATGCACGGATATATGACTCTGCAATGCAAGGAGGCCAAACTCAAAGGGCCACAGACCTATCTACATGCAAAGGGAAACCTGCCAGGAAAACTAAACCTGGTGGCTGAGGACAACTTGGGGCAGGAGTGGAATATAGGAATCAGAAAGTGATGGCTAAGTGGGAAGCCGCTTTGGATGAAGCGATGAAATTGTTCTAAATTAAATCTGATGCTGGGATGGCTGAACAACTCTTTGAACATATACAAAGTCAGTAGAATTATATATGCTAAATACATTTATATATAAATGTATTTATATATAATTTATAGCATATAAATTATATATAAATACATTCAGCTGTATGGCATACAAGTTATATCTCAGAGCTGGTGTTTTTAATGTCCTAAGAAATGACACCTTTCTTCAGGAAGGAAAGATGAGGAGATGTGGATTTTCCAGCCAGCAGTCTGTTTCCAGTGCCTGCCAGCTCCTGCCTATTGCTTCTCTAGTCCCAGGCTCTGTTCCTCACAGAGGGTCTGGGTTAGGCTTCCACCTTCCCGAAGACAATAATGGAGCTCAGGTAAGCTTGATTCGGTCTTATAGTCAGTCTGCCCATGCTCACTCAGTCTTGACTTTAGTATCCTTCCCCACACATCGAATTGTTCCTTTGTGTAGCAGGGAGTGAAGTCACACAGAGACAGACACTATCATGAGAGAGTGCAAGATATGCACTGGCCTGCCACTTGAGAGCAGATGAACACATGGGTGCTTCAACACTTCAGGGCCAAGAGCAAAGCACTGAGTCCCTTTAACACCCCCTTTCAGCTTCCACCTCTGTGGAAACACCACCTAACACAGTTAATATATGTAGCTATAACAAAAGTTAAGCAACAAAGTCCATGTGAATAATTACTATGGTGTCTATCACCCGAAAGTACTCGATAATAAAAGAATTATAGAAACTGTGTACCCAGTTTTTATGTCACCTAACCAGCAGGTTGGCCTCCATCTCAAAAAGCTAGTGATAAAAGCAGTTTATTAGCACCAAACTGGTCATAACCACTTCCTAGATGACCTAGTCCAGCTCGCTCAAGTCCAGGACTCCATACTAGTATGCTCTTCAATTTATTTTCCTATTTTCCAAGTCCCTTTTAACCTCAACAGGCTAAGAACTGTCTCTCTAATTTCACAGTTCCTCCTCTACCGCCATCTGAATTGATCATCTTAATTATGACACTTCTAAGTCACCCTGAATAACTGTTGCCTGGTGCAGCAGTAACAATCCTAGTCTTCCTAAGTGTATCATGAAAACTAAAGATCGACTTAGAATTACGATAGAACTTGATACTCTCACAGTAGAATACTAGGAAGCTATAATAAAAAAAAATTCTGTAGTAGTAAATAACATGAAAAGAAATTTCCAGTAGACTAGGCTTGAACTGGAAGGCTATTTCAATGCAACTGACATTCAGGGAAAAAATTTAGAATGTACATATACACAAAACAGCTGCATACAAACAAGACTAGAACAATGAACAGAAACATTCAACACTCTAACAGAACTTTTATTTTATTTATCCTTTTGATCTACCGTGTATTATACATTTTCTTTGATGGATGTGTACTGCTTTTAAAGACTTTAAGCTATTAATTCAATGACTCAGCACTAGCACATGGCTGTGAATCACAAGGACAGGGCTCAGAGCTCTCTCACCACTTACTATACACAACTGACAAATGAGTACATGTTTCTAAGCTTGGATCTGTGTCTAGAAAGTGAAGGGGAAACTCCTGGCTGACTACTTGACAGTGTCCTCCAATAAGGTCCAGCCTGTGCCCTGCTACCCCTTCTTTTCCAGCAATGGCTGTCTCTGTCTTGAGTATGAGCCAGAATCCCCTGGAGAGCCTGCTGGAATGGGCTACTGGATGGCATCCTCTTAGTTTCTGGTTCAGTAAGCCTAGGAGGCAGGAAGACCATAAGCTCTCAGGTGGTGCTGAAACTGCTGGCCCAGAAGCCACCCACCAAAGACCACTTGACACACAGACTTTAAGGGCCTTTTTGGATCACTGTTATTTCAGGGCTACTTCTTTACTGGATATGAAATAGTGTCTACAAGAGATCTAAATAACAGATCTACAGTGTAGGATAATGCACCTCAGGACACTCTAAGAACTGGGTTTCTACTAAAGTGGGCAAGAAACAAAGCCAAACTCTAATGTGGGTAAAAATATCTGAGAATGTTAACGCGGATCAAAGAAAATGCAACTTGCCCAGGGTAGGCAAGTAGTTCTGTGCCTGTGTAGTGAATTCCCTGCGGGCTAATGGTGACTTGCTTTGCTCTGGGTGCCATCTGCTGACAGAACTCACAGAGCCCTCATCTCTATCCCTCCCTTTCCTCCCACCCAGGAGATTTAAGAGTCAGATTGCAAAAAGTTTTCCAGTTCTTTTGGCAGCTTTCTTAGGCCCTTTCTCCATATGTACGGCCCGACTGACCCTATCTTGTCTTCACACACATTAACTGGTTCGGGGTTGAAGAATTAACTGACCAGCATTTGGTGGAATGGTTTTCTAAGTGTTAAGTCAAACGTGTCTGTCACTTCAAAAGTGGCACAGGAGAAAAACTGCTCTCCTAAAGTGCCCAGTATAATGTGAAATGTTGCTGGCATCTTGGGTACCTCTATTGAAGAGTACTGCACCAGCACTGTTCCAGTTAAAAGTAAGAGCTACAAAGTGTCTCCATGTCTACCTTCTCCAGTTCTTCCTCTGAGAAAACTAATGGGGCCCAAGGTCAAATGACAAGTATGGGCAATAAACCCAAGACCTGAGGTCTTTTTATTATTTACAACACCCCCCCCCCCCTTTTTGTTAGAGAGGGTCTCACTATATGGCCCTGGCTGGCTAGAACTCAGAGAACTCTCTCACACACAGAGGCCTGCCTCTGCTTTCCCAAGTGCTGGGATTCAGGCCTAACCAGAACACTTTCATGCAGCCATCAAAGACAAGCACATCTTAACCACCTCTATAAATGGGGGATAAGAAAAACCAACAAACGTGTAACTACTCACAGGGGTGGGGCTCTACTTTTTCTAGTATCAAGACTAAGCTTTTCTTAATAATGCTCTTTCACTAATAACAATCTGTTTTAAAATTGTTTTTCACAGGCCCAAAAGCTGCATGGGTTATTAAAAAGAAATATCTAAATTAGGGGCCAGTTAACTATGGTCTGTGGGCCATATCACCATATCAGCTTGTCATCTGTTCTCTAGTTCTGAACATCTTCTTGTTCTCTAGTGTTCTCTCTCCTCTCTCTCCTCTCTCTTTTTCCTCTCCTCCCCCCCCCTTTCTTTCCCCTCCCTTCCCCTTTTCCTGGTGTTCTTGTGTATATATCAATGTCTATATGTATAGAGACCCAAGGGCCACCTTGAGAATTTCTCTGGAGTCAGCCACCTTGCTTTATAAGACAGTCTCTCACTGGGACCTAGGGTTTGTTGATTGTTAGGCTGGCTGTCCAGCAAAACCCAGATATCTGTCTCTGACCTCTGGCAGTAAGACTTAAAAAGGTCCACCATGTACAGCTTTTTCCATGGCTGTGGGAGATCAAACTAAGGTCCCTGTGCTTGTGCACCAAGTATTTTATCAGCTGAGCCAGCTCCCTTGCCCCAGTCTTGTTTTCTTTTTAAGGTATGAAAACAAACCTCAAAAACCGTGAAATGGAGCTGGAGAGATGGCTCAATGGTTAAGAGTACTACTGACTGCTCCTCCAGAGGTCCTGAGTTCAATTCTCAACAACCACATGGTGGCTCACAGCTATCTGTAATGGGATCTGGTGCCCTCTTCTGCTTCTGCTGAAGATAGTGACAGTGAACTCACATATATAAAATAAATAAATCTTAAAAAAAAAAAAAAAAAAAAAAAAGCAGGTGAAATTTTTATTAAAAATTTTAATTTCTCGGCCTACCAATGAAATGTTATTGGAGCTGAATTTTGTTTGTGTCTCCTTTCCTCAGAATTAACAGAGTGGATGGCCCACAGAGCCCACTTACCTAGCCTAATACTTGACAGAGGCAGAGCCTACCCCATTCTGAACCACTGAAACATTGTTTTGGGGGCCTTCATTTTCACAGAAGTTCACTATCCACGTGAGTGAGGTATCTGCCTCTGCAGTCTCAGCACACTGAGTGTACCCGACCCATCTTGTCTCCAAAAACACTCTAGAAGCTGCTAATATGCTTTCAGCTAATTTATTTTTTAGCATTCCTTTGTACAAATAAGGAACAAAACCTCAGAGAGGTAAAACATCAGGCCCAAACTGGAATTTGGATCTGACACCAAAGTCCTACAATCATTCTCCAGTGGTTTTCAAACTGTTCCCATCAGCTTCAGGGCCTCCCAAGTGAAAAAACCAAGATGCAGGCCCCAGTTTCTTCATGTTTCCACCAGAACCACCCACCACTTACCTACTTGTACAAACTGCCTCTGTAGCTCATGCTGTGAGCTATGAAATGACTTCTGACACTTACACGGCTTGCTACACAGTACGCATTCCCCTCTCCCTTCTAGAGCATGACATTTAGATCCCACCCATTAGCAATGTTACCCAAAACTTTTGAACAACACCCACATGTAAGTTACTGATCTCAACTACTAGATTTTAATAATATAAATTCAAGAGTTTCATTAACACTGACCACTTAGGCCATTGCAGGGCTACACTCTCTTTCTGTCCTCCAAGAACTATCACAAGGAAAATCATGTTACCTTGCAGCTATAAAGCTTTGCCTGACCACACCATCCAATCCTCTAGCACCTGGGAATCTTGTGCTGTCCAGATCTCCAATGCAAGCTGGCATCTCCCAGGAGCTTTAGTCAGGCTTCTGTTCTAACTTCCTCCCTGTGTGGTTAACATACCTGTCGACTGAGTATATTCTATAGCATTTTATCCACTTCATTTTGCCTCCTCTTTAAGCACTGTGAGCCTCAAAAGAAATTCTTTGTGTGACAATAAACTATAGGACTCACCAAATCACACTTGATTGCTTCCTTATTGCATCTGAAGAGAAATTATTTTAAAGAGCGTTAAGCCTGTAAGCCTGGAGTTCAGTGCATCTCACCAAACAGAAACCAGCTATGACACGTCTGAGTTTCTTATCAAGCTCTCACAACAGGAAAAATCTTAATTTCCTCATGTGCCAGTAAAGATTAAAATTCCATCCCCTTGCATATAGACTCCTTGGGTCTCACTGAGATCAAAGGAGCACCAGTATGAAAATAACAGGGAGGAACAGCAAGATAGAACCTCTCAGTGAAGGGGAAGTTAATGCCTGCTACAGAAAAATCAAATAGAAAACAAAATTCTTTTAAAATTTGTTTTGTTTCTAATTTGTGTTTGTTGTGTGAATATTAAAACACACACACACACACACACACACACACACAAACTGTTTATGCTCACATTGGGTGCAGAGGCCTGACGCAGAGGCCAAATGAATGTTCTGGATAGTTTTGATATTTAGAGATACAGTGGGATTGAGAAGCAAACTCCAGTGCTCTGAAAAATCAGTGTGTACTTCAACCTCTGAGAAAACTCTTCAGCTCCAAAGATTTCTTTAAATTATTTTTTAAATCAAAATGAAAGTAATGAAATACAAAATGTCTAGTTGAAAATTCATAAAATTTGAAAGCTAAAACATTTAGATTGAGAATTTGGATTCTCTAATTCAAAGACATAGAACTCCTAAGCCTGATTTAACCTCCCCATGCCTGATTACCTATATACAGCATGAAGTATTACTTAATCTCTCCTACAGGTTCTGGCAACATTGTGCTCTCCATGTGTTAGTGCCTTCGTTACACCATCTCTGCCTGGCCACCTGCTTTCTCGAGGTTAGAACACACCTACTAAAACTAATGTGCTGGTTGGGGATGGGGGCAATCATAAGACAACAGAATTAGAGAATTCTTAGGCAGTCTATGACCCAGATGATGCCAGGAAGCTTGTGAGAGCACTGACTGAGGGTACAACGAAGAACAAGGGGCAGTCCTAATAGGAGACACACAGGGGACATTCTACTAATTCAATAAAGACATTTATTGGGTGTTTTAAGAGCCTTCAAGGGCTAGATAAAATGACAGATTTACATTTAATACCCACTTGACCAAAGTCATTAAACTTGTAAGAGGTGCTCTTTCACAGAAGATCAGATATCTTGCTTCTTGAGTATTAATTTTTCATAAAGTTCTGGCAAGGCAGAGGTGATGAAATCTGGCAGTCCAACCAAAGCTGTCCTGTTCCCCACTTTGTCCAAATATATCAGGTTCTTATCACAGGATTGTATGGGCCATAACCTTTTAACCAACTCACAGAAGTGGAAAGCATGTCCTTCGGAGGACAGCAGACACCAAGAATCTATTCCTACACAAACCTATCATCAAGACTTCATGGTGGAGGCAGCAACTAACGTGAGACTTAAGGATGGGCTGAATACAAACATGAGAGGTACCCTAAGGGAAGGTCCTGGAACTTAAACCCATTCCCTTACCCAGCCCTACAGTAAAGCTGGGACACAGAGAACCTTACATGAGGGAGGGGAGCGGTGGTTGGGCAGCACAGGAGTGCTCAGCAGAGACATGTTAAGCAGTGTAGTGAGCCTCCAGTGAGGTCAGAGCTGTGCTTTTGCTTAAGTGCTAATTATAGAGAAGCTACTGCAATACAATTATAGTGGCTCAAAAATTCTAATACTAAAACACTGTTGATTAAAGCATTACTACACAGTGATATAGACTACAATCCAGATGAGCCTCAAAAGCATTAATGCTAGATAAGAGTCACAGACAATAGATTAGGTACATCACACAAGTCCAGCAATAGGAAATAGCCTGAAGAGAGTTTCAGTCAGAAAGCCTACCACAGTATTTTTCTTTTAGTCAACAACTGACTAAAAGAGAAGTTGAATAAATATTGGGAGTGACTGAGGTGTCCTAAAACTGGAGGATGATGATGGGGCCATTACTCCATAATTTACAAAGTCACTGAATGGAACATTGTATTGGATAAACTTTATAGTATGGAAACTATACCTCAATAAAGCTTTTAAAAAACGACTGCCACATGTGCATTTAAATAGATTCATATCCTATGCATATCTGTACATATGTAGTAGCTGGGGGGGGGGGGGGATAGTATATATAAGAAAGGAAGTTAGTCATGTTACTGTACCACTTAACTATAAAAATATTTACAGTGTTAATGATGCATCATATACCTATAAAGCAATGATAAATAGTGGCTTAAGAAATAATAAATTTATTAGATGGAAGAAAGTATGCATATAAAATGTAATTCCTAGCTGCAGCAGCAGGAAGCCAGAGAACATGTACAATCGATAAATAGGAGAAAGCAGAACTCGAGTAGCAATAGAAAACCCGGCTTGTGAGCACCTGTGAAAATGAGAGACCTGGGGGCAAAGCCAAGGCCAACAATCCAGTCAGTGAAAACTGCCGCATGTGTCTCCCTCCCTCCACTAGAGGGTGTAAGCACAACACCATGCTCAGGAGTGGGGGTGGGGATACTGGACTGTAAGGAACAGAAGAAATAGTTAACTTAGGGACCCATCATTTTAATCTAGCCTCTAGCTGGGGTCAGGGATAGCTGGGGGATAGCTGGGGACTGGATGCTTAAAGACATGAGCATACTCCTATTTTTTTTGTTTATATTTACTCTGAGACTTAAACCTGGGGCCTCAGGAATGCTAAGTGGCCTTTACATTCCCAGCCCTAAGGTTGAATTTTGAAGGACAAGAATGATTGAAATAATGTTTTCCCAGAATCACAGATTATAATTCATTAGCAAGTCCAGGAAATAATTTCGACCAATCAATTGATAACCACAATCAACAATTCTTCAATGGAAAAGAATAAAATGGAAAATTTCAAGATACCTAAAACATAGCAGTGCTATGTGGTAAAACTAATGGGGGGGGGAGAGAGAGAGAGACAGAGAGAGAGAGCGAGAGAGCAAGAGCGAGCGAGCGAGCGCAAGAAAGGGAAAAAGGGAGAATGGGAGGGAGAAAGAAGGGAGGAAAAAGGGAGGGAGGGAAGGAGGGAGGGAGGATGAATTATTTAGTTAGCTATGTGTATATACATGTGCACACTGGCTTAAAAACTGAAAGGCACACTCTACACAGAGCTGCGTCCATTTTTAATCGTGGAGGCACTAAGCTGTATAAACTGAACCCTCCCTTCCCCACATCCTCTGCCCATAATATCTACCCACCAGACGCAGAGCAGCCAGCTCTGTCTGCATAAGGACAAATGACTACAAGAGATATGTTTGCTTTTGTCCTTACTTCCCAGTCAAAATAACTAAAGTTCTGAAAATCATCACAAAAACTGCTCTCAGGGGCTGGAGAGGTGGCTGGGTGATTCAGAGCACTAGCTGCACTTACAGAGAGAATCTAGATTGAGTTCCCAGCATCCACATGGGGAATCACAACCATCTATAACTCCAGTTCCAGGGGATCTTATTCCTTCTTCTGACCTCAAAGGTATCAGACACACACAAAATGCTCATTTATACATATAGGCAAAACACTAAAAAGTAAATAAACAAATAAGTCTAAAAAAATTTCAGGCTAGTTAACTAAAGTTCATCACTTTTTCCCACCTTCAGTGTTAACTCCCTTATACATGCCAACTTAAACATCAGGTCTGAAATTTTCACTTATTTCTGAGACTCACTAAAACATATTCATTCACACAATCAAAGGAACTTTAAAAATAGAAAAAAGTCATTCTTCAATCAAACCAAGAGCCTGACAATATAACAATAATTGTCTCTAATTTTAAAATAAAGAGATAAACGACCAGCCCTTTAAAGCAAGACAAGAAGAAAACCTGACAGAAACAGAACTTTAGGACATGAGCACTTTGGTTTTCTTTTTATAAAATAGGAAGAAGTCCAATTTGGGCGAGCCACTCTAAAAATCAAATGAGACACAAAGAGCTCTGTATACCTAAGCCACAGAGCACTTTACAAACATTTGTTTTTGTAATTTTCTAAAAATCCTCTTTCTACAGAGCCTGCAACACTGAAACCTAAGCCAGTCTGTTCTCATCTCCATGGCTCACTGTAACACCTCATTCACAAGCAGTAAGTGTGAGACACTGAGAGAGAGGTGCCTGAATTCAAGCTCTAAGGACTAGGGAAGGCACTGCAGTGTGAGCCTACCACACTTAGTTTACAGATATCCCACAGGACTGAGCATGTCAGGCGGGCCACTCTGGTCACCTACGTGCATCTGCTGGCCCTGGGGTGACTCAGAATCGGAAACCAAAGCCATCTCAGCTACAGTTGCTGGCAGTGTGCTTTCCATCCGATCACTTGCTCCGCACTTCCTGGCCACGCTTCTAGCCCTTCTGCCCATCAAACCCAGTCACAATTCTGCACTTTTCCATCATGCCCTCTCACAACCCCTGAACTATATGCAACATGCCACACAAGTTTAAGTTCTAGATGCTATAGAAATTGATGAAATCAAGGTCAGGGTTCTTTGCAAACAGTTCACATTTGAACGCTTTGAGAACATTTAATAAGACACGAGAAATCTTTGCTCAGTCAGATTAGATGCAGGCAAGACAAACGTAAAGAACAGCTGAAAGGGAACAAGAACAGACCTCCATGGGGCTACTAGGAGTGCCATTAATGTCTTTAAAACACACACTTCCAAGTCTGGTGACATACCTGTGACCCCAGCACTTTGCAGGCTAAGGCAGAAAGATCCCAAGTTGGAAGTGAGCTTACAACACACAGGGAAGCTATCTCAAAAAATAAACAAAAATTAACAGACACTGGACATTTTGTGAAGCTAGTTTATGAAACAACCTAGTAGCATTTCTATCAGTAGATCTGTATGCAATTTTAAACAAACATTTAAAATTACTTTCTTACTTCAACCAAATGTTTAGTCAACCCTTGGTGATCTGCTAGTCTGTATCACAGCTAAAATAAGCCTTTATACAATGCCACCCAGTTGGTCTGAGGCTGTGTCAACATAATTGTCAGCATACCTTTCTTTCTACTCTCAGAAGTGCCCCAACTTGAACAACAGGTTAATAAATAGTCACCTTAATAACAGTAGATGTATAAAGTTGTAACACTTAGAGGTGGCAAAGGACCAGTCTTAGGATCCCTGCTGTATTTTCAAGATTTCCTCTGACAGCCAACCCCAAATCAATAATCTTAACAAGTCAGTGAGGTTTTTATAAAGAACTAAGACCTCTTCTAAACTGAACTACCATTCCAAAGTCCCTTCTGTACAAGAACTCAAGACCTGACACATGCAATTATTCTCCCATCTAAAAAACAATACATGCTTACAGTCTTATTTTTACTATATTAGGGTACATTTATAAGTGCATGCATGGCAAATAGTAGTTGGCTGTCCACCAGAATTAGATGCTGAAACTGTACACTACGGCTGTGGGACATGAAGAGCTCAGGCTGTGGTTGAGATGGGGCATCTTCTGCTGGCCAGCCTGCACAGTGCCAGAACTGCTAATCAAGTGCTGTGGAGACACCATCAAAGCTCTCGATTAGCGGTAGACTCTGCTTTAATAGAGACACTGGTCAGGCAAGATGTACCACGGTGCAGTGGTGACATGACTTTTATAAGAATAAACAACCAACCACCTTCAGACTAGAGTTAAGTCTGTTCCATAAGAAGGAATCCATGCCTGGTGCTATAAATCTGGTCAAAAGCCTTCAAGGATGGTATGGAGTCATAGATCCTAGCAGAGAAGGTACAACTGTTATTTTTCCTAAAAGGACATGATGTGCTCATCCAGGTGCTACCTAAGCAAACATGCTAATCTCCATAGACAAATGGTGCTGACAGACTTGATCAGAAGACAGTGCTAACCCACATAGAACTGGTCAATAACTGAGAATAAGTGATTATATAGCATTCAGCTATTAACAAGACATCTATATCACTCACTCTAAGACATCACAAAAGAGAGAACAGAAAGAATGAGAGAACTAAGAATGGGCTAGAACATTATAGAATGCTGTCTTTTGCGTACATGTTTGTGGCACTCCTGAACTCAAAGAAGCTGTAATTACCTGCACAAGACTGGCCATCAACATTCATCAAGGAACAGGATGGGACTCACGAGGTTCACTTGCCTTTAAGAATTTATAAGTAGTTAATGGTGTCTTGGGGGTGGGGTGGGGTGGGGTTCCAGTGATACAGCAATGCTACTGTAAATAACCTCATCCCATGCTTCTAAAAGCAGCCTTTTAAAACCCATTAAGATAGGCATGGGGGAGATGAAGCAGAAGAGGGATGAATTGAAAAAAGGGTCAGCAGCTGTAACACAGGGACAAGAGAGAACAACAAGGGTATATTTTATGTGCACTAGTGTTTTGCCTGAATGTATGTCTGTATGATGTATCAGACTCCCTGGAACTAGAGTTACAGACATTTGTGAGCCACAATGTGGTTGCTGGGAATTAAATCTGGGTCCTCTGGAAGAAGAGCCATCGCTCTTAACCGCTGAGCCATCTTTCCAGCCCCCAGGAGCTAAAACTCTAAATCACTAAATGATATTACCAGCCTAAAACCCTTCATGGCTTTGATAAATACTTAGCTTTTTAAAAAGCTGATTCTACATCTGTGAAACTGAAACACTGTTTGCCTTCTCCACTTCTTCAGAAAGACCACACTGGTAAATACTATTGTGTGCTTGAGGACTTTATGAACAAAATGGACTGCTAGCCCAATGACTGCTCAGGAAAAAAGGCTATGGTAACCTTGCTTAAGAAACCCAAAGTGGGTTAGAGAAGGTGCAGAGGTTAAGAGCACTGGCTACACTTCCAGAGCCCTGAGTTCAATTCCCAGCAACCACATGGTGACTCATAACCATCTGAAGAGCACTGGCTGCTCTTGCAGAGGACTTGATTTGATTTTCAGCACCCACACGGGAGTGCACAACCATCTGTAACTCCAGCTGCAAGAGTTTAGAGAGCATTTCTGGCCTCCATGGGCACCAGGCACACATACATGCAGGCAAAACGCTCATACATGTGAAATAAATCTTAAAACAACAGCAACAAAAGTGCCTTGCAAGGTATGGTGATGCACACCTTTCTTTAATCTCAGCACTTGAGAGGGGCAGGCAGAGTTCTAGGCCAGCCTGGTTTACCAGAGTTCCAGGGCAGCCAGAACTACATAGAAAAACCGTCTCAAAAGCAAACCACCACCAAAAAGAAAAAAGAGAAACCTCTACCAGTAGACAGGGTTCCTTCTGCTTTTCTTCATGGGATTTTAACATAACTGTGTCTTATCATTAATAACAGGCTGAATGTGCTGCAGACATGGTAAAATGTTGATGTACTAAGTTGATAATGAACTGAGACAGTGGTCACGAACTCCTCATACCTAGATCTATGGCTAAGCATCATAAAATCTGGGAAACCTCTAAATAGAAGTAAAACCACGAGCGAGCAAGTGGATGTCAGTCACTTCCATTTTGAAGAAATGGACCATGGGCACAAGAGGCGTTCAAGATCTGATTAGGTGCTGACTTGAACTGCAGCCTTGGGAAGACATTTTACTGGCATCCTTACCATCCCAAAGAGAACATTTGCATCATCTACTGTAAAAGAAGTCAGAAAGGATGAAACGTGAAGTCACTGATAACAGCATTTTACAACATGCAGAAGAGCATTAGATGCTGATGAAAGTCCTGGATGGAAATGATTCCCACATGTTTCGAGTAGAATCCCAAAAGAATAAGGAAAGCAAATAAAGACACACAATTAAAATTCACCTCACCACCCCAACCCAAACTCCTGGATTTGCTGAGACAAAAACCACACTTGGGAGCCATAAAGATCAAGCTCCTGTTCAAGTTCAAGTTCAGCTCCTGCCCAGTGCAAACTGCCAGGTGACCCCTGTTTCACACCAATCAGTTTCACACCAAGTCGCAATGCCCTGAGTGGGAAGTCACAAGGTTAGGTGCACTAGTTAGCAGCACTTATCTGGATTCTGTATCTCTCGAGTACAACAAGCAGCTGTTCAATATTTGAGTATTTGCACTCTTCTAAGATCCCTAATTCAAAGACCCAGCCAAAGTACAAAAAAAGACCAAGAAAATAAACAGAAATAAACCTTTCACCACTGGAGTGTGCCTCAAGTAAAACCAGGAGCTTTGCCCCACGGCAAGGGTTCTGCACCGTCCTAGAGCACAGGAGCACAGGTAACGGGCACACAGAGACACAGAGCCTGGCTACCAAAGAAGCGCAAAAGAGGAGTGCAAGGCCGAGACTGCTGACTGAGCTTTCACACACTCGTACTAAGTCCTTTTGCTTAGCTCCTCACTGATCTGCAACCCCCACAGAAACACAAAACCAGGCAGTACTCTTCAGACTCTTTAAATTCGTAATTTTATTTCCCTACAGATACATCAATAAACCTGCCACCTGTCTGATCCTTAGATAGGCAATTTTATAAATAATGAACTATGTGTATTACTATCTAAGACTAGACTAGGAGATTGAATGTGACCTCCTATATGTTATTTAGCAGAAGGTAATACAGAGAAAAAGCAAAGGGTAATACAGAGAAAACTCCTTCTTACAAAGCAGTCCGTAACAGTACAATTCTCATTCTGCATGACAGAACCACCTGCAAGGATTTCTAACATTAGAACCGCTACACCCAATCTGCGACCTACTCAGTCGTAATCTATAGGGGCTCATCTCCAGGCACCAGCATTTTCTTTCTGATGTATGGCCAAGATACAGAACTATCATAAACACCATAAATACCACAGCCAGTAGAAACTCCAGGGCAGGGCTATAATAAGAAGAAAAACATACATGACTTCTATATTCTCTTTAGATTTAGGGCCAGTGACCCTATTATTTAATGTATGTGAGTACATTGTAGCTGTCTTCAGACACATTAGAAGAGGGCATCAGATCCCATTACAGATGGTTGTGAGCCACCATGTGGTGGTTGCTGGAAATTGAACTCAGGACCTCTGGAAAACCAGCCAGTGCTCTTAACCTCTGAGCCATCTCTCCAGGCCAATGACCTTATCTTTCAATTAAAATTCCCATCTTCTATTTCAACAGGAAGGATCCACTGGGAGATGAGCCTTGAGAAGAACAACTATTCTTCTGTCCTTCCTATCCTACCTGTGGGCACTCTGACATCATCCTAGCAAAAATTAAAGCCCTGGGCAAAATCTTTTAATGTGGAAGGCAGTTGTGCAGAGGACTGCTGACATCCTAGCTTCTGAGATCAGCTTCAACACTCTTGATGAGATTTAGTTCCTTCTAGACCAGAACTACTCAAACTTTCACTTAGCACTGCTATTCCTTGTGTTCCACAGGCAAGTGGAACATGGGTGGCATTTTTTAAACAACACTATAAAGAACCATGAATAAGTCTTCAAAGGTATCAGAAATCACTCTTTCAAATATCCTAAAAAATATCAATATCTTGGCAGGCGAGATGAAATTCATTCACATCACTTCTCTAAGGAATGGCTTTATGGGTCCTACCTTACTCTGTTCCAGCCTCATCTGCTCAAGTCTTTAAGTAACATAGAGATGCTCAAGATTGTACATGCTAGCTACACTGAGGCTGAGGGTTTGTATATTGTTAACGTGTAGATAAAATATTAAGGCCTAGGTAACTGTTACCTGTCTATCCTGCCATTTTGTGCTTACTAATATTATAAGGAAACGTTTTCATGTGCTGTTACTAGGAAACTTTCTCATGCCCGAGTTGACTGTATATTCAGTTATGTTCTGTGCTTTGGTGTTCTTGGAAATCAATCACAATAAAGTCAGGTAGAACAGCTTTGTATAGTTAGCCACAATAAGGTTGACACCAAACCAACTGCCAGGCAGCACTCCCTGTACCTATGTATAAACTTTTATGGTCTTTGCTTTCATAAGCCGCCCCTGGGATAGACCCCAACATAAGAGAGATGCCTGTACCAATATAAGAAGCTATTTGGAATAAAACTTCCATTGTGAGTAGGGGTCAAGTAAAACTTAAGTTCCCAAGACCTCCCTCATAACTAACACCTGCTTGGAAGAAAGTGAAAGGTATGTGGATAACTGACATCTTGGCTGGCAAGTTAAGACATGAATATTAGGCAAGGCAAGACCCCTGCCATAGCTGTATACCCCATCCAATGGGAGCAGGATTAGTGTACAACAGAGACATGTTCCTAGGAAATCCCCTATCCCTAAACACTGATTGGTGGAATAACTTGGGCTAGATGTTTGTGAATTTCAAGAATTAAAAGATCTATAAGATCCTGGCTCAAGGTTGAAGCTAGCTCTTGAGTCTAGTCTGCAGCCCTGATCAATCAGTCTTTAGGTGTGGCATTCAATAAACTATCCCTGTTTGACTGAGATCACTGAGACTGGGGTCTGGGTGGTTTGTGTGGCAGTTCCCAGACCCCAACACACACCAGCTATACTGAGGCTGTAGGAAGTAAGGCTTCGAGAGAGCTTGGAACCAACAACCCAACAACAAAGGCAACAGAAACTGCTTTTTCTCAAGTAAGCCTTCCCTTATAAAACCCACATGGCTAAGAACACCCCAGGGAGACTAATGGAATTGTCTTGCTGCAGATTATTGCAAATACTCAAAAAAAAAAAAAATAAAAAATAAAAATAAAAATCTGTGCAAGAAGTAGTCAAGTGATCAAAATTAAAAAGATAACACCAGTATTAAGAACTAGGAGGTCTGCTGGGTGGTAGTGGCATACTACTTTAACCCTAGCACTCAGGAGGCAGAGGTAGGTGATCTCTTAGTAAAAGTACAGCCTGGTCTACACAATGAGTTCCAAGATAGCCAAGGCTACACAGAGAAACCCTGTCTCAAAATGTTCCCCCTCAAAAAAACCAAACAAACAAAAAAGAAAACAAAAAACAAAGCAAAGCCAACAAAGACCAAACAAACAAAAGACCTAAGAGGTACCAAGAAAATCAGGCTAAAAATTCATAACCTAGAGATGAAAAGTGTCAGAGAAGATATACTGCTAAGAGACTGCTTCTCCTGTAAGACCCATACTCTAAATAACATGACTATAATACCCACAGAAATGTACTTACTTCAAAATCTCTAAAAGCAAATTCATTGGTAAAACAAATGATACTACCTTCAAAAATGTAATTTCAGAAGAAGTTACCATTTCTCTCTTAATGCATTCTTTCAGAGCATACTAATAGAATTAGAAGCATAGACACATACCTGGCTGTCCCTTGCTGGGAATCCATGATAACCCGGGGTCAGTGGCTCGTTCTAAGACAAAATAATAATAATAATCAAACTTCAAAAGAAAATGTTAAGAATCAAAATCATCCAAGCTAATCAAATATAAACTTTGTCCCAAGTTTTCAAAATTGGCCATTTTGATAATCTACCTGCCTACTATACACTCTCTCCAGCTAAATACTACACTGCCATAAACACAAACATACTACAGACAAATCCTAGTTTCTTTCTCTTTATGCAGGTAAACTGTTTCCTTCTCTGTGTCCTCAAGCTTCGTACTACTGAGACACAGAAGAGTAAGTCCTAACTTTGTTCCCACTGGAGTTTGAGCAGCCCCAGAGGCTGACACAGGAGAACAGAGTTCCACACGTTTCCATGTGTTTCATCCTGTTGAAAAATGCTTTCATTCTAGAGAGTGTCAGTTCCTCTTTCAGTTCTGTTATCCTAGATGCAGTTCCACTTCTGTTCAGGACTCCCTTACCCCTCAATCACCAATTGGGCTCAAAGTGACTCCTAGCATGTATACATATTAGTGTTTCTTACAGTACTGCACAGTTCACTTTCCACCTTATCTATTAATTTCCTCCTTTTAGAATTCACATTTAGTGTGTCTCCTCTTCATACTAAACAGTTAAATCAAGATCCCTGAGGGCAGAGGTGCTTGCCAACAGAAGCTATGGCACTAATTCAGCACCACAGCACACACACACATCAGGAGCACCCACTTTGGCTGACTGGACCAACTTGATCATCCAGGCAACAGATACTGAGTGCTAAAACTTCCAAATTAATGTTAAATGACTGAAGACATGAGAAAGGTAAGCAAATGTTTTCCCTGACTCCCAAGAAATTTTATGAGACAGTGCACACACAAAGGACAAACAACAGCACATAATTTCTTTGTAATTTCTAAGAACCCAATGTAGCTACTTAAATAGCCTCATCCTCTTCCAGGCACTTGGATTTTCATTCATACTAAAGAGAAGAGGAATTTTCACTGATTGGGCTTCATGGGAAAAGAATAAAATTTGTGCTTAATGGCATCTACATCAAAGATATAATTATATTCAATAAGCATGGTTAGGTATTCATATATAGTCAAAGTCTGCACTCCCTTCAAAACCATAAGAGGTAGAGTCAATTTAAGCTTATACAGGACCACTGTCTCTTGTCCATCATCTCCTATACCCTCCCAAGATCTAGCACAATGACTAACACATGGTAGGCACCTAAAAAAAATATTTAAGCAAATAAATGGAATTGGTCTTATATACGATAGCGATTCTAAGTTATTTTCTGTACCTGTAAAATTCTTTGGACACTTAAATATTTATAGTCTCCTCAAAACAAAACAAAACAAAAACACCAACTCTAGCCTTAAGAGTTTATGAATGGCCGGGCGGTGGTGGCGCACGCCTTTAATCCCAGCACTTGGGAGGCAGAGACAGGCGGATTTCTGAGTTCGAGGCCAGCCTGGTCTACAGAGGACAGCCAGGACTAAACAGAGAAACCCTGTCTCGAAAAACCAAAAAAAAAAGAGTTTATGAATGTTGAAAACAAAAATCTTGAAGAAAAAAGCTGAACAATAAGATTTCCAAGTTCACTACAAAGCTTTAGCAATCAGGAGACTGTCACACTGGCCTAAGGACAGGCACATCTGCTTCTGCTTAAGGATGAATTACCCTTCCCTTCCCCGATGTACCTTTCTGTGTGTGTGTGTGTGTGTGTGTGTGTGTATGTGTGTGTGTGTGTAGAAACCTCACAATTATAACCAAATAATGCTTGTTTATAACCAAATAATGCTTGTAAAGGATGCCAAGAAAGTCAAGGGCAGGAAGAACAGTCTTTTTAAGAAATGCTGATGAGGCAACTTGAGATCCACATGTAAGAGGAGTTAGAGGCCGGGCCACATACTAAAGTAACTCCAGCTAGACTGTCTGTCTCTTACTTTAAAATAACAGTTAGGGGCCGGCAAGATGACTCAGCAGGTAAAGGTGCTTGCCTATGACCAAGCCTGAAGTCAGTCTCTCAGACCACAGGGTAGGAGTCAAGAACTGACTCCTGAAAGTTGTCCTCTTTCCTCTACACATGCACTCTGCCATGTATCTGTATGTATGTAAACATGTACATGGGTACACAAACACATTTTTAAATTAAAAAGGTATTAAAATAAAATAAAAATGATAATTAAGGGTAATGTTGACTCTCACATTAACAATTACAAGAAAGAAATATAACTTAAATTATTTATAAAAAAAATGGAGGGGGGCGGGGCAGAAAAATTAGCCAGGAGAGGACAGAGAACAGGAATCCTGTCATCCACATGCACCTTACTTGTTGTGAATCCTGTATGTAGATTTACCGCAAGGCTATTCCCTAACAGTGATGGTGTCAAAGAAAGCCATTAGATCTTGAGCAGTCCAAGCAGTGTAACTCAAGGTCGGGAAGGAGGAGGAAGACGGGGACATAGAGAGGATGACACAGGAATGTGTAAGGGTGTTTCCTGCCGTTAGGAGAAACTGCTGCCCTTGGCCTGCGGAACCCAGAACTCAAGGGCCCTGTTCTTCCCACTTTTCAAGTTCTCATCTCAACGACCGTCCCATATCACCCTTTAAAACGATAAAGATTTCAGCATTTTCTCAGAGGGGTTATATCTGATTAAGAAAGTAGTCAAAAAGTCCTAGTGCTTGCTAACAAGGACTCATACCCCAAACAACAGTCCACATACATATCCTATGTCCTGACATTCTAGAGACCAACAGTACAGAAAACTCTGTTGAGTGGGGGGGGTCGGGGAGGGGGAGGGGGAGGGGAGGGGGAGGGGGAGAGGGAGAGAGAGAGAGAGAGAAAGTGAGCATGATCCTGGGAGCTCATGTCATCAAAAACACTAGAAACAAAGATGGAATAACATCACCATCTGTTGTACCACAAAGCTAAGGCTATTGGGAACTCTTCTGTGTGTTGGAGAGTAGTGTCTCAGAGTGGTCTAAACTAAATGAAGAAGCACGGTTTTCCTTTTCAATTGTACCATGTACACCCATCTCTAACAATGCATTAACTTCACAGTATGTGTTTCCTAGCAACCCGCTCAATTCTGTGTGAGGTTCATTTCTACTTAGTGCACCCTGCTACATCCACTCATTCTCAGTGCTGCTCTATTACAGTATCCTAAATGCCAACAGGTATTTCCATCCTACTTTCTTGATAAATACTGAAATTCCTCTCTCTCATACTCTGTGCTTACTAACCATACAGCCTGTGGGCATCCTTTTAGAGTTGAGACACCACTTCCCATCCATGAGACCAGCAAAAAACAAATGACTGCACAAACCGGGATCATGATACCTAATGGAGGAATGTAAGTATACAGGGGCCACCAACAAACAATGGGACAAAAATACCTACTGCACACTCCACCTTAAAACCCACTGTTCTCTCTGCTCTAGAGACTCACCAGTACACATGCTCAGGAAGCATGTGTGCGGATTGTCTGTGTTGTCAATCATAGTGAAAACTTCCTAGGAGGAACTTCCATTTCCCTCACAATGGGGAAATGTTATCATTTATATAGTTTCAACATCCTGTGTGCCAGTTTAACAATAAAGAGAACTCTCTAAGAACTATCTAAGCCCATATAACTCGGCTTGCATGGCATGCACTTTAGACACTGAAGATACCTTGCTGGCTTGGTGTTGAATTTTTAATCAGTGTAAAACCAACAACTGAAGGTTAAAAGCAGGGATGGAATTATAAGAAGAGTTAACAGCTTGGATAGAAATAAAGTATATAAAAGCAGGGCATGTAGCATGAAGTTATAACCTTAGCACCTGTAATCCTGAGGAAATGGGACAGGAGGACCAGGAATGCAAGTCCATCTTTGGTAATAGTAAATTCCTAGTCAGTCCAGACTATGTGAGATTCTGTCTCCAAAACCCATAAATTAACTAATTAACTATATACACATATAAGAAGTACAGTTACAACTATAGAAATGCTTACTAGCTACAGAGGCCAGCAATTAAACCTGTTGCGGACATGAGAAAGGGCAACACAAGGTCCATAAATAATTGTCAAGTAGAGAAGCCACAATGGATGCCGAGTGTGCAAACGAACACTGAGAAGTGGTGACACAGTAAGACAAATGATCCTGACTTTCCTATCTTCACTGACACACATTGGTATGATAGATCCATTTAAGCAAAAGAACATATGATTATGGAGCAATGGCTGTTTGACAATCAAGGCACCAGTGTCTTGCTACCGATGCATCCAAGTCCTGATGGTTAGAAGGCAAAGTTAGTGAGGATGGTAAGAACCACAGGTCTCTTTTTGAAAGGGGAGGAGCACAACAGCCTAATATCCCTAGCTTTTTATTAAGACAAGGCCTCCAATAACAGTGTGACAGACTAGTAATGTTGAACAGACAACAGTATGGTTTTCTGCAGCAGTGGTCAGTTTCTGCCCTCATCCCAAAGACTGGGGATCCAGCCAAGGGCCTCATGCGTACCATGCAAGTTCTCTACCACACTGTGTTGTTAACACAATGGTTTACCTTAAAAAAAAAAAAAAAAAAAAAAAAAAAAAAGGCTTTCTGAAAATTATCAGTATCACCTCTGAATTAGGTAATATGTGTGCAAAAATACCAGCAAAATTACAAAAAAAAAAAAACACTGTTGCCAGAATACTACATGGGGGAGGTATCATCAAGCAATTTTAGATACAACTAGGAGGTGCTAGGAGGACTTACCTATGCTGCGTATCAAAGATCCTGTTTCTGGTTCACAATCCCAGTTGTGATACAGACCCTAAGGAGCAGGCCATACAGTATTAAAGCTAAGTCTCCCAAGAGCCTAAGGAGGCATCATACTGCCTTATGCCTTATGGTTTACCAACCTAAACGTTGTATTAAACAACAAATATACAATGAAATAAGTGAATTAATTTAAAAGTTCAAAAGCTATCCCTCTGTTAGGTCTCAGGCAGTCCAAATATCCAGAAATGAGCTCACACTGGTCTATAGGAGGATTTCTCAAGGTTACATAAAAGGCAGTATTACTTAGGAACTTGTGAAATTGATTTCCATCTGCCGAAAGAAGTCATTTCCCTCCCTTACCTCCGGCAGAAGGGACAACTGGTTCCATTGACACATACCTGTGTCTGCATATGAAAGCTCACTACACCCTCCAGGCTCCCTCAGCCCCTATTCACAGTATTCGTTTAACATCAAAACTCCCACTCAGGTCTCCTGCGCTCCCCTACTCACAATCTCTCCTATTCCTGCACTCACTCTCTTGTTCTCTTCCTATGCTCCATTCTCTACCTCCTGTCTCCCCTCTTCTCTCCTGCTCACCCACTTCCCTAGCCCTGGCCTTGTCCAGTCCGATTCCCTTGCTCTCTGCTCTGGACTCTAGATATTCATTCGTTCCTGTTTTCCCTCACACACACAACCCTTCAATGAACCCTTCCCTAATAATGGAGTGTTCAAGTCAGCAGTTTCTTTACTGCCCTGCCCTGGCCCGCCACCAATACTTGTGGTGCTGAAACCCAGGAGAGGCACAAATAAACCCAGTTCAGCAGCACTGAACTTTTACTTTTGTATCTAACAAATCAAACCAATTTCACAAAATGGAAGAGAAAGGACACTATGAATAAAACAAAATTTGTGCCTCAGGAGAAGGAAGCAAATTAAGGTAGGAACTGACCTGTTTTCCTCCAGAGTTTGGGCAATGCCACAAACTCTGGCTGCCCATGACTTAATCTCTATTTGAAATGAATTTATTGCCTTGCATGCATTTGGAACAATGGGAGGAGAAATTATTTACACCACATGGACTGGGGCAATTCCTCTGATATTTTATTACCTTGCTCACTGCAAGTTGCTCTTTTTCAAGCACTGGTTCTTGTTTAAACAGAGAAGGAAGTAAATACCACAGGCACTAAACATGAGTCGAAGTTGCAGGTGCTAATCTGTGCAAATTGAATCACAGCAACAAATACCTAAGCAACCATGAGTTATTACTCTGCTTCCAAATCACAGGGTTCAAAGTACTTAGAGATAGGATGAAGGTTTCTAAGGAGTACAGATCTAGTAGGTCCAGCCTGCTCCTAGTTTAAGGTTCAGTTGCTAACTGGTAAACTAAGTGGTCTTGCTATGCAAGGCACAATCCACTGCCCCTCCTGGTCTGCACAGTGGATGACAGCCCTGTTACACCAACCTACACGCTGACCTTGCTGGGTGTGATGGTTTGTATATGCTCCGCCCAGGGAGTGGCACTATTAGGTGTGGGCCTGTTGGACTAGGTGTATCACTGTGGATGTGGGCTTTAAGATAGCTAGGGCTTTTTTACCCTAGCTATCTGGGAAGACTATTCTTATAGCAGCCTTCAGAAGAAGATGTAGAACTCTCAGTTCCTCTGGCACCATGCCTGCCTGGAAGCTGCCATGTTCCTGCCTTGATAATAATGGACTGAACCTCGGAACATGCAAGCCAGGCCCAAATAAATGTTGTCCTTATAAAAGTTGCCTTGGTCACGATTCACAGCAGTAAAACCCCAAGGAAGACACCAGATTTTCTACTTTGTTTGTCATCATTAGAAATACCCATGTCTAAACAAATTTCATACCAAATCTGAAGGGAGACTACAAGCTTCCCAAAGCCCATCTTTTCAATAAGCCATGAGATCTAAAAGACAAATCAACCCCTTTCTTTAGAGATGAGAAGGCTACAAAGTTGAGAAAAGTTCTCTATTCCGTCTTTCAAAAAGGCAGGTGCCAAGTAAAAGGCTGGGAAACTAGAATTCCCGTTCTCATGTCCTATTGACCACTGACCTTGTACATCCAACTTCTGTCTCCAGTTGGAAGTCAGAAAGATTAATTTTCAAATACTGGATACAAAGCTTTTCAACTGTCTGGTGCTAGCAAGCAACCACAGGGCAGTTTCTCAACTATGTAACAGAATCTCTACCTCACACAGCAGTGATGCTTAGGGAACACCAGACAAACTTGCTTGGCACAGAATTTAACACAGAGATGCTCAATGGAATAATCTCTCCTTGTTACAGAATAACTCCAAGTAGAAACTATGTAACAAGTGAACAGGCACTCTGAACTTCGCACATGTCCAAACAACTAAACTCTCTTAGCTTTCTCTACCATCATTTCCTCAGGTATGTGGCAAACGACCTTCCAGCCTCAAAAATGTTAAAAACTTGGTAAAAATTAGTGATGTTGGTGAAGAGTGATGTACAAGGCCAACCTGGGTGACACAGCAAGCCAAACAAACAAAACAAAAAACAAAAAAACTAAAAAAACAGGACTTGGGGTTACAGAACAAAACTATGTTTAAAAAAATAAGTGAAGTCAGGAATGATGGCATATGCCTGTAACCGCTGTACCCCAGGGGTAGAAACAGGAGGGCCAGGAACTCACAGGGCTAGCTTCAGCTACATAGAAAGCACAAGGCCAGCTTGAGATTCTTTCTGAAAAAGCAAAAATTAAAGGAACTGTAGCAGAGTGGTGGTGGTATAGACTTTAATACCAGTACTTAGGTAATACAGAAGGTGGAGACAGGTGGATCCCTGAGTTCGAGGCCAGCCTAGTCTACAGAGCAAGCTCTAGGATAGCCAAGGCTACACAGAGAAACCCTGTCTCAACAAAACAAAACAACAATAAAATACAAACAAAATGAATGAATAAAATCATTAGCTAGCCATCTGAGGAAGAAATGAATGAGGTTATTTCTAAGGTAAGCAGAGCAACTTTGCCTTTACAATGACTATGCCTCACACACAAGGAGGACATGCTCCTGCCATCCATCCCCTGGCCTTTTTGATTCACTTTATTTTATCCTTTTATTATTTAAGTAACATTTGTTCAAGAAAACAGAATATTATTTTAAAACAAAGAGAAATAAGAATCTGCCTTAGTTTTGATCCCTTCCACTTTTAACATGCTACAGACACAACTCCCAGTCTGAACATTTGATGTCACTGTGATGCCTTAGGCAAAGAATGCCAAACCATGAAACTTTATTTCATGCACAAAATTATTTAAAATGCAACATAAAAATCACCTTCAGATTATTATATATGTAAAGGGTATGTAAAATATATTAACTTAATGCTTATCCATTCTCCAAATCTCATTACAAACATGAAATTATTCCAAAATACAAAAAAGTAATAATCTTAAATTCTGAACATTTTTGGGTAAAGGATATTCTACATAAATAATCTTAAACAAATTTTTCCTTTCTAAAAAAGCTGTGGTTTGTAATATACAAACCTTACCATTTTATAACCACCTATCTCTAGCTTTCTAGGTTCCCCCAACTGAAACTGAGTACTTTATGCACTAACTCTCCATTCTATGTGGCTTAACAAACACCCCTCTACACTGGGTCATCACAGATCTGACTACTCAGATACTTTATGAACAGAATCTTAGTGTTGTCTCCCTGTGGCTGGCTTACTTCACTGTCACAGTATCTTTTAAGTTTATCCACATTATAGCAGGTGTCAAAGCTTTAAGTAGTACTGCACTGTATATAAACAACATAGTCCACCATCTTGTACACCTGAGCTGCTTCTCCTTGGCTACTGTAGGAAAGCTGCTAAGCATCTGTGCCCACAAGCACTGCTTGCCACTAGTCTCGAGCTCATCTAGGTTTACATCCAGGGGAACTATGTTACAGTGACTCTAATTTCTAGGGGAACTATGTCACAGTGACTCTAATTTTCTGAATTGCCTCCAGCTACTTTCCACAGCAGTTGTACCTTTGTCTTACATTCCCGTCAGCAACGACACACAAAGACCTCAACCTCTTCCCCTTCCTCACGAATACTTGCTTATCTTGTTCCTTTTTTCTTTAATAGCAGCTATCCTGTGAGTATAAAGTAGCTTCTAACATAGCTTTAACCTTTTGTTTTCTTATGATTAGCAAACTGAGCATCTTTTCCGTCCTTACTGGTCATCAATATATGTTTATAGAACTATCCTGAGAGTCTATTAAAATATTTTGCTCAATTGAGCTGTGGAAGATTATTTTGCTATTCAGTTCAGTTGCTGGCCTTGTGTTTTAGATATCAATCACTTAGTAGATACATTATTTGCAATTTTTTAATATTCTGAGTTGACTTTTCATTCTGTTATTAGTGTCTTTGATGCATAAACGTGTTTAAATCTTCTCTGGATTTTTGGCTTTGCCTTTTGAGATAGGAAGGACCTTGCTATGTAGCCCTAGCTGACCTAAAACTCTGGGCAATTGTGCTTCAGCTTCCCAAGTACTAACATGACAGGCATGAGATGCCACACCCACCTAAAGATTTTAATTTTCATAAGGTCATACATATTGGTTTTTTTCTTTTGTATTCTGTGCTTTTAGTTTTATGCCCAAGAATCCATAGCTAAACCTGGGGACATAAAGATTCACCCTAGATTTTCTCTGATCATTCTAAGATTTCACCTTCTCGTGTCTAGGTCTTGCCTCCACCCTAAGTAAAGCTTTGTACACCATGTAAGTGTCCAACTTCTTTGCATTTTTAAAGGTCCCTTGAATCTCCATCTATTACCATCTTCTAAGAATATGAAATGACATACCCATTCTATATATCTGCACAGATTTCTATTTCCAAACTGCCTCTTCTTCTGGGCCCTTTATTTCTGCTTTGCTAGCATGCATGATTTGAAACTTTTGTCAGTAGAGGGCACAGCAGAGACACTTTAGGAGGAAAAGTCCTTGCTCCCAAGTCCTAGCCTCTCTTCTATGAAAAGCAGTTTCCCTTCCATCCAGCTCCTACACGGCAGCCAACAGCTGAAAGCTTCCCCGGGAGCCCTTTGCAGACTGACACACAGCAGAAGACCTCTGGTGAGTAAAAGTCCCTTGGATTCTCCAGCATCCTGGAGAATGAACTTTTGACAGTTTGGTCTGAGACTTCATTCTCCGCCATCTAGAATTATAGGCAGGACTCTCTAACACAGTCCAGATCTGGTCTGAAGGGGTGATAAGCATGGGAGCCACTGCAGAGCCAGCTCTTTAGGTGTCCTACTTAATGAGTAGGCGCTACTGTAAAAGTTACACTCCTGTTTTGGCCTCAGTGGGAGAGGATGTGCCTAGTCCCAAAGCAACTTGATGTGCAGGGGTAGAGGGTGAAACAGGAGAGTGGGGTTGGAAGTTGACACCCAGAGGGGGGCTGGCTTCCTCTTCTAAGGGGAACAGGACTTACATGAGGGTGTACTGTGAGGAGAGGAAGGGCTGATATCGGGTTGTAAAATGAATACATTAATTTTAAAAGTTACACTAATTGTGTTCTATCACATATCAATCACATTAGTATGTTACATCTACTTCTATGCGTCCCATTGTTTAGATTTTATTTGGATTAACATAAGCCAATCCTGCATTGCGTTTATCAAATTTCTTATACAAATTCTAGCAGTCTCTCTTTCCTAAACAGGCCCAGACAAGTGAAATATTAAAAGCTAGTTACTAGTACAGAATAAATGTGTTTAATGTCTTAACATTTTACCTCACTAAAATCCTGTGATATGTCATTCTATAAGGAAGCACTCAGAGAAACCATGTAATTTCCTTACAGTATTACAAATCCAGGTCCATTTAATGCTCCAATTTTTGCTGGTTATCTACTGTTATTTATGTTTCTCCACAGAGCCTAGGAACATATCTATGCATAGAAGGACATAGCAAGTCCTACTACTACCCTTTGAATGAGCTTGGAGTCTAGGAACTTGGATCTGGGCAGGGTTCTTTCTCAGAACCAGTCATAGCGGCTCCTATCAGTTGATGCTTGTTTTCCTACTGAGAGTCTGAAATTTGGAGACAGGGTACCCCCTATGTGAACACTCCCCACCCCCCATCCAGCTGAGCTTCTATGGCAGACAGCGCTGTCACAATTCACTGTGACAAATTCTGTCCTAGGCAACTCTACTAAAAAAGAGATTTTGGTCTTTCCTAAACAGCATGGGGCTTCTTGCATCCTCTCCTTCAGCTGGTGTCATTCAACACATCTTGTCTTACAAAGCTACAGCATTACTGTACTCAGTGCTGTAGGGCCTGAGCTATCTTGGGAGGCCCCATAACAAGCCCCGACATGCTATTCACTTTGTTAAATTCTGAGTAGACAGAGAAATAGGTCCTTTGCCCTCAAGAAACTTCACAGGCTATTTAAATTCCCCTTCACTTCTCTGGTCTTCACTTCTTAGTCTGTGCACCACTAAGTGGATTAGATATATTTCCCTGAGCTAAATTTCATTCTTAGTGCTGAAGTGATGGTAAATAAATATTTAATAAGTCCATCAGACAAAAATCTGAGATACAGAGCTCTAATAAACTCAAAAGAACACACACACTGTTTTCTACCTTCCCCATCTTAGTGTGTTCTTCATTAATAATACATTTATAAACCCTTGAGTGTTCCTAGTGGGATGTAAAAGATCAGCTGTTATGGAAGACAACTTGCCAGGTCCTGGGAAGTTAAAGGAAGAGCTGCCATATGGCCTAGCCACTTCACTCCCAGGCACATAAATCAAACATAGACCAGTGTAGATTCAGTGCTCCCCAGCGACATTGTCAACTGTGACCCGAATGTCAGTACATGCACATAAAGAACAACTTAACATAAACAAAGGATTGCTATTTGGCTATTGAAAGATGTTTGCAAAGCTGACCCGTGTGTGCCATGTAGCAACTTATCAGCACACTACACCGCTGGAGGAAGCCAGCCACACAGCATATGAAGAATGGAGTCAAAATCCTAGAAACAGAAAATGGGCTGGTGGCTGCTAACAGGAAATAAAGGGTCAGATCTCTACTGGGGTCATGAGAAATGCCAGAATAATAAATATGGAGGCCCTGACAATGACTATATGCCACCAATTTTTTCATTTTAAGAAGTTAATCTTGGGACTGGAGAGATGCCTCATCAGTTAGGAGATCCAAAGAATGTAGCTTTGATTCCCAGTGCCCACACAGCAGCTCACAACTGTCTATTACTCTAGCTACAAGGGATCCATGAACCTTTTCTGGCCTCCACAGGCACTGCCTGTACATGGTGCACAGACTTACATGCAGGCAAAATACCCACATACATAAAACAATAAAGTCTTTAACAAAATAAAATTAAAGTTGATCATATGTGAATACCTGCTCAACTAAAATTGTTTTGAAAGTAATACATCCCATAGTATGATACAACTAAAGAAGCCTGATATCAGTTATTGAAGCTTGGGATAAACACAGGGACTGTGTAACATATACATATAGCATATAACAGACATCAAGCTGGCATTCAGCCCCTCCTAAGTACACAATACATGTGGGATTCTACAAGTACTGGGATGTTCCTGTTTTTCAAAATATTCCTCAAATTAAGTAACTTATGATATACAGAAAAAAACATTCTTCTCCACTTCAGACCAGGCTATCTTGTCCTGAATCCCTACAATAAGTCTCTTATCTGGTCCAGTACAGATCCATCCAAACAGCCCTCTGTGGCTTTCTTAGACCACCTACAACTTCATCACACTATCACTTCAACATTAATAGCCCTCTTTATCTTATATGATTAAGTTCCCAACATTCTAAGCCTGATCTAACCAGTTTAGTGGCCTCTTGAACAAGTACTTCCTATAAGTTTTTTTTTTTTTTTTTGTTTTTTTTTTTTTTTTTTTTTTTAATGTGTGTAGTCCTGTACTAAGAACGAAAACACAAGTTGTGTGAGGTGATGAATACCTACAATCTCAGTCCTAAGGATGTGGAGACAGGAGAATCACAAGTTCAAGGCTAGCCTAAGCTACACAAACTAACTCAACAAACAAAAACAAAAAGAAGGTAAACAACAAACTGCCAATTGGGATTCTTGTCTCAAGGAACTCTGACAACTAAGGGAGAAGGGCATGTGACCAGTGACTATAAGCCATGCAATAAAGTGAAACAAAGGCCAGACAAAAAACTTGTGAATGTGGCTGAAAGTAGAATAGGAAAGCATAAATTAACCCTGATTGTCAACCATGATTGGTTGAGGAATGCCCAAGAGATCAATAAACCACACCTTTGAGTAAGCTTTCCAAATTTTTAGTGTTTCCTTCAAAATTTATCATTGGCAGCAAAAATTGCCACTGTTTCCCCTCAAATGACAGACAAACTTTATTCATCTTTAATAAAATCTCCGCCAAATATCCCAAGTCTCAGTAATCATGGTCTGTGGCTTGTTCTTTCAACTAAAAATGGTGTCTGATGGAACAGAAGCTAGTTCAGCTGATAAACAATCATAAAATCCCTTCCACTGCAATAGACACTCAACTCAGTATGCACCACAAGTACTTTCTACATATTAATTTACCACAAGATTAATCTACAAAGACTAAAAAGATAAACAATAAGGGCACAGAATTAACTGTTATGCCATTCTCTGTTATTTAAGTATGTGGCAGTGAAGAATATAATTCCTTGGGGGCTAGGGACATGGCTTGGTTGGTAAAGTGCCTCGTGCAAAGCATGAGGACCTGAATTCTGATCTCTATCACCCACAGAAAAGCTAAGAGCTGTACACATCTGTGACCCCCCCACCCCCCGGCTGGCCAGATCAGTGAGGTCTAGGTCAGCAAGATCTTACCTTACAAAACAAGATGGGAAGTGGTTAAAAACAACATCTACTAGCAACCTCGAACCTCAGCCTACATGCTTGCACATAAACACAGGAACATGCACATGCATGGACACAACTGAAATACATGTTTACACATACTCACATGGGTATGTATACTCTCAAACAAAATCTAATTTAACAGTCATTATATTCCTTTACTACTGGTTGGTCTGTGGCCTAATAGGACCACACCTTAGTTTGATGTCATAACTGGTGCAAGAGAGTTACAGGAGGAGGAAAGAATTGTTGCCTCACAACTACCTGTGATCATGAAGACAAATTTTGCTTAGCCTCAAATTTTTCACCTTTTAAATAAGATCACCATCTTCTTGTTTCAAGAATCAAGGTACTGAATACAAAATGATCTCATAGGCCCTGCTCCTTAATGGGGCAGCCCTACTAAAGAACAGTGATAATAGGAAACAATGCTTCAGCTGTATACAACATTTCCACACATACAAATGTGGACAGGTCTGAGTACAGGTTCAGATTTCTGGTGTATATCCTCCTTACCTGCACCAAACTCACAGGACACACATAGGAAAGCCAAAGCAAGTTTTAAGATGTCTTTCCTGTGGTTATAGAGCTGAGAAGAGAGAGGATTTGCTGCTGTGAAACATATTACTGGAAACAGTCCTGGTGGACAGGTAACATTAAGCTATGTCCCTAAGCCCCATATCCGTAACTTCAGCATCTGCGGGTTCATTTGACCATAGATGGAAAACACTCAGGAAGCAGTAGGGAGAACTGTCTGTATTGAACACAGACACACGTCTTTCTTGTCAATACTCCCTAAATAAAACAGGTTAATATTTGTACAGCACTGATACTGTGTTTGTAAATTCATAGAGATTATTTAAAGTATACAGGTATGTGTGCATGTGTGGCATTAAAAAAAAAAAAATTTTGTATTAGATATGTGAGCCTATCTGAGTGTCTAAGTGCATCCTGAAAGCAACCCCTGCAGACACTGATGAACACCAATGTTCCCTTCAGCTGATAACAGGAATCCAAGTTCAGACTGGGAGAGGTTAAATGACATGTCCTAGGGCTGGCTCATGGGCAGTCAGTAACAAAGTGGCCTGGAACCCACCGTTTCCTAACTACAGATTTGGGGTTCTTTTATCTGAAACTTCACACTCTAAGAAGATGAAATTTGTTTTGCGCAATAATTGATAATCATCTGCATCTGGATTTGAATGGAACAGCAGACATGATTACAATACTTATTATGACTAAATACGCCAACTGATAACCACCAACAAATTAGTGTGTGTTGTGATACTCAATTCAAACTGGTATTACACTGAGCCCAAGGCTTCACAAGCTTTGGCACTTAAAAAAAGATATCTCAAGCCAAGCCTGGGGACACACATCTTTAATCCCAGCACTCAAGAGGCAGAGGCAGTTGTAAGTTCAAGGCCAACCTGGTCTACAAAGCAAATCCAGGACAGACAAGGCTGGTTACATTGAGAAAACCTGTCTCAAAGAAACAAACAAAGATACCTCTTAATTAGTTTCTGAGTGCAAAGGAAACATCCAAAATAATCATTCTGTAATATTCATAAAACCTCTATGAGATAGGCTAACATGTTGAATATCATACAATATTTAAATTAACAATTCTACCCAAAAGTCAGTATAGACAAAATCGTCTTTTTTTTTGGGGGGGGGGGGGTCCATATTAACTGTTTCAATTTAGCTTTTATAGCTGTCTCTTGACTCAGACTGCTATTCAACATGTCAAACCAGCTCTATTGCTTACTGGCATGGTGACTTACAGCAACCCTTCTAGGCATCTGTTTTCTAATCTGTAACATGTATGTAATTATTCCTGTACTGTACACGGATGTTAAGATTCAGCATAAAGCAGAGAAGCACCTACAGGTCCACCTACTTTACAGAGAAAGCCTAGCCATTGGTGCCTTGAGCTTTGCGCTCACAATCCAACCACCCTTCTCTGGCCCCTAAGATCTGCACGTCTAAGTACAGAAGGGCCTTTCTTATTTCCCACACCTGTGTCACTCATTTCCAATGCCAACTCCCTGCTCTCTTTCCTGGAGTCCCTAGAGCAATGCCCTGAACTTCCTCTCATTGTGCTGACTCCCTCCGTGTTCAGGAAGAAGGCAATACACACTGCTGATGACTCAATGATCAGCTGATAATTGCCATGCTAAATCTTATTTTGTATATGAGTGTTTTGCTTGAATATATGTAAATGTACTACATAGGCATGCCTGATGCCCATGGAAGCTAGAAGAAGCAGCAGCTGGATTCCCTAGAACTGGAATTAAGGATGGGAAACTGTACACTACCAAACAGATGGTGAGGATTAAACTCAGGTCCTCTCTGAGAGTAGTGAGTTCTCTTAACTGCTGCGCCATCTTTCCAGCCCAGCACACTAATTCTTGCTTAGGACCAATCAAGGAAACCTCAAATAAAACCACCTAAGAATTTGATTTGGGTGAGTGGGGATGGGGGTGTGCATACCCAATTTCCTTGCTCACAAATTACAGTCAAGTTTCCTCAATCTGGGGAATTTGCAGGGGTCAGCACATCTGAAATGCAATGGATAAACATCTTCATGATCATGGTACCTTCCCTGACAATCCTTTTTCTTTCAAGATTAAGATCTAAAAACAAACAAACTTCTTTTTCTTAAGCTTGTGATCAACTATCAGGAATTATAGAGCTGCCTCATCAGCTCTCCTCTTCAAACACTGGAACCCTGCATCCATTCAACTATTCAGCTCCTGCAGCTCCTCCTTGTAGAGACCTTCTTGGGAAAAATAAACATTTGATGGAATGTATTTTGTAGAGAAAATCTATTTGTACAGTTTTCTATGTGTACAATTAAAATACTTGAGATAGTTGAGGGGCAGGATAAGTAGCAAGAAACCTAAAGAGATGAAATTATATTCAAACAGGACTCCTACACACATCTGCCAATAAAAATCTAAAGAAGAGATGAAAGGGAAAGGCCATAACTTTTCCATTCAGTATAAGGTGCTATACAATTCATGTATGTTAGGTTATAATTAGGTATCATGTCCACTATCAAATAAGGACAGTGAAATTCAGAAACATTAACTGACCCAACAAACAGCTACTTATGGTTGAACCATAGCCACGACTGTAAATGTTTTATCACATGTTAAACATGGACTTAGTGCAAAAAAAAGCCTTGTTCTCTATACACAGGCAAGAACAGGAAGTTCTAGATACTGGCTTAGCAAACTGATTCTTTTCTGGATAGGTCAGGCTCTGGAAATCAGATCTGATCTGAGTGACACCTGCAACTATCATATCTCCTAGGTAATACATGATAAAGCTTAGGTACCTGGTCCTAAATAAGTTACTCTCAGTAGTTCTCAATACTACATGATAATTGGGCAGTCATTTAAAAACTATTGCGTTCTGGGCCCCTTGCTAATGGGCCCCCTGTTACGTAGAAAAAGTCCCAGTTTGATTCTAATACCAAACTGGGATCACCAGGCTATACTATCCCAGGTAACTCCTTCCTCAAAGTTCTTCAAGAAATTCGTTTTTGTTTGGTGTATATGTATGAGTTTTCCCGTGTGTGAATGCATATATGTAGTAGATACAAGTTGGCTAGTGCATGTGGAAGACTGAAGCTGATGGCACTGTCTTCCTCCATCTCTTCAAAGTTTTTTGAAGCAGGGTCTCTCACTGAACCCAGAGTTCACAAACTGTGGCCAGTGAAGCCAGCCAGCCAGCTTGCTGTGGGGATCTCAGCCTCCTCTGCTGGGAACACAGCCTGCAACAGATTCTTTCACATAGCACTGAGGATCCAAATTCCAGTACTCACTTGCACAGCAAATGCTTCATGTACCAAGCTATCTTCTCAGTTCTTACTTGGTTTTAATATTTTTCAAGCAACATTTCGTTTATTTATTTGGAGGAGAGGGGAGGCATGCCACAGCATGCATATGGTGGTCAGAGGGCAGTTATGGAAGTCAGTCTGCTCCTTCTACCATGTAAGTTACAGGGCTCAAAGTTAGGTCATCGGGCTTGACAGCCTTACCCACTGATCCATCTCACTGACCCATTTTGTTTTATGAGACCTCTGAATGTAGCCCAAACTGTCCTTGAACTCATAACTTTCCTGCCTTAGCTTCCCCTGTGCTTCAATTCTAAGAGTGCCCTATCATATTGACTTAAGAAACATGCATTATTATTAATGATCAGTCGGCAAGCACAGAACACATGTGCTTTCCATATTAGCTTGCTTAGTCCTCCGGCTGCACTGTGAGGCTGCCTCTTACATCACAGCTTATTTATATATGAGGAAAACAGTGCAGCAACAAACAGCCACTCGTCCAAGGTCGGCTAGAGCAGATCAGAGCCCAGGTTCAGACTTGAGCCGATCTGTTGTTGCCAGCATCTCTAGGCTCATACACACCACCAAACCTGCAATGGCCAGTGGCACATTTGAACAAATAAACCCAAGTGGGTCACCTCAGAGATGTCACCCAGGGAAAGCTAATGCTCTTATTCGCACATGCTACCATCATCCAGACATCACTGCTGAACTACAGCATACAGCAGTTCTTGTTCAGAAAACAAAAATGCCTTCAGAACCAACACGAACTTGAAATAGCTTTAATTGGGATAAAAGCTAGTTTTAAGCATGGATTCAATTTTAACACAATGAGATCATGAATATCCAATTCTGACTACATTGGGGGGGGGGGGGGATGGAAAATCCAGAATTAGATAGGAAAAATGTTTACCTCCTTACTGGTCTCTGAAGCTGACTCAAACCAGAGTTCTTTATGTCTTGCGCAATGCTCCTATTGCCAGAGCCTAGGTGACTGTTTGAAGGACAGTCCTCATCCAAAAGCACAGAGTCAGTTACATTTTTTTCCTTTTAAAAATCACCCTTTTAATCACATAGAGACGAATACATATGTCCTTGACTAGCAATATAAACATGCAAGTGCTCATACCGTCTTGAAGCATAGTTTTCCTCTCTGTTGAAAGCAGTGCTTTGATTCATAATTTTTAATTCAGAATTTATTTACCCTCATCCATAGAAAATAAGTATCATAACCAGGCATTAATGAATCATTTACTTGCATGTAGTACCATAAAAGGAATTGTGCAATGGTAACTACATATCTAAAATACCCTCACATACAAGGGATAAAGGCATACACAAATACTATAGGGATTCAGCTATAAAAAGATACTACATTTTTATATCTGATGAGCTCCTTTGTGGAAGAAATACGTCCTTTTTCAACAAAGAAAATAGTCTGCTAATTCGGAAATGATTTTCAGAATTTTTCCTCAAAATCAGGCATTAATGCAGACCAGCTCAATTCCACACAACCAACCTCTCTGCTTGAACTGGACTCCTCACACCTTACTGAGGCCACTGTTCCCCTCCAAACTCCCACTCCACCCCCACCCCACACACACCCAACGCCCCACCAACCTCACAGGGGTTCCTGGGCTGGTCCATGGAATCTGATGACATCACTTTCTCTTCCTTCCTGGAATTCTAAACCCTGCTGCTCTCCCCTTGCACACAGCTACCATCTCCATGGCAACCTCACCTCCTCCTGCTTCCCTATTGGCTTCATGGAGCAGGATACACAAAAAGGTTTTCCGTTCTGCCCCCACTGCCTGCTTGCAAAAATGATGCTTTCAACAGGATCCTGAGCTAAATTTAGCCATTTGCGATTCTGTGTCTTATGACTAAGAAAACAAGAAATATACTCCTTCCTATATTCTACCCGCTCCTAAACCACACCCCAAAGTGTTTGTTTCTTCTCTCTGGCCCCTAACTCAAACACAAGCAGCAGTATGTGCCAGTATAAGTCTTAAAATCAACCAGATCCCTGCCACAGAAACAGGGCTGGCCCAGAGAACATTCCCCCTCTCACCTCCTCCCATCAGGAGAGGAAAAAAACAGAACAACAAAAACATGAAAACCATGCTTGGGGCATTCCATGTGAGAACATCAGCCTCTGCTACCTCCTTCCACCCTAATCCAAGGAGAGAAAAGCCAAGAGCAGCATCTGCGCTCTGACGGAATCTTCTCCATCACGGGAGAAAGGAGTGGAGAGATGAGGTCAAAAGCCCACTCACTGCAAACTGCATCCAAGTGCTCGCCTCATGGGCTGACCTACTATGGAAACTGGAGCAGGTTCCCACATGTGCCATCACACAAGGACGCTGACAGAAGGAGTAAGAAGAAGCAGGTCCCTGAGCCAGAGGACAGAGCGATGAGTACAGGGGCACGATGATCAACGAAGTTCCTGCAGAGATAATGTCCAAAACTGCCACAGAAGACCATGCATTTACAGAAAACACTTCACAATCATAGACATGCTTAAAATACAATATATAATCTCTCAAACCCTTCAAAGCTCTCCATTTCTGGAAACACCTACCAATCCCTGAGAGTAAGCTGGTCTGTGCCCAATGCTCATCTGAAGCTGATCTTACTCCTTCCTTCATCCAATTCTAATTCTAAAGTGACGCCCACTCTCCTCCTTTTTTTGTTTTTGGTTTTGTTTTTTTGTTTTTCGAGACAGGGTTTCTCTGTGTAGCCCTGGCTGTCCTGGAACTCACTCTGTAGACCAGGCTGGCCTCGAACTCAGAAATCCACCTGCCTCTGCCTCCCAAGTGCTGGGATTAAAGGCATGCGCCACCACTGCCTGGCTTGCCCACTCTCCTCCTAAACAACAGGTAAATATGGACAGAGCAAGGCTTTGCTCCTCAACCCAGCTGTCCACTTCTCATCTAGGAAGAAATTCTTTCTCAGAACCTACTTGATTGATTCAATAGTCATTCTATCCTATATGATTCTGAAACACAAAGCATAAGCTGTAACTAAACTGGAAAGGCACCAAGCAGTTCAAGACCTTCTATCAGAAAAGGGGGTAGGTAAAAATAAGGCACACCAGGAAATTTGTGGGTTTGGTGCATGGCAGAAACAGCACCAAGGCATCTATTTTCCAGGGGTTAAAAAAAAGAAAAAAACATGAAAGCAGCATAATTCTTCATGGCAAAGGACAGTATTCCCAAACTCATATTAGAAGCATCCAGAATGTACTTCAAAAGCACAGTGAAAGACGCCGATGGGTGCAATATGCACTAATAAACCACCCAGACTCTCTGCCCAGCAGTGAGGCACAGATGATAGATAGGCTTGCCTCATGGAGATAGAGGCTCTCTCTTACTCCTAACAATCCACCCTTGGCTGAAACCACTCTCACATGCATTGCTGTCGAGGTGGTTACACAGGCTAACTATGATGAACACAACCCTTAACACTCACAGATGGTTGTCACCTTACTTATGGGAAGACCCAAGCGGCCTGAGACTGTCCATCGTAGCAGTTTCTGAACCCTTTACTATAAAGGAATTTAAAATAAGAAAAACAACAGTGACTTGTACATGTTCTTACCTCCACTCTGCAAATAAAAAACAAAATTCAAAATGTCAATGTGTCTAGTATATACCTCATGTCTGTCTGAACTCCAGAACCTATGCAGTTTTTCTTCTCCTATTCACACATAGTCATAGTTGTAAAGAAATGCCTAAAATGTCATTTTGTGTCTATGTTCTCATATATCAATTATATCAATTATATCAATAAAATGTTATTGGATATCAAAGTCATTATTAAACTTTTGATGTATTAAAAACTATAGTTAACTGTAAGTGGGCATGCAATACTTACTAATTTATTATTCTAATCCTATTATTCTAAACTTCTGAACAAATGGTAATGATTCCACTCAGATCTTTTAAGATTAGCTTGAGAAATTATATGCTAAAGTGAAATGACAAAACTTCAGATAACATTCTAAAATTTAATTTTCTTATATTTGAGATTTTAAAAAACGTATCAGAGTCTTAATGCCTACACTGACCTAGTCGCAATGTTGTCTTAATACTTTAGTAGTGTCATTTGCTTGTTCTGTCTGGTCGGGAGCAGTTGTAAATGTGGTTTGGTGCTTGAAATGGAACCCAGGGCCTAACACATGCTAAACTATGAGCAGCTCACCTTGAACTGAGCTGTGCCCCAGCCTCTCACCCATCAGCTATAAACCAGAAACCCTAATGCAGTCAGGTTCCATATTAAATTTATAATTTCCTCATTCTACATACACAATCAGAGCATTTCTGCAGGGATTCCATTAAAATTAAATCAGATCATTAGAGGACCCTGCTAAAGAGGCCAAGATCACATGTCTGACTCACAGGATCCAGTTGGCATCACTCTTTCCTACTGCCACACACAATTAATCATAAACACACTTGTTTTTACCAAAAAGTAATGTAACTTAATACATCCTCTGGAAACAAAGTCAAAGCATGCATCTTCCAATACTACATAATATAATCAGCTTTTATCCTTTAGAAAACAGTTACTGGCTTCCGACAGTCATTAAACACTTACCACAAGCAAGTCAAAAGCCTCAAAAGTTTAAAAAAAAAAAAAAAGCTCTAGGCAAATAAACACACCAGTGTCTGATATGCCAACAGCAAAAGTATACAACTTGTAGTAGGAAAATAAACAAGGTGGCTAGCACCAGAGGGTGCATGAAGCATGGACCAGCAGGATTCATTTAGGGAAAGAATGAAGATAAAGATATTCTAGGGAGAGAGAATGAGCTAAAAACGAAGGAGAGGAAATCAGCATAGCAGACATAGAGAACTTTTGGGTACATTGTAAAGGCCAGGCTAAAGGTTGGGAGAAATGACCTATTGATAGAAGGCACAGGCAATCTCTCTTAAGACCTTCCACAGCAGATTGGGTTTGTCTAGAACGTCTTTTTCCTGTTAGACTTCCAAAAGGTAATGGTTCAAAATATTTTAATATCATACGGATAGGGTTTTTTTTTAAAGATTTATTTATTTTACTTATATAAGTACACTGTAGTTTTCTTCAGATACACCAGAAGAGGGTATCGGATCCCATTACAGATGGTTGTGAGCCACCATGTGATTGCTGGGAATTGAACTCAGGACCTCTGGAAGAGCAGTCAGTGCTCTTAACCACTGAGCCATCTCTCCAGCCCCATATGGATAGTTCTTATTTTTTAAAGTTTCTATGACGAAAATAAAGGTCAAAATAAAGCCTCTAGCAGCTAAGAACAGTCATGAAAAGTGTTCCATCCAGAGACAAGTCCAACAATGATAGTGAACATTTTCTTACTGTTCTCATAGAAACAGGAATTTATTTTATCACATCTCTTTTCTTATGTCTCTTTAAAAAGATTAGTAGCATGCTGAATATTTGACAAGGAAATTATAATTTTAAAAAGCCCCCTTCTTTCCCAGGCAATACCCTTAACACATAAATGTATGTGCATACATACATCCTGCCAGCTGGACAAGCAACATATAACTCATCTGAGGGACCAGCTATCTATCAGCTGCAGCAAAGGATGAATTATGTAAACTCTGTGCTAATTATATATAAACATATATACTCAAACCCCCCATGTATACAACATAACACATTCTCACAAAGTGAACCCACCCCAAGAGAAATACAACACCAAGACAAAGAGAAAGGACACATTATTGGCACCCTACAAGCCCATCTTGTGCCTTTGCAAAGTCACTCTCCGTTGCTCTTTAACAATAACAGACACCACAGATTGACTGTGCTATGACTTGTATATAAATGATCACATGCCATGTTCCCTTCCGTACTGGTTTTCTCTGTGAAGCACTGTACTCAATGACATCTGTACATGTTAAATATCCTATTTTGCAAATATAGCATAACTTACTGGAAAGGCACTTCAGAATAGCAAAAAACATTCCTATTATTTCCAGCTTGGGTATATACAAGCTTCTTTTTTTGTGGTTATGACCAAATACCTAACAAGAATAAACTTAAAGAAGAAGGGGTTTGTTGTGGCTCAGTTTAAGAGTACAGTCCATCATGACAAGAGAGGCATGGTGGCAGGATACTGTTCATATCTGGGTAGATCAGGTAGCAGAGAGAGATGGATACTAGTACTCAGTTGGCTTTCTCATTTTATCTTTTTACATTCAGTCTAGATACTCAACATGGGTGGGTGCTGGTCACATCCAGGGTGGCTCTCCTTCCTCAAAGGCCACGTAATACCACGAGATGTGTCTCTAAGTGATTCCAAATCCAGCCAAGTTGGTAACAAAGACTCAATATCACAAGTTGTCACCAAAAAGGGCTGCCATGTACATCCTTATATACTCTCTTGGTGATCATATGTACACATTTCATGTCTCTACTGTGTTGCAAGCAGTGGGAAGCTTTAGGAGATACCACCAACTAGTCCAAAGCTATGCTACTTAACATTTCCCCAGCCTTGCATGAGGGCTTCAGGGAGCTGAATGTCTGCCTTCTTCAGTCAGTCATGCAGGAGGCAGGGTAACAGAGCCTCACTGTGGCCATCTGCTGTACCCTGGAGAGTCATCATGTAGACACTTTTTAAACAGCTGAATATCATGTTTGTAAAGTACCTATTCATATATGCTGTCCACTTTGCTACTAGGTTGTTTTCTAAAATTGTTTTATAGCATTCCTTTCATATATTGAGTTGCAGGAATAACTGATGTGTTCTGGTTAGCAGCCAGATCTGTGTATAGCAAATACTTTCTCCTATACTGTGGTCTACTTTTTTACTTTCTTAACTGTGTCTCTTAATGAGTACTTGTTGGGAGGTGGTTTTACACACTGTGTATTCAGATGCTGATTTCTATGCCCAGACATCTAGCTGCAGTCTAGATGATGGCATGGTCAAGCATCTCCAGTCTCAATGTTACATAAAAATTATTTTCCATCATCTCTGATTGGTTAATAAAGATCTGATCAGCTAAGTAGCTGGGCAGAAGAGAATAGGGCAGGACTTCTGATCTGAGTCAGAAATCCCAGAGAGAGTAAAGAGAAGGAACATGAGGAGAAGGTGTAGAGAGACCATGAAGGGTTGCCATGAACAGGTCGCTAAGGGAGTCTCCATGAGGACACACATGGACCAGAGCAAGCCAGAACAAGACTCAGATTTGTGGTAAAGGACCATGTGGCTGGGAAACAGGCAGCCTTTAGAGGGTTGGAACAGCTCAGACCATGCCCAGCTTAGGCTTGCAGCTTGTTAATAAAAATACAAGGTCTCTGGGTCTTTATTCAGGAGATAAAATGGACTAGAGCAGGTGTAAAAACACCCAGAAGTTATTTTCGAAAAGGGGGGGGGGGATGTAGAAAACCCACCAAGAATTACTATTACAAGTAGCTATTCCTAAAATTAATGTATTCAGATTATCCTGTGTCTTCCAAATAGTCCTGTTCAAATAAAGAGCAAAATTAAATGGTAGCTCTGCTGGCCAAATTGATACAAGCTAAAGTCATCTGGAAAGAAGGAACTTCAACAGAGAAAATACCCCCACCAGACTGACCTGTGGGCAAGTCTTATGGTACTTTTTTTTTTTTTTCTGATGACTGATGTGGGTGGTGACTACTCCTGGACCAGTGGTCCTAGGTGTGTTGACAAAGCAATGTTCCTTCATGGCCTCTGCATCAGCTCCGCCCTTTAGGTTCCTGCCCAGTTTAAGCCCCTACCCTGACTTCCCTCAGCAATGAAGTATGAACTGACAGTTGTAAGCTGAAATAAGCCCTTTCTCCCTAAGTTTTCTGTGGTTTGTGGTGTTTTAACACAGCAGTAGAACCCCTAAGACAGTATCTGTCTGCTTTCTCCTAAAAACTTTCACAGAGTAACATTTTAAATTTATCATTTAAGATTTCCAGGTATTAGGAGCTTTATTTGTAATAGACAGAAACTAGAAATAAACCTAGATGTACCTGAACCGAGGAGTGGATAAAGAAAATGGGGCACATTTACACAATGGAATAATACTCAGCTATTAAGAAAAATAATAGCATCATGAAACTTGCAAGCAAATGGATGAAACTAGAGAAAAAAAAATCCTGAGTGAGGTAACCCAGACCCAGAAAGACAAACATGGTATGTACGCATAACACAAGTGGATATTAGCTGTAAAGGATAACCATGTTACAATCCATAGACCCAGAGAAGCTAAGTGACAAGGAGGGCTCAATGGGGAATGCATGAATCTCCCTGGAAAGAGGAAACAGAATAGACATTTCAGGTGGACACGGTTGGGGTGGGGACCAAAACAGGAGAGATCAGGTAGGGGAGAATAGAGGAAAAGGATACTGAGAGACAACTGGAATTGGGAGGCATCTTGAGGATGAACTAGAAACCTAATGCAATGGAAACTCCCAGGAGTCTATAAGGGTGACCTTAGCTAAGACTTCTAGCAATGGGGGATATAGAGCCTGAACTGGCCATCTCCAACAACCAGGCAAAACGAATAGAGACTGGGACGCCACAAAACCTTTGACCTACAATTCGTCCTGCCTACAAAATATGCTAGGTAAAGGTGGTATAGAAATTGTGGAAGTAGTCAACCAATGATCCAGCTTGAGACCCCATAATGCCACATGAGAGAGCCCACCTCTGATACTGCGTGAAGAGCCAGGATCCAGAGGCTGGATAGCCCAGAGACCTAAGACCTAAGATAGAACCAAACACTTGATTTAAAAAAGAAAAAAAAAAAAAAAAAAAAAAAGGGATGATATTCTGCTATACTCATAGACTGGTGCCTTGTCCAATAGTCATCAGAGAGGCTTCACCCAGCAACTGATGAAAACAGATGCAGAGACCCATAGCCAAACATATTAGGCAGAGCTCAGAAATTCTGTAGAAGAAGGGAAGAATGATTGTAAAAGCCAAAGTGGTTAAGGACACAGGAAAACCCACAGAATCAACTAACCTGAGCTCACAGGGGCTCAGAGAGACTGAACTGCCAACCAAGGAACCTGCCTGGGACTGACCTAGGCTCTCTGCACATGTGTTACAGTTGTATACCTTGGTCTTCTTGTGAGACTTCAAAGAGTTGGGACAGGGCTATCCCAGACTCTTTCATAGGCTTTTAGGACCCTTTCCTCATACTGGGTTGCCTTGTCTGGCCTTACTTTGAAGGGAGGTGCCTAGATTTACTGCAACTTGATATGCTATGATTGGTTGATATCTATGAGAGGCCTGCCCTTTTCTAAAGAGAAGAGGAGAAGGAGGGGATGGAGGGAAGGGCAGACTAGGAGAGGAGGAGGGAGGTAAAACTGTGGTCCAGATATAATATATGAGAGAATACATAAAGAAAATAAATAAAAGATTCCTAGGTAGATTATATATCAGATATGTATACATAAAATACATAAATGAAGTTTCTTCTACCATATAGGTCAAGTAACTCAAACTTTATCCCAGAATCTGGAGAGAGTCATCTGCCACAAGATGGTGTAGCTAAAGGTCCTCTCCACGTGGAGTACTATGCAGCTTGGGCTTCTAGCCTTTGAAACTTTATCCATTTCTAATCTTAAATGCTTCCTTACAGGAACAAAAACAAGCTAACAGCATGTCTCAAACATTAGTTGCGTTCAGCAGGATTCTGATATCAGAACCCAAAATAATTAATAATCCTCCATCATCCTCCGTTCTGAGCAATTTCTACTTCAACAAAGAACACGAGGGGAAAGCCACTCCTTTTTTACTGCAACTGCCTCTTCAATTCACATGTCTAAAATCCACATCACTTAACACTTTTCTTAAATGTGTAAGAAAGATCTTTAAGGGGGAAGTTATGAGTCCAGTGTTTTCTAAGCCAAATACCTAAAATAATAGGCTCCACAAATTATGCAATGTCTTCCACAATGTAAAAAACAAAATAAACAAAATAACTAGGTCATTCTAGCCAAAAAGCAGAGATGGGAAACCGTGTGTGCACACATGCTGCCGCACACCCAGCATTCCTCTTCCCAAATGCTTTCTAGTTCTCTTGCCCATAACTGCTTATCTCTTTCTTCTTGGTCTTGGGGAAGGAAAAAAAACAAAACAAACAAACAAAAAAAAAAAAAAAACACTTTTTTTGAGTGATAGTCTTAAGAAAGAGGATTGGTAAGCTAGAGATTGTATACACACACACACACACACACACAGTCTCTTGGGCACATGCGTAAACCCTTTTCATAAAACAAATATTTACAGATAAATTCAAGATGGAACGTTAGAGGGACTAAATAACAGTATTTAAACCAATTCTGTTAGATGAGCAGAGTTTTTAGAACAGTTACTAAATCCTCTTTCTCCCCCATTTTATAATATGACTCAAAATAGGATTTGTGTGCTTCTAAAACATGCACAACATGGGGAAGAACAAGTCTGCTAATTTCAGAGGCAAGATGCTTCCCACCTGGCTTCTAAGCTGTTAGCTCATCTTCTGACCCAGCAAGGGCCCATTGGTGAACCGAGTGTTCAGGAGAGTAACCACAGTCAGACACCCTCCTACCCTCCCTTTCCAGAGTGAGTAAGTTTGGATCCACAGCCTCACTCATGAGGACTCTACTGTTCAGGTCACTGGCTGTATCTCCAGTCTTTTAACTTATTTTGAAACAGGTTCTAACCTCCCCAGGTTAGCCTTGAACTTTCAATTTTCCTCCTTAGTCTTCCACATAGCTGGGGATTAGTAAAAGTCTATACCACAAGACCCAGCTCAATAAAACTTGCAAAGTCAGTTCCCTGATCCCAAATAATAGACAAAGACTTGACGGGAACAAATTAACAAGCACCATGAACCATGCCTGAGAAGCAGAATCAGTGTCTGCCACCCTGAAGTTCAGTCAGGTTAAAACGAAAGACATTATACTACATAAATCATTAAAAGTCCCTGCAAGCACAAGAGAAATGCCTAAGGAGTCTTTGGAGTGAGTCTGCCCACCCCATCGATCCCAACTATTTTCTGACTGACTGCTATATCCCACCTGTCCTAGCCTCACATTCTCAATGCTGTCTCTGCTCAGGCAAATCAGTAAAATTTCAGGGTAAAGCCTGAGTTTGGAGCTATATGGCAGGTACCTCTCACAGCACAGCACTTCAGAGTATTTGACCAGTGCACCTCCTAATGTGGTACCCCAAAATCCCTCATATACTCTCCCTGCACAGCACCTTGGCAGTGACTGGTGTCCGACAAGGTCAGAACCTCTGCTCTCTTGCAACTTCAAAGTCACTTTCTATACAAATAAGTGTCACTCTAATTGCAGTGAACATTTTTCAACTAAAAAGAATGGCATCTTCTGGAGACCTAAGTCTCTCTATAAACAATGACTAAATAGCTTGTATCTTTCTCCAGTACTAATGTTTTATATATCTGAGGCAGGAAGTAAACCTAAACAAGAAAAGATGATGAAAATGAGAAAATAAGCTTAAGCTTATTTTTATGTCGTGTAAGTTACTACATTCTTTTGGAGGAGTTTCTGAGAAAGATTTAATAGAAGATGTATACATTCTTTGGACACAAAATATGAAAGTTAAGCCTATCTCTCTGATACTCACTTGTTCTGTGACAATGTAGTTTTCTATGTGAAAGAGGAAATAAGGTTCCCTGTCTGGAGTTCCCTATCTCTAATGAGAGAGAGATAATAGGGGCCTGGTACTGGACAAATGTCAGCTATTCCAAAAGTGCACACCTTGGCTGCCTTCTTTTCTTCACAGCTAACAATAATAAAAGAAGATCCTACTGGTCAACTGAAGACGTTATAAGTAGTGGGTGTTTAATTATGGGTAATCTCCTTCAGAAGCAAAGTCAGGACTCAGTCATAATGAAGGTGACCACATGACCTGTCTTAAGCCACCCCACTTCAAGTACTCCAATCTATCACGAACACCAAAACAGTCTAGATATTCAGTTTCACGCCTCAGAAATAGCGTAAAAATTCATCAGACAATACACTTCATGTCTAGCTCAAGAAAACACTGAAGGGAAGGCCACACAGATAGCTCCATAAGTACAGGCACTTGCTGCCAAATCTAGTGACCCAAGTTCAATTACCAGAACCCACACAATGCACAGAGAAACAGCTCCCATCAGTTATCCTCTGACTGGACTGGAATGCAACTGCAAAGGCCCAGATGAACCTCAGGGATGGTAGTTTCTGCAATCATCAGCTAGATCCAGAAAAGTAAGAGCGGACACCAGCACACCCTCAGTCATTAGGCACTTGACACAAAATAAAAGTTAAGTATATACATAAAATAAATTCTTGATGTCATTTAGAAGGCCCCAGATAATAATTGACAAAGCCTGCAGCAGAGTATCACAGGATCCTCTTTTAAGCTGTGCAGAGGCCTGAGATACACTGCAGTGGCTGGGAGGACAGTCAAAGTCAAGCCAGTGTCACAGTGCAGCAGGCACACTCCCTTGGCAACAATACCACACAGGGTCTGAATACAGAACACTGTCCTCTGGGTTCAAGGTCATCCTCACCCTTCAGCAAAGACACAGCTTAACATACTCAGTGTACAGGGTGAATAAACCATCACACATGGTATTCTGAACTACTCAGGAAACGTGCCAGGATAATTTTTTTTTTAATTAAAAATAACAATTGCCTTGGTTTTCCTAGTCTCATTCACATGCTGACCAACTCCCCTCAGGTCCAGAAAGAAAAACAACAACAACAACAACAAAAGGCTTTTCTAATAGTCAAAATCTGCTGTTATTTGACCACTCTTTTCTTCTCTGCTCTCATTCGTGAAAAATATTCATGTCCCCTGAAAACAATGCAGAAGAGGTTAGTGAAAAAGCTAGGCAAGAGGATAGGGTGGTTCAGAGAATGAGGCACACTGAAAGGACACCAACATGGCTGCTCTGGGTCCAGCAGTTAAGGCTGTTTCTTATTAGGTGAGTAGACTGTAGAGCCACTCAGGAAGCGCTCAGGGCTCATGGGCCGCCCCAGCCCAAACACACTGAGAGCCTTTGTACTCTAGCAAGCCCGTCTGGAATCAGTTAGGACCAGAGGCTTTCCATTGGCCTTCTCTTAAGAGGGGAGGGGAGGGGAAGGGGGAGGGGGGGGAGGGGGAGGGGGGAGGGGGAGGGGGAGGGGGAGGGGGGAGGGGGGAGGGGGAGGGGGAGGGGGGAGGGGAGGGGAGGGGAGGGGAGGGGAGGGGAGGGGAGGGGAGGGGAGGGGAGGGGAGGGGAGGGGAGGGGAGGGGAGGGGAGGGGAGGGGAGGGGAGGGAAAACAAAGGGGAAATAACTTGAGAGACAGTTTCTCCATCTTTTCCTGGGAGCCACAATCAGGAACCACATATGATATATGACTACCATCCTCTCTGGGACCAGGAACCCCAAGAAAATTTTAGCATCCATGCAAACAAAATCCCTTTTTAACAATTAGCACTTTTAAATGCTATATTCAGAAATCCAAATATTGCTCCACTTTTTTTTTAAAGCTGTAAACGAAGCATATCTTTTGTGAAATCTTTGGCTTCTAAAGTACAAAAAGTACAAAAAAAAAAAAAATGGCATAGGTGTCCTAGCATTCAAAAGGAAAATTATTTTTCCTACTCACAATCCTGAGTTTACTGTTAACACTTGTTTCTTCAATAGGTCCATTTTTTAATTGATGTTTTCTATTTAAAAATGGGAATCATGGTAGAGTGGAGAAAACCTCACTCAGGAGAAAGACTTAGCTCAGGAAATCTGAGTCTTGACATTTGGAAGTCATTCATTAGCTGATACTTAACTTTCCCATCTCTATCTTTTAACCCTTTAAAATGTGCACAGCAGTCTCAGCACCCATGGAAACTGCTCCAATTCTACACACTTAATAAAACAGAAACATAGGTGGGAACCATCACTTCAAGGCAGTTTCTTATTCCTTCCAGACTACAGTCAGTATATTATGGAGAACAGACGCTGCCTGTCTGTTAGTAAAGCTGTACTGGTCCTCCTCGTGTTGTTTAGAAACCAGCAGACAAGGCAGGTGGGTTAAAGAAAGAGATGTCTACATCTCCCGAGACCCAGCAACTATCAGAGAAGTACAGCACCAAGACCAGAAGAGCTAAATTTACAAGTAAGCTGCAGGAAAAAACTCCATCCTTTGTTCACAGTTTAAAAGCCTCTTATGTAACTGAATCACTTTAGGGTTGAGTAGACCAAGACCAGACTCAGAAGCAGGCAGACTAACAGCCCTACACTCCAGGAGGCTACAGGCTACCAGCGTGGCACAGGTGTTGGAAGGCAATTTTAGTTCACAATGTTAATTAGTAAAGTTAGTCTTCCAGTGTCACAGGTTCCACACCTGCATCAACTGTAAATATTTGAGGGAAACCAAAACCAAAAAATGAAAACAAAAAACAAAACTATCTACTATGAAGATATATAAATTTTCTGTCATTATTCCCTAAACAATACAGTGCAGCCACTATTTACACAGCATGACAATGTACTAGGAATCATAAATGATCTAGGAAGCACTGAGGAGTTACAGAAGATACCCGTGTTAACATCAACCACTGTGCATTTAAACCAAGAGATTCAGGGACCTGGGTATGAGGAAAGGAGCCTTTGAGTACCAAGAGACATCTGTGTTGTGTGCAATGGTAAATACTTACTGGAGTCCCGTGACTCATGCTCCCCAAAGCCTTCTTTAAGAAGTACTTTTCAAAGTGTTTTTTAAATATACATTCTGTTATGAGAGTTTAACAAATCTGAAATCTTTCACCATGAAATGTGCAGGCTGACACTATAAGCTGTCTAACCTTCCCACCGAGCCAATGAATGCTTACTAAACAGGCAGTTTCTCTCCACATAGGGGGCAGACATAAGTTAAGCCACACCAGGTGAGACTTAGTAGATCACTGAAACTGTGGCACCAAGGCACCAGTCAAACCTAAGCAGCCAGGAGCCAGCTCCCAACCTCTGGCTGGGTTCTATGGCTTGAGATAAGACAGCAACTAAACTTTGGGGATCAAAATGCCATTTGCTGGCAGCCTTGCCTTCAGACACACTAAGATGGCAGAGATTGCCACAGATCAAATGTAAATGTTTTGACAAGGTTCGTCTACACATACACCACCTGCCCTCATCTCTAGTCAATGTCAAGATGTTTTCCTCCCAACAAAAGCTCATCCAGCTCCTAGAGCAGCTAGAAGTAGAGAAAGCCAGTCTGCACAGTCCCAAGAGCACACTCCTTAGGCGCATGTCCTGAGTAACAGGTGGGATGAATAATAATTCTTCCACAGCCACTGCAGAGAGGTCCTAAAAACACCTCAGCTAGTTAATATCTGTAGTGATAATTATGAAATTTTAGTTTCTTTCTCTCTCTCTCTCTCTCTCTCTCTCTCTCTCTCTCTCTCTCTCTCTCTTTTTTTTCTCTCTCTTTTTTTTTTTTTTTCTCTGAGACAGGGTTTCTCTGTATAGCCCTGGCTGTCCTGGAACTCACTCTGTAGACCAGGCTAGCCTCGAACTCAGAAATCCAACTGTCTCTGCTCCCAAGTGCTGGGATTAAAGGCGTGCGCCACCACTGCCTGGCTGGAATTTTAGTTTCTTTAAAAACATAGATATATTGTAAGAATATGTTTTCGTTTTAATCCCAGGTGTGGGATAAAGGGCTGCTTTAGACTGTGCCTAGCAGCTGACTATGATTTGCCTTGTGCTCTAGCTGAGACATGGTTTTGCCAGCTACAAATAGCTTCTGCAATTGTGTGATGTATGGAATTCTGGGAGCTTTTCAGAGGGTATATAGATGCTGGGGCCCCAAGAGGTAGGGCTGTTTTCAGTTTGTTAGTAGTTGTGTTCAAAGAAGAAACAAAAAGAAAGAACTTAGGTTCAAGAATCTCTTTCTACCCTCCCCCCATGCCTGCAACCTTACTTCTCTCCTAATGATACAGGGTGAAATGGGGGGAGGGAGATGAGGAAGAGGAGGAGTGGGGGTGATAAAGGGTGGAAAAAAAAGAACCCACAAAGTAGCAAAGACTGGCTACAAACTTTCTTCATCCCCACATCCCCATACTGGCACAACCTCAAAATCCATGAGGCACGGAGGTGAGGTGTGTATGTAGGGGGGGGGGATGGGGGGGGGGGTGGAGGTGGGGGGGTTTCCAAAAATAGCAAACTCCCTGGTACACAGTGGAAGGCTGAACAGTAGGGGGTGCGTCTACCAGGTCCAACCCTCCCTGAAACATTATATACTTCAAATTAAATCCAGAGACTTGGCTGGGCTGTCTCCCAAACCAACTCCAAAAAAAAAAAAAAAAGAAAAAAAAACACTTGACTGGTCGGGTTTCTTCTGGCAAACAGCAGAAGGGGCCAATCAAAACTCTTGGCTCTGCCAAAAAGCTGCAGCTTTTTCCTTAAAGGGAAACACTTTTAGGGTGTGTGTGTGTGTGTGTGTGTGTGTGTGTGTGTGTGTGTGTGTGATTCTTCTGAACTTCTATCTTAATTAATTTCATTTCTATGACTTTCTTCTCCTATATTTGGTCCCTTCTACATCACTGGCAGCAATTGCCACTGAGTGTAACAAAAAACAAGAAAGACAGAAAGACAGGGAGCTGGACATTACTAATCACAGAAGGCTGGGCATCCCTCACCTAATTGCCAATGCTAAGGACTAAGCTCTGCTGCACATTCTTCCCCCATCCTCACATCTCCCTACTGCCTCTCCTGTTCTCTGATCTCACTCCCCAGCCCCCCAGAGCTCCAGCAATCTAGTGTCAGTGTAAAACTCTGCTGAAGCAGGTGTCCACAACTGGGTCACAGCAAGGCCAGGAGGGCTTCTCAGAGCAACTGTAAAAAGCAACGCTTTCTTTTTAGGTTTCTAACCTTCAGTGAATAGCACTTTTGCTTGTTTGCTTGCTTGCTTAAAATGCACTAAAATGTATCACTAGACATGTAAAATCAAATTTTAAAAGAAAAAAATCCAAAGATGTACAACACAGCCTTATTGGATTACCCACTCACAAAATTACTGTCAATCTGCTGTAAGTTTCTAAGTGCTTTTTTAAATTTCTGCACCTATCTTGTATGAACTGATAATAAACAGTGAGTGAAATAATACCAGCCTACAAATGACACCTTAATTAACACTGGCACAGCAGAGAAAAGGCATGCTGGGATACCTCACAATCCTCAGGGTGAATCTTAGCTCAACCACTTCCTGGTCATGACCTTGGCCACATCATCTAGTTTCTCTGAAGCCCAGTTTTGGCATTTATAAATAGAAATGTAATGTCACAAAACACTCCTCATTGTTACGAAGGACTAGGAAAATGCAGAGGCAAGGAGCCCAGTACCTCGCCTGAATCAGGGTACAGAGCATCAAGCACTGTCAGGTTTCCCAGGTACTTCCTCTGGTATGCTCTGGAATCCAAAGGCAACAAATCCTCACGTTGGGAGTTGGTGTTCTCACAGCTAATTGTAACTAGCATAATCCAGACCTACAATCTCTGCATCTTTCTCCATTTGTTCTCAGGAAAAACAAATTTCCTTGCTTGCCAACATGAATTCTCATTTGATCTCTTATAGCTTCTGTTTGACCCAAGATGTATCATAATTTCACTTCTAGTCAAAATATTCTCAGCTCAGTCACTAACTACACACCACTGTGCTTCTATTATTATTGCTATTATACTAAATACTAAGTCAACTCAAGGATATTTTTAAAACAACAGAACTATGTATTTAATATTCTAGATTTTCTCTTACACACCCTGCTTCATAGGATGAGGAGTGTCTTCATACCACTGTCCTAATCACCTGATCTTCAAAAAGCTCCATCCTAAGGCCAGGTCTTGGCTATCAAATGAAGAGGTTATTAAGATTCTCTACAACTCACCATAAGTGCTGATGTAGGCTCAATGCTTTATCCAACCCTGCTCTCCATCTTTCTGTTTGAACAAGTTTAGAGCCCTTCTTCCCACAGCGGCACTTGCCATACCAAACCCCACCATCTAAGCCTCTCTGGTCCACCCCTCTCCTCCCCTCCCCCTCCTCTCCCCCTCCCCCTCCCTCTTCCTTCCCTTCCCTATCCTTGACACAAGGGGGAAACAGTTCTCTTGGATCCCTTAAAATCTTCACCTCTGCACAAGATTCTCCAGCAAATATTCATTTCCCTCATGGAATCACAGCATACAGGTTGTATAGAAAACCCCCAAAGAATCCAATCCAACACTTCTGTGTACGGAAAAGAAAAGTTTAAAAAGCTACGTTTTGCCGAGTGGTGGCAGTGCACACCTTTAATCCCAGCACTCAGGAGGCAGAGGAAGGCATATCTCTGTGAGTTCCAGGCTAGCCTGGTCTACAGAGCAAGTTACAGAGCAGCCAGGGCTACAAAAGAACCCTGTGCACATATTGGGGTCAGGGGTACATTTTTACTTAAAACTAGTAACAAACTGGGAGAAATGTTGTCAATGCACATACCATCTACATGAAAGGGGCACTTGCTTCTCAAGGTGACAAAGTACATGGCAGGGCCCCTCAAGGGAAGTCTTAGTCTGCAGATTTTAAGGATGACATCCTTCCAGTCTGTCCTTGCAGAAAAGGCACAGTGATTCAAGTGGCAGTCTGGATGGGATAGAAAGCAAGGCAGCTAGTCACATAGTACTGTGACAGACAAGATGTAAAATGGGAAGGACTGGAACCATGACTGGGTCATATTTTCAAAGGTGACCTAATTCCACATTTCCTCAAGGCTCCTTAACATCCCAAAACAGCACTGCTAGCTTCGGGTCACATGCTCAAATACGTGAGCCTGTGGGGGAACCCATAACTGGTAAAAAAGATGAATGATTTTCTAAACAAATTCAGAAAGACAATAAAAATCAGGGCTAGAACGGTGGTTCAAGAGTTAAAAGCAATGGCTGCTCTTCTTGAGGTCCTGAGTTCAAGTTCCAGCACCCACATGATGGCTTACAAAAACATCTATAACCAGTCTCATGGGATCCAATGCCCTCTGCTGGTGTGCAGACATATATGCAGACAAAACACCCATCTAAGTAAAATATATAAATAATTTTTTTAATTTAAAAAAAAAAAAAGTAAGGGCCAGAATTGTAGTTTTAGTAGTAGAGCACACACAAAGCCCTGGGTTCCACCCCCAGTCAGCAAGGGAAAAAGGAAAGGCAAAAGATTAACAAGATCTATCAAAGAGGTTCAGAGGACAAAGATACAATAAAAAACACTCAACATCACTGGTACAAATTAAAATCACAAAGATGAACCACTGCACGCCTCCTAGAATGGCTCTGGGTTCATAATCAGAAATACTAAGTACTGGAAAGAAGACCTATATTCCTTGTTGATAAAAATCCAAATAGAACAGCCACTTTGGGAAACACTTTAGTGTCCCCTATAACGTTAAATATGCATGTAACATGGCCCACCAATCCTACCTCTATTTATTTACCCAGAAGACATAGGTAAATGCAAGACTCCACACACAAATCTTTATTGTAGTTTTATTCACAAATGTCAAAACCTGGAGACAATCCAAATGTTCATCAAAAAGAGAATACACAAACTGTAGTATGTGTATAAATAATCACTCGACAATAAAAAATGAACTACTAATCAGTACACAAAACCCAGTAGACTAATTCCAAAAGAACTACACCAAAAGCCAGATCAAAAAGCTACATATATGTGTAGCACACATGGGAAGGCCAGCATTGGGAACAGAAAGAGACCAAAGGAGCCCAAAGGAACAAGGGACACACTTTGATGGTGACAATGGCTATATGGCTAAGTTTGTCAAATTTCAAAAAAATATAATCTTGATGAATTTCACTGCATGTAAAATGAAATTCTCCTTCCTTCCTCAAGAACTTGGTAAGAAAGCATCCTTTCCCTTCCTTCGTTGGGTACTAAACAACTACGGACATGGTTGAAATGGTGAGCTGAGGAATAACCACCCCAACAGACCCACACCAAGATATGGGAAAAGTGAAATGTAAGGAAGTAGTGACAAAGTTAATGGGCTAACAGCCCATGACTGAGGACTCTGGGCATGAAAGCAGGTTTCAGGGTGGAAGAGATAGTCACTATGATTAGTGTTCCACATTCAGTGTGTTCTGCTCCACTGAGCAAATAACCAGCTAAGCTAAGGGAGCCAAGTCTTCCCTGCTGGAGAAGATATTTATAAAACTGAAAGGAGTAGAGCAGGTATTAAATAGAATTATTTGTATAAAATCATGGTTTTATAATACAAAATGCATGGTTTATAACATTTATATATACAAACAATGGTCATGCATAGAACACAAAGATATAAACATATACATTGTGGTGGTTCGAATAGGTATGGCCTCCATAGACTCATGCATGTGTTTGAATACTCAGGGAATGGCACTATTAGGAGGTATTTGTCCTTGTTGGAATAGGTGTCACCTTGTTGGAGCAAGTGTCACTATGGGGGTAGGTTTGAGGTCTCCTATGCTTAAGCCCCACCCAGTGTGAAATTAGAGTTTCCTGGCTACCTTCCGATCAAGATGTAGAACTCTCAGCTTCTTCTCCAGCACCATGTCTGCCTGCAGGCTACCATGCTTCCTGCCATGATAATAATGAACTAAACCTCTCAATTAATCTTTTTTTATAGAGTTGCCTTGGTCATGGTGTCTCTTCACAACAATAAAACCCTAAGAGAGAAATTGGTACTAGGAGTGGGGTATTGCCATGATAGGCCTGACCATGTTTTTGTTTGGAGGAATGTGAATTTTGAGACTTTGGATCTGGAAAGCAGTGGAATGGTGTAAGTAGTTTAATGGGCCACCCTGGTAGACATATGGAAGACCCTGTTGCTGAGGGTGATTTGAACTCTGGGGACCTGGCTCAAGTGCCACCCTAGTAGAAATATGGAAGACACTGTTGCTGAGGGTGATTTGAACTCTGGGGACTTAGCACAAGTGATTTCAGAGGAAAAAAAATTTTAGTATGTTGCCTAGAAACTGTTCTCATGATATTTTGATGAAGAATGGCTGCTTTTTGCCCTTGTCTGAAGAGTCTGCCTGAGGCTACAATGAAGAGATTTAGAATTACACTGAGGAAGGAAATCTCAAAAGTATAGACTCTAGCCTGTAGTTGGCTCTTATGAGAGTGTTTTGATCAAGCATAGCAAGCTTAAAAAGGAAAAAGGCGAGATATATGGTTCAAGTATTAAGGGGTACCAGGAAGTGAAATGGAGCTAAATCCTGTGTTCAAGAAGATAAACAGATTAAGAGAGTGGAAAGCTTGGAGTCAAATCCCATCCAGCTAAGCTTCCATCACATGAAAAGAACATTGGAAAAGGGACATTGCCACTTATTCTAAATTTACTAATGTGTTTGTAGTTGTGTGAGGAACAGTTATATCATGTTAGTCATTATATGACCAGGTTATTGTTTTCATTTGGACATAAGGAGATATGATTGTCTGTCAAGTTGACATGGGATGAATTGTGATGGCTATTCTCTATATTTGACTATATCTGGAATGAACAATCCAGAAATGGAGGGCACCCCTGTGCTCTGAATCTTGAGGGAAGAAGACAACATGCCTTTAATTCAGATCTTAAGGCGCTGTGGCATGCTTATAAAGAAGACTTTTTTTAAAAGCTTAGGTCCAGGCATGGTGGTACACACCTTTAATCCCAGGAGACAGAAGCAAGCAGATCTCTGAATCCAAAGCCATCCTGGTACAAAGCAAATTCCAGGTAAAGAAAAGCTTAGGTCCAGGCATAGTACATGCCTTTAATCCCTGCATTCAGGAGACAGAGGCATGCAGATCTCTGAGGTCAAAGTCAGTCTATACAGAGCAAATTCCAGGATAGCCAAGCTTAGGCAGTGAAGGCAATCATCAAAAACAAAAAGTTGGTGAAGATGTAATAGAGCATAGGGACCATGTTCCAGCCCCAGCAAGCAGCAGCTTCTGCCATGTGCCTCTGGCTTTAGAGTAAAGAAGAGGTTATTGGGTCAACTGATGCTGGTTAGCTGGAGCTAAGAAATTATCAGTGATTAAGAAGAGACCATCGATGGATGAAATCTTCTAGGAAGTGTTATTTGAGAGTACAAAGAAACTGTTCTAGAGATAAACATCATGCTGGCAGCTGGACTTGGTAATATGTAAGAGTCACCCAGTTGGACTGGTTTTAAAGGCATGAAGGGGTCATGAAAAGCAGCTGAGGCTTGGCACTGTGAGAGGTCAGGAGAGACCACTGGTTTAGGTGCAGCCCCAGTGTCAGTTGAAGGCCCGGGACTAAAGGGGTCAAGTTGAGGCCTGGCACCTATGAGAGCCTATGAGGCCATCGGTGAAAGTGCAGCCCAGTTGTGGCATCATGTTGGAAATTCCAATACTGTAGGATGAACAGTAAGAACAGCAGCAGCCAAAACTGTGTTCTAAAAGCTGTGAAGGTGAAGTATGGACTGCCTTGGAGACCCCAAGAAGTTATAGAGATACCAGAGCCGTGGGATACCTGGCAGAGAAAGCTGCTAGCAGGAAGCAGAACCAGCCCAACAGAAAGAATTGTGTTGTAGTCAACCAAACAGAAAGGAGTTGGATATCAGACATAGAGATGCAAAGTTTGGAGTTTGCCCAGCTGGTTTTTGGTCTGGCTTTGGTCCAGCATTCCCTCACTATGATGTTTTAGAATGGTAGTGTATATCCTGTGATGTTAGAGGTATATGATTCTGATTTTCTATTTTGATTTTGTAAGTGATTGCACGAATCACTTACAGATCTCAGAAGAGACTTTGAACTTTTGACTTTTAAACATTGTTGAAACTGTGATAGGCTCTGGGGACTTTTGAAGTTGGACTGAATGCATTTTGCATTATGTTATGGCTACAAGCCTATGGGGCCGCTCCTATGAGAATGGAATGAGGTGGTCTGAATAGGTTTGTCCCCCATAGACTCATGTGTTTAAATGCTTGGCTCACAGGGAATGGCACTATTAGGAGGTGCAGCCTTGTTGGAGTAGGTGTGGCCTTGTTGGAGGAAGTGCCACTGTGGAGGAAGGTTTGAGGTCTCCTATGCTTAAGTTCTGCCCAGGGTGGAATCAGTCTCCTGGCTGCCTTTAGATCAAGATGTAGAACTCTCAGCTCCTCCAGCCCAATGTCTGCCTGCAGGCTGCCATGCTTCCTGCAATGATAATGGACTGAACCTCTGAAACTGTAGCCAGCCTCAATTAAATGTCTTCCTTTATAGGAGTTGCCTTGTGTCTCTTCACAGCAACAAACCCTAACTAGACATACAAGTATGGAGTATTTGTAGCATTTACTCTGTCTGCTGGGAGTCTGGAGGCAATGATCAACCTGGCAATGTGCACACCCACCGCCAGACCTTAGCTTCTAACTACCATCCCCCTACACCTTAGCTTCCAACTACCATCCTTCATATAAAAGAACAGGGGCTCCTTGGAAATGGCTCATTCCAGGGCTTGGGCAAGAATAAAACAAAACAACATGGAAAGATCTTACAACAGAACGCAAGGAACTGTCTCATGAGTGACAGAGACAAGCCAAAGGGCAAAAAAGCTTAAGGTGCTCTCACTGGCCAAATGCAAGACAGGCTGAGTAGCAGAATTATATAACTGCATTATAACCCACTGAAAAAGATACACAAAGAAACCAACAAGAACAGTTCTCCTTATAACAGAACAGCACTGATAAACACAAACTAAGACAAACAGGATCATTTCATCACTCAATAGCACAGAAGGGGCCAGCCCAGGCACGAACTGTCAGGAGTACTAAGGTAAAGGCTGAGGCTGTAGCTGACACAACACTAGCATATTTCAAGCCCCAGTTCAATCCTCAGCACTGTAAACATCACAACACAAAAAAACCAAAGGCCCTCAGGCAACTGTCTGTTGTAGAACATGATAATGTGCAATCTCAAAATACCTTTCCACAAAAAAACCCAACCAACTACAAGAGAGGAAATAGTGAGCTTACATGGAAACACTCGGCAGACATCAACTTTACAAGGTAATCTTAATGTTATTACTGGCTGGGGGAACACAGGGAGACAAAGATCAAAGGCAGTGAGAAGAACACACAACCATCTCTTCCTTATTCCTGACAAAATAAATTAACCATCCTCAGGAAGATGAGGAACTCAAATCTAGATTCTTCAAAAATATCAAGGACATGGGCCAATGAGATAGCTCAGTGGGTGAGAGACCTGCCACCAAGCCTAAGGGACCTGAGTTTGATCCTCAAGATTCATTCAGTAGGAGGGAACCAACCCCTGCAATTTATCATCTGACCTCCATACTTGTACTGTGGCAGGTGGATTCTGGGGCCTATTGGCCAGTCAGCCTAGCCTGGTTGGGGAGCTCCAGGCCAGTGAGAGAACCTATGGCTAAAAAAGTCAATGTGGACATCCCCTGAGAGACAATACTCAAGGCTGACCTAGATCCTCCACATGCATGCACACACATATACATGTACCCACCTACACACACACACACACACACACACACACACACACACACACACACACAGAGAGAGAGAGAGGGGGGGTGCGGGGGGATATGCCAGACAGACAGCCTTACTGGAATAGCCATCCTCCTGCTCTACCCCCCTCAGAGTTATTCTCAGACCTGACAGGCTACTTGGATTCCACTAAAAATCTCTCACCCAAATATTCAATTCCTTCATATTTAACACTTTGTTGTTGTTGTTGTTGTTGTTTTTGTTTTTGTTTTGTTTTTCAAGACAGGGTTTCTCTGTGTAGCCCTGGCTGTCCTGGAGCTCACTCTGTAGACCAGGCTGGCCTCGAACTCAGAAATCCGCCTGCCTCCATATTTAACACTTTTAAATCTCAAACATTCACCAAAGTTAATTTGGCTCCATTTGGAGGCAGATCCATCAATAAAAATAAATAAATAAATAATAAATTTAAAAAAAAAAAACAACCTATTTGTTTTTATGTTTTCAACAATGTGGGCTGTAAAAATGCAATTTTTCTCTTCTGTTCCAGGAGCCCCAGAAGATGAAGGGAGCAGCAGCAGACAGCCCACACAGAGTTCACTGTATATTCTGCAGCACATAACACTTCAACATCCATTTTATCCGGCAGCAGGAAGAGAAATAAGTTAGGGCCCTACAATTATCCCTGTAGAGAGGCACACCGAAGGGAATGTAGGCATAACAGCTACAATAATGGCAACACAAATAGCCATGGTACTTAGAGCCAGGCATGCCAAGAGCTTTTAAACACCCACATCCCTAATGCTACCCTCTCCCTCCATGCAGGTGGGCCAATTTCATTCCATTCTTTTCCAGCCCACATAAGTTCAAAGGAATAGACAATCTGCTGCCAGGAACAAGAAGCAAGGAAAGCCACTGTATTTCTGAACACAAAAGACCAAAAAGCAAAGGTCCTAAGTCTCCAACCAAATGAGCTGCCATTCCCTACCTCCCAGCCCCTTTTTGACATCTACTCTGCTCCTGGATGCCTTAGAAACCCCCTTCTCCATTTCCCCAGATATTTAGTTCTTCACTGCAGTGTGACCACTACTGGCATCCCCACTATAATAGACCTACTGAGGACAGGGCTCTCATTCTCCCCAACCCCAAGATCCTCACAAGCACCTACAGATGGTGCTAAGGGCAACAGTACAAAATAAAGATGTGCTAGCTCAATACAAAAAGTGCTGAATATACAGGGAAATGGGTTGTGGAAAAGAAAATGGTCAGAAGTAATCTGAGGTGCTAGGGTACAGGACTATCAGAACAGAAACCATGCTAACTCAAGTCTACACTGAAAAAATTGTTGTGGTGAGCATATTTATATAAGAAAATCGTCTCTTAACAATCTTTAACAGAGAACTTTAGAATAAAAGATAAAGTTAAGAGTATCACTTACTTAAAAAAAAACAAAAACAAACAAACAAAAAAAAAACCACTACTCATATTAACTGTTATAGTCTCAAGTGCAAAGCAGAAGTGTGTGGCCTACAAAATGACAGCCCTCTCATCCAGCTCTGGTCCCAGCAACTCTTCAAGGGATCCCTCACCCTCACCAACAGCACCTGGCCTGCAGTGCTACCTGCAAAGAACTGTCCCTATCAGTGCCACGTCTAAATTCCAAGCCATCCTGGACAACCTTCCCTATTGACTACACTGGTAAAAATCAAACTCAACAGTATGAAGTATAGCAGGCAAAGCAATCACAAGGTCCTGAGGCTGTTCTGTTTGCACCCTCAATCAGACTTTTGCTTAAGATGGTTTTTCCCTCCAAACAAAAACATAGCAATTACTTTGGGGATGCATGGTTTTTACCAAATTTATGTAACAGGGCATCAGAGCTAAAGCAATCTCAGAAATAGCCTTCCCCCAACCCTGAACAGACGGGGAACAGTTCACAAGAGTCAAAGGCTGTAAACAGCAGTTACACTGTCAAGTCAGAAATGACAAAGCTGTATCAGGTTTGCCCCAGCAGTGCTCAGCCTGACATGCACTGAAGCAGATGAGCACAAACCACTCATGGAAGAGTTGCAACTGTGGTCCACAACATCCCGCTTCAGTATCCAGGCCCACTGCTTCATCTCTGACTCCCGCCTTGAGTTTCCACCCTGTCTTTCTTCTAACTGCTCTGAAACTATGTATTTTTAAGCTAGTTTAAAAAAATACCCTTCTCCCATGAACTGGGGGTGGGGTGGCTTAGAATGAATCAGTGGAGAGAAAAGGAATGAGGTAAATACAGTCCTCTTATGAAATCCTTTAAAAATAGCATTGAAAATTTAAATTTAAATTAAAACATCCCTCTTTGTCCATTCACAGTCCCTTTCAATAGTTCTCTTAAATTAACCAGTCTTCTCTTAATGACTATCCTTTCTGGAACTCCTCCTCAGAGTAACTTAGAAAACCATCCGGAAGCCTGAACCTTCCCCATTTTTTGTGGCCTCATAAGCTAATGGCACCATAAAACCCAAGTTTTGAAAATGCATATTCCTAAGTCCTGGTTTCCTTGGTCTGCTGAGATACAGCTGGCCTAAGGCCTGTAGTTTTTAAGGTCCTAAGGAGCTTCTAACGCACAGCCAACAAAGGCGGAAACCCTCCACCGACACCTCAGATGTCCATCATCTAACCATTATATACTTTAACATTACCAGTTGTTCTGTATGTGTTCACTACTAACACTGCACTAGGGCAGAGGAGCTCCAGACAGAAGGCCCACTGGACACACTACCTTGCTGCACTCAGGCAAAGGCAAATCTGTCTGTAGATTTCCAAAGCTCAGGGATAACAAACGGCCATCATTCCACCGAACTAAAAGAACACAGAAGGAGAAAGGGCTGCAAGAGAGGGTTTTTACTCAAACATTTAGTTTTTCTTTTTTCTAACCAAGAATCCAGATGGTCTTTCTGCATCAAAATAGCTTCCTGTGTGCATGCACAAACCCAACCCCAACAAGGCATAAGAATATGCCATGCATTTTCATGTGTTCTCCTGCAAATGAAGCTATTCCTCTCTGGAATAGCTTTACCTTGTCCCCAGGGAAAACTATTCATCTTTCAAAAACCCTTCAACTACTACCTTTAAGTGATTCATTCAACAACCACTGAGAATCTGCTACATGGAAGGTATGAACTGAAGTTTAAAACCACACCCATATTGATATAGAAACAGATATGCTGATCAATAGAACTGAATAGAAGATCCAGAAATAAACCCACATACCTATGGACACTTGATTTTTGATAAAGAAGCCAAAATCATACAATGGGGGGGGGGGGGGGAAGAGCATCTTCAACAAATGATGCTGTTCTAACTGGATATCTACGTGCAGAAGATTGCAAATAGATCCATATTTATCGCCTATACAAAACTCAAGTCCAAGTGGATCAAAGACCTCAACATAAAACCAGATACAATAAATTTAATAGAACAGAAAGAGGAGAATAGCCTCAAAGTCACTGAAACAACTTCCTGAACAGAACACTAGTGGCTCAGGCTCTAAGATTAACAATTAAAAATTGGGACCTCATGAAATTGAAAAGCAAACTAAGGCAAAGGACAAAATGGCAGCCTACAGATTGGGAAAGGATCTTCACCAACTCTATATCTAACAGAGGGCTAATGTCCAAAATTTATAAAGAACTCATGAAGTTGAACACCAACAACCTCAATAACCCAATTAAAAAAATGGAGCACAGAGCTAAACAGAGAATTCTCAACAAAGGAATCTTGAATGGCCAAGAAGCACTTTAAAAATGTTCAAAGTCCTTAGTCATCAGAAAAATGCAAATCAAAACAACTGTAAGATTCCATCTTACACCAGTCAGAATAGCTAAGATCAAAAACTCAAGTAATATTACATGTTGGCAAGGATGTGGAGCAAGGCGAACACTCCTCCATTGCTGGTGGGAGTGAAAACTTATACAACCACTCTGGAAATCAATGTGGCTGTTTCTCAGAACATTGGGAATAGTTCTACCTCAGACCCATCTATACCATTCCTGGGCATATACCCAAAAGATGCTCTACCACCCACAAGGACACCTGCTCAACTATGTTCATAGCAGCTTTATTTGTAATAGCCGGAAACTGGAAACAACCTAGATGTCCCTCAACTGAAGAATGGATAAAGACAGACAGACAGACAGACAGACCTAAAACTCATTATGTATGTATGTCTCTGTCTCCCAAGTGATGGGGCTAAAGGAGTACACCACCAGGCCTGGATCATAATGACTTCTTCTTAATAAATTAAATTTTAAAATTTGGAAGAGAAAGTAAAAATTCCTAATTGGTAGCAGTAATCACAATTCCCGCTTAAAGCCAAGAACAATGAAGCAGAGTTGTTCTGTCACCTATGGGATTATAGGCAAATCCTCTGTAAGATAGGCAGACCAAACAAGCTGGACAGGTATCACACAGAAGTACTACGACGTGCACGGACAGGGACTTCACAAAACCAAAGTTAAAGGTTGCTGTCTATACAGCTGCAAACTGTCCCGAATAAGAATGGGAACCACTCTGGGTGGAGAAGACAAGAAGTACAATTTCACCAGGCATGGAGGCACACACCTTTAATCTCAACATTCAAGGAGTGAAGACAAGAGTAACAGGAGTTTGAGGGCCAGCATCAGATATACAGTGAATTCAAGACTGGCCTGGGCTACATGAGACCCTACCTTAAATTTCCTTGCTCTATTCTCTGTAAGGTGTGTATGTCTGTGCACAGAACGACAGACACACAGACACACACACACAGACACACAATATCTTGAAAATATTAGTTGACGCTGAGGATGTAGCTAAGCTGGTAGAGGGTTCCTCTAACATGTGATGTGTGTGGCCCTGGGCTTAATCCACAACACAACGTAAACGTGGTCTGGTAGTAATGCCACCACTCAGGAAGTGGAGGCAGGAAGATGAGAATTTCAAGGTCATCCTTGGGAGCTACACAATGAGTTCAAAATAATCATGAACTACATGAGACCTATCCTAAAAGTGAAAACAAAAACAAACGAAAGTCAAACCTGGTCTCCCCTGCAGGAGCCAGTCTGCTACTGCACAGCTTGCTTGTCCCTCAAGCCTGCATCATTCCTAACTCTGTCCCTCGAGCCCGCATCATTCCTAACTCTTTCTAGTACTCAGAGTCCAAGCTCTACACAGGTTTTCAACAAAAATCAACAACAAGGAGGTAAGAGGGCTACAGAACAAAAAAGAACAATGCCCTCTCAAATGTCCAATGAGACCCCAGGAAAATCATTATCATAGGCAGCAAAGAAACTCTAACATGGACTGTTCCAATTTTGCCCACCTGTGCTCAACACTCATCAACCCTAGGTAATCAGGTGCTTAAACAGGCACAATCCATGTACACAGACACACGCACCACATAGACAATGGAGAAATCAATTACACTTAAGGCTGGCAAGATGCCCCAAAGGCACAGCAGGAATGTGATATGAACAGCGGGATGGAGAAGAATGAATAATTCAGACTCCTGATTCACTTAACCAATCCTGTCATGACAAGCTGAGCCCCATGGCTTGTGCGAGCTCCCTCAGCTAAAAGCAACAGAACTGCTAATAGACAGCCAACTGCAGCTGCTGAAGGAGTGGGAGAAGTTTAGTTTTCTGAGTGTAAACTCATCATAAATGACCAAACCTGACTGTAAGAAGCATTCCCATCCTGTGGGTTGTTTTTTTTTTTTTTTTTTTTTAAAGGCATATGTGTACTTTATTCACATCTATCTTCTAAGAATGCCTCCAGGGGGCATCTGTCTTCAAACCTAGTACACCAGAGGCAGAGAGAGGCAATCGGATCTGAGTTCAAGTCCATCCAGGGTAAAATAGTAATACCGTCTCAAAAAAACAGCCAAACCCCACCCCCACACACACACACACACACAAATCAGCCAAAGGGCTAAAGGGATAGGCACTTCTCCTTTTACTAGAAAGGGTTACTTTCCACTATCGCTGGGCACAAGCAAGGTACTAGCATTAACACCTATCTGCAAGCTGGCAATGCCCACCTCTGGCTTATGGGCACCCCAACCACTCTTAACCCAAACCCCTAGGCCTGTTGAGAAATCCAGTTACAGCTGGAGCATTAGTCAGTCATCAACCACCATTAGCTCTTAGACTGGTGGGTGGTGTTATGTAAAGATTTAAAAAATAAAAACCTACTACATAAATGACGTAAGGCAGAAAACTGGTGAGCAGTCCATTTTCAAATGTCACTTTGGCATCTTAATTTTCAATTGTTTGTTAATGACAACAGGAGACTATTCAAAATGGTTCAAGTTGAAGCACTTGAACTTCAACTTCTCAAAGCCGTAATACTGACCAATGCAGACAACTCCATCTTGCAAGTGTGAACTGCTACTTGTAAACAGCATATCAAACACATGCTGGCTTCTGAACTCCACAACAATATTGTCACACTACTGAAACAATCAAGGATGAGCCTGGGTGCACTTCAAATCCTGTGACTCTAAAGAGACAAAGTTCTATAGCAAAGAGCAGATCCTAACTACTGTAGCAGCCAAGAGGCAAGAAATGCATCTTGTCAAGCCATTAATGCCACAAATAAACATACTTAGTGGGAGCTCATCCTTTTAGAAACCATTGCAAAAATAAATCTGATTCCCCAATGTTATCAATGGCCATAAAGAACTTCTCAAAATTCAAAGACTGACTGGGAAATATCTCAGCCCTAAAAGCAAGGAAGAAAGAGCATTAAAATGGAAAAGTAATTAAATAAAATCTGCTTCTTCTGATGATAACAAATTGGCCTATTTACATCCAGACAAGCCTCTAGGGAATGAATCTGCCAGTCCATTATACAGAATGTAACACAACAGCAGCGACTCAACTCACAGAGCCCTTCAGAGAAGACAGAAACTTGCTCTAAAGTGTTACAGGTCAGCAGCAAAGATCTACAAAGCAAACTCCCAAGAGTCACACTCAGAAAAGAGCCCCAAGCTTCCAGATGCTTAATGGCTACTACACCTAAAACTGAGATAAGGCAGTCTTGTCTGCTCTTTCAGTGAAAACAAATCAAACATAAAACCACTGGTGAAGACTTCTAATACACTGGAAAATAGGTGACAGCCTTCCTAAAACAAATGAAATTGATTCTGTCATTCATGTGGTGACATTAGGACAAGGGGTTTTTTTGTTTGTTTGTTTGTTTGTTTTTTAAAGAAAACAAAGATCTCATGTAGTCTCAAATGTAACCCTGGCTGTCCTGAAACTCAATTTGTAGGCCAGGTTGGCCTCAAAGTCATAGAAACCAGCTTGCTGTGTTATGCCATCACACCCAGCCCAGCAGTACCTCTTTTAAAGCTCCTTATACAATACTAATAAGCCCTCCCATTTTGAGGAATATTGGTCAAAAACCAAACCTTAAAGCAAGCTAGTCATCAATAGAAACAAAGTGTGGGTGGGGCAGGCACTTCGTTACAGTTCAGGGGTGCTGAGGACTAAGCAGTAAACGGCAGAGCTGGGAATTGCCCCTCCCTCTACAAAAAAAAAAAAAATAGAAACAAGGTGCTCTGTCAGAGGCGAGAATTAATAGGCAGCTTTGGGCCTTTGACTCTGAATTGATTATCTCTAGCACAGGAACCAAAAACAACATATCACTTATCCCCAAAATCTGGAATGGATGTGTTTTATACAAAAGAAATTCTTGTCTATCCAACCATTAGCCATTTAATTAGATACAGGCCTTACTGTTCACCAGGTGCTGTGCTGGATACTAGGGGAAATGATCAAGCAGGGGACCTACCTACCCTGAGGAACTCAAAGTGGACTATATTAAAATATACTGGTATTTTATAGCATAGTCTGCTCTAGCTTAGATCTTAAATGTCCCCAAGTTTGTTCCCTAGTAAGGAGCACTACTGGAAGGTGCTAGAACTGGCTGTAGCAGAAGGTCACTGGGAGTGAGTGCACTTGACAGGGATAGAAGGATCTTGGCCTGCTTTTCTCTCTTCACCTTCCCATTGCCATGAGTGAACAGGCCTCCTACACCACACACTCTCATCACAATGTTCTGGCTACCACGTGCCCAAAGCAGCAGGGCCAAGGACTATGAAATGAGATACCTAAAACCTTTTCTCCTTTGATAGTTGACTATCTTGGATAATCTGCCCCCATAACGAAAAGCTGACACCCAGGGCAACAGATGCTAGATACAAAGAGTACAAGGTGTGATGGCACCAATCAAAGAGTGTTCCCAGCTTCCTTGGCCACGGCTGAGAAGCCCCAATGAAAACTGGTCCATAAACTGCAGTCTTGGAAAACAGAGTCAGCCATGGAAGGCAGAAGAACCCTTACAGATTTAAAGCAATCCGTGTGCGGGTCAGAGGAGGCAGATCATTGCAGTCACCACTGAACCACTAAGGGCTGGGGAGTGATCACAGCTATTTCAGAAGGGTCACTCAACAGCACTACAGTGCAATGACAGGGAATAAACACATCATTTAGGAAGCCACAAGCAGTGGCTGCAAACGAATAGTGGCACTGGTCGCTGAGTTACATGCTGGTAGGGTTTTGCTACAGAAAACCAGATGAGGAGCCTCTAGACCTAAAATGCTAGATCTGCAGTGGCTACAAAGTAATGAAGTAAAGATAATATTAGTATACAGGATTAGGTAAGCCACCAAAAAAAACAACTTGGAAATTGTTGTCATACAGATAAATAAAGCTATACATAGAAATGCTTGCACAAGCAGAACATATGTAATAATGCAGAGTGAAAGGCCTGGAGCAGACCTTTTCCTGAGAGGACTGAGAAGGAGAAATGGCAGGCAGAGGGAACATTTCAAAGGACAGTGCCAGTGCAGCCAGTGGTACCAAGGCACCACAAGGACAAGATGGCAGGCAGAATGGGAAATTCACTAGAATTAGATAAACAGTGATATTGGAGGAAAACAGTAGTAGCTGAGGGAAAAAACCAAAACAACAGCAACAAAAAAGCCAGACTGTAGCAGCGGCATGATGGTGGCACATGCCTTTAATCCCAGCAGAGGCAGGCGGACCTCTCTCTGTAAGTCTGAAACCAACTTGGTCTCTAGGGCTACACAGAGAAACCCTGTCTCAAAATTAAACAACAACAAAGATACGTTAAGTTCAAATGGACAAAACAGCTATTGCAAAAAGGTGAAGGAGGCGGCTGTAGGGGAGAAGAGAGAAGCTGGACGTGACGACAAAACATGCTCGATTTATCCATTCTGTTCATGAAACGGAAAGACAAGTCAAAACCCAGGAGACCCAGGAGCATTTACTGCAGGAGAAATGGGCAGAAAGGAAGGACAACAGGACATGTTTGTGGGCTGTGAGGTAGTTCCAAGGACAAGAATTCAAAACCTAAGATCCAAGTGAAAAGGGACAAAACAAAGGAGTCCTGGTCTAAGAAAGACTGGACACCACGGGCAAAAGACAGGTAGACATAATGATCTGTGCAGCGTTTGCAAGGATACGAACAAAGAGCTGTGTAAGCCAAGAGCACAACTGGCAGTGTGAGCATGCTGGAGAGGAACAAAGCTGGGTGTCTCTCAGGGACACTGGAGGCATGATGGCTACTGGCTGCTGGCTGCTAACTGTGAGTATCTGAAGCCACGACTAGGCAGACTTAATGAAAGGACTCCGTAATCTTTTCAGAATGGCCCAAGTCCAAGAGCTACAAATTGTGTTTTAAATGGGGAAGGGGTTGGTAAGACAAACAAGTGACATCAGAGTGTGAGATACCTGGGACTCTGCCCCAGGGTAGAGGGCTCAGGGGTGTTTGGTGGAAGGGGAAGGGGCAGATCCTCACATCCCTTGATAGGAGCACCCACTGTTAGGACAGGACCCTCTGAAAGAGACTGGGCTTAGTTAAAGAGGAGCAGAACTGAGCCAGTGAAGAGACTTGTACTGCACAAGAAGAAAGTAGACAGAGCCACTGAAGATTAGAAAAGACCCGAGAAGTGAACCTGGGCCAGGCCTTCTGTAAGCTGGCAGGAGCCCATAGAGCTATGCTCGTGGGGCACTGCAAGCTCCTTAAGGATTGTTCTGTCTGTGTGGTCTTTTCCCGTTTGACCAGATCAGACATGACAACTCTCTAAATGGTGTCACTTATGGCCTAATAACACTAAGACTTCTGACACCTCCAGCAGCAATTCGTAACCAGTAAATATCAGGCAAACAAGGCTTTATTACTTCATGACTCAAGAGCTTTGGTGCCTTTAATGAATAATAAAGAAAATTAGTCAATGTTGCCAACCTAACAATTCACAGAGCTCCTCTGTACCACCTGCTGTACTTGTCTCCTACCTTTAATTTTCACAAACCTATGAGGCACTGGAAGGAGGGAGAAGGCACTGAGCCTAAAGTCAAGGAACTTGCCTGCCCTCCACAACTCTTCAGGAGCAAAGCCAGGTGACTCTAAACTTCAGAGTCTTTGTTTGTTTGTTGTTTGTTTGAGACAAGGTTTCTTTGTGTAGCCCTGGCTGTCCTGGAACTCACTCTGTAGATCATGCGCACTACCCCAGCAAGTCCAGACTTCACCAAAGAGCTCTGCCTGACACTCACTGAAAACTGCATGAATGGCTGCAGCCATCCGCGTTCTTAAACACATTACCCCTTGCCTACACAATTCAGAACACAGCTACCAGGGAGAACAAGTAAATCTAAGGTAAGGCATTAGTGCAAGAAGATAAAGTCTAAAGAGAGTGACCAGATAATCACCAAAGGGCTAGAGATGTAGCTCAGCTGACAGAGTGCCTGCCTGACACACACCAGGCCCTGGTTTCAACCCCAGCACCACATTGGCCACACCTGTGATCTCTGCACTTAGTAGGTAGCAACAAGGTCAGCAGTTGAAGACCACACTCCACAGAAAGCTGGAAGCCAGTCTGGACTGGGTGAGATCATCTCTAAATTGAAAAGAAGAAAGTGGGCACACAAAACTCAGTAGCAAAACAGAAACAGAAATTACAAGGACACAGAGGACCCCCAGGTTAATAGCTTCTTAACTCTCATCAAAGATAGCAAGCTTACACAGTCCACTAGGAATTCTTTAGGAAATTCCTGGTTAAAGCAAGGTACAGTAGAAAAACATAAACCAACTAACTGGTTTGAACTGAATACTTGGTTCTACTGAATTTTGGACCTATCCCACCACTTTCCCCCTGCCTCCTCAACTCCTCATCCTCACACTCCTATTAACCTTATACTAAAGCTCTTTTTCTGACCCAAACAGGTAACAATCTGTTCTCAAGACTGCATCTCCTACGCCACTTAACCTTTAGCTCTTGCCTCAATGTAAGCTTCAGAAGTTTGGGGCTGAGTCCAAAACAAACAGCTACTAGGAGAGGAAGCACACATGACCCACCATGGGATACAACTACAACTGCATCTCTTCCTTACTTGCTTCTATATTCTGCACCCCCCCCCCCACTCAGCTTCACATGGAAATGGACACACCTCATCTCCCTGGTTACAACATAGAAAGTAGGCTATCCTGCTGTATTTACAAAGACCGGGACTCTCACTTTACAGACATGTGACACACGAACTCACATGCACTTTAAACATACTTCCTGTGCAGAGCCCCAGCAGCACTTCTGCACTCCTGAGCCTCAGCTGAGGCCCTGGGAAGATTCACACATGTGCATAAGTGATGGTGGAGCTAAATTCACCTCTGCCCTTCCAACTAAAGATCTGCTTTTATTATAGGATGGAATTGAGAGCTCAAAATAAACAATTATTCCAAGTAATCTTGCTGACCTGACAGGTGAGGGTGGAGTGCGCTTCAGTAACTGCGCTGACTGTAATCAGCACCCAGTGAGGTCCAGGCAGGCTTTAAACCACATCACAAACATCTGCTACTGGGTCCATTCAAGAAGTGGTACCCCATTCTCCTCACCAGGAGGAGCTAGACCTACTTCTAACAGCCCAGGGCATAAACAGAAGCAAATACACTGTTACAGACAAGCCTTCAGGTAACTGAGGTCCAGCCAACTAAAGGCAACCTCAAGAGAGACTGGAAGAAACTTGTGCATGGAAGAAACTTGTTTGAAGCCAGTCAGTATGGGTGCCATTTGCTATGCACCAACAGACAGCTGATATCACAGTGACACAGGAATCTCAAACCATTAAGAAAGGTTCTGGATCTTGGGGCTACTGCCTGTACTACAGTGTCTTCTATCAAAGAAAAGGCTTTCAAATACCGTGGGAGCCAGAAATGAGACATCTATGCAAGTCGACTTTTTCTAGTAACCATATTTAAAAGGCAAAAAGAGGTGAGATTGATTTAATATATTTTATTAATACCCTAATATATCTAAAATATTGGAATTTCAAATGTTAATATTAAAACATGGTATTTTTAAAGCATAATGAAATATTTCACATAATTTTTGTAGTAGTTTTTCAAAGCCTATGTTTAATAAATTTGCAGTGAAAACCAGCCAATTCAGATCCTTGACAGTGAGATGTGGGTGGTGGCTCCAGCATGGTGTCTTCTCTGCAGCTTGTTTCCCCTGCAGAAAGTGGCATAATAAGTGAAATATCAAACACCCAAAGAACTCCTCTTCTCTTGACTTGGCTACCTCATTACACAGGTTCCTAAGCTGGAGAAGACAGTGCTTACCTATCCAGCGCCAGGAAAAGGAAGGACTCCTTGGGAAAACAAAACAAAGCAAAAAAAAATAAAAGAAATTAATTCTTCCTACAAGTACCAAAACCAAGGGCATAGAAAATACTGCCTGAGTTTTATTAACTTCCCTCAGCCATCACCCAGTGAAGGAAACGGAGGAGTAAAAAGCAGAGGAAGCAGGCATGGTGGCTCACACCTTTAATCGCAGCAAGTGGGAGGCAGAGGTATCCAGTGAATCTCTGTGAGTTTCCAGGCTAGTTAGTCTGGTCTACATCTAGTTTACATAGTGTTCCAAGACAGCCAGGACTACACAGAGAGACTCTGTCTCAAATAAAAAGTGGGGCCTGGAGTTAAGAGCACTTACTACTCTTCCAAACCACCTGCACTCAATTTCCATCACCCACACAACAGTTCACAACTATTTATAACTCCTATCCCAGTATAGTGCACCCTCTCTGGCCTTCCCAGGTACTGCCTACACAAGGTTCACATACATGGAGGCAAAATATTGACACATCTGAATTTCTCCAATTGGCTCCTTTACTGCCCCTCCTAACAACGAATGCTACCTTTTAGATCCTCAATTTAAAGAAAGACCAATGAACCTGAAGAGACAGTGATCCCCACTAAAAATCCACTCTAGTGTACCCAACTCACCGTTTGCCTCCTCCACCATTTCTACATTCAGACCATGACAGAAAAAAGCCTAGCTGTGTTAGTCACTGCAGCCATCCCAACGGGCCTGGAAAAAAAAAACAAAAAACAAAAAAAAACACAGAAGCCAGCTGGAAACAGCTGCAGTGAGATCAACTACAATGAGAGCAAGAAGAGAAGAGGGGGTGAATTCAGTGTGTCACATATGATCCCATTTGGCTTCAGGAAAGCTGCTTCTGATTATTCTTCTCCCAAACAATGTTTCTTCTTCCTTTTTATGATTCTTTTCCTAATGGAGCACGATAGAGTCACAACCAAAGACTACATGAAAGTACTAGCCAGTATGTGAGAGAAAGCACTGCCACCGTGGGTCTCCCACAATACATAGCAGTACAGAACCCAGCAAGTAAGAAAAGAATGTTTTAATAATATCTGCTAAAGCCAAACACCTCTGACTTAAATAAAACTTTGAAAAAAATGTCCAAGTGGAGAAATGGTTTGGTGGATAAAGAACTTGCTACACAAGTGTAAGGACCTAAATTAGAGTTCCCAGAATCCACACAGAGCAGGGGGCGGTAGCACAAGAATGTAATCCTAGCACTTCTAACAGCAAGACAGGAGGCTAGAGACAAGAGAATCCCCCAGAAGCATGTGGACCAGCTAGCCTGGCTTTAGCAATGGCAAAAAATCACCAAGGAGGCTTTATCTCAAAAAAGTGAATGGTGAAGACTGATCCGAAAGACACCAACCACATGTACACCATGGCACACACTTAACCTACAGCCACACGTGTACACACAGACATCTAACATCAAAAACGGGCAGGGGGAGGAAAAGAAGAGAAGACACACACCAAAGACTACAAGGCTATTGAAACCCAGAGAATTAGCTCTACAGCAGAGAGATTCTTCACTTGGACCTCAAATGACAAAGACCTTACACTGCTGATTACAAAAGAAGACTCAGAAGTAGTTTTTTTGTGTGTTTTGTTTTGTTTTTGACAAATCCAAGTTGTATTGATCAACTTTCCACTGTGGCCAAAAACTGGTCACACATAAATTCCAGAAGTCAATTCTAGAAGGAAAAGTAGCTGAGCACAGCTCCCACTACAGTACCAAAATGAACAGCAGTGTTCCAAAGAGGAGAACCTCTCAGTGACTGACAAGAAAGAGAACAGACTTTTCCTGACATCATGCAAACTCACAGTGACTTGGTGGGCACCAGTACATGAGACCTGAGAACTAATGAACAGTCACTTTCCACTGGCTCTCTCTAAACCCAGATGGTCATCCTTCAAAACCTCTGGCTTACAACTCAGAAGAATCTGACCCACACACACCTTGGGTGGTCAGCCCTACATTCAGCCACTATAGTCACATGATAGCTGCAGGCCAAACCAGAGAGACAGGAGCCAAACCATTAAGAGAATGTAAGGAAGGCTGCCTTCAAACGAGGCATAGAGACATTATTAAAAGCCAACGACAAAGCCAGACATGGTGGCACACACTTTAACCCAGGAAGGAGAAGCAAGAGGATATCTGTAAGTTTAAGACCAGTTTTATCTACATAGGCAGTTCCAAGCCAGCCAAGGCTATTTCAAAAAACAACCAACCAAAAAAATAAAAAGCCAAGGAAAAGCCCCTTCTCTCCCATCACCTGCCATCAGTAAACACTATCCCTAAGCAAGACACAAGATTCCAAATACTCTCTACATGTTCCTTCTTCCCCATTTTCCTATTTTCTCTACAGACTTTTATTTCTTCCACAAATGTTATTTGTGTATGGCATTACTTTATGAAACATTTTACAGTAACAGAGTCAAGGAGATCCTGCAAGCAGTGGATGACAAGTAGAGAAGAGAGAAACCAGACAAAGGGGTTGTTTCTAGGGCAAGACGAAGTTAGGACACAATTATTAACAGCTTCACAGAAGACTCAAGGCTATCCTGACATGCCAATGCTGCAAGCCTATAATCCCAACACCTGAGAAGTAGAGGGTCAGCAGTAAAAAGTCATCTTCAGCTGTCTAGTGAGTTTGAGGCCAACCTGGTCTTCATAAGAAGACCCTGTCTCAAAACAAAACAAAAAGTCACAAAAAAATCTTTCAACTGCATTAGGTAACATTCTACATCTTTCCCCTGTTCTTTTGTTTCTCCATTTCCCAGTAAGTGTCAGCAAAGCTAAAATCATTTATTAAATTCCAGTTCAGTTTTATGTCATATCATATCTTTCTCATCAACAAAAGAACAATTTAGGACCCTACATCATACATCCCCAACTTCAACTGATAGATAAATAAAAGATGAGTTTTGTACTGTCACCAACTAAATCTTGAGCCCTCAGGGAACCTTAACCCTTTCCCATACAACCTTGCATACAGCAGAGCTTCAATGAACACTTCTGCCTGGTTATATTTCCACACATGAGTGCAGAGCCGAGATGGAGAGACTGAATCTAAAGTACACAAAATGAGGAACGGATAAAAGTGAGCCACACTCCAGTGGTGGAGGAGAAAGCTTCTGAACAATCATGGAAGCTGTGGTAGGGAAGGGGAGGTCTCTCCACCTTACATGACAATCAAAGGACCAGTAACAAGAGCTAGCCACAGCCCGAGAATTTCCATCCTGCCTCCTTCCTCATCTGCTTCTGATGACAACAGAAAAATCTCTCCAATTAGGCTGGAAGAGTCAATGCTGCAGTAACAAGAAAATTATATTAATATATCTAGTCATGTTTTCAAGGGCAACTTGAGGAAGCCAACAAACAAGAGCCACCCAGGCCAGCTCCAAAGGGGCCTGCAGGGTTGGAAAGATAAGGAGTCTGTGAGAAGAAATTACCATTAACTGAGAGGTCAGAGGACACAACTCAAGTATGCATATCTTTCCGACAACTTTTTTTAGTTTTCAGCCAAAATAACAAGGTAGTCATAATTAGAATCTAAGGGCAAAGTACAAACTAACCTTCTTTAAAGCAGTTGATTTTTTTCCTTACTTTATTGGGTGTGTATTCAAGAGGCTAGTGCCGCTAGTGCGGTGGTGGCACACGCCTTTAATCCCAGCACTTGGGAGGCAGAGGCAGGCAGATTTCTGAGTTCGAGGCCAGCCTGGTCTACAGAGTTAGTTCCAGGACAGCCAGGGCTACACAGAGAAACCCTGTCTCAAAAAACCAAAAAAAAAAAAAAAAAAAAAAAAAAGGCTAGTGCCCATAGAGATCAGAAAGGCACCAGATCTCCCGGAACTGGAGTTGAAGATGACTGTACGCCACCACATAGGTGCTGGGAACCGAACTCAGGTCTTCTGCAAGACCAGCCAGTGCTCTAAGTCACTGAAGCATTCTACAGGACCCAAGTTGACCTTTTAAAAAGAACTGATACAAAATATCAATACTTGAGGCCTATCCAACCCAAGACCTACATGCAAAGATAGCTGAAGATGCAGCCAAGAATGGTAAACTCACTAACACGTGAAATTTTATCTTTTTTGGTAAGTCAACTGCACAGTTCTCAAGTGTGAACTCCGTAAATAACAACATTATGTCACAATGATGAAAAGGTTAAGACATGCAAAGGAGGAATCTATCTTCAGTATTATGAAGCCTACAGTTTCTCTGTGCTCAGCAGAACAGGGAGCAGGCATCGTCCATGCTCATAGCCTCACAGAGGTCAGGCACTCACAAGACAAAGGCTACTTTTCATGAAGGCACATGTGAAACACCAAACATACATAAATACATTATTAATTGTACAGTATCTAAAAGGAAGACATGTAAAAGTATAGCTCCAAGGAAAATAGTTAAATGCCTGCCTATATTTAAACGGATCTGTAGAGCTATAAACAATAAATCAACCCCAAGACACAAGGACTTCAAAGACCTGGCTTTAAATAAACATTATGTATAACAAGAGGAAGACTTTGAAGCTCTGACTTCAGCATTCATGGTGCTTATCATTATCTTTGTCTTATACTTAACCTTAAAGATCAGAAAGAAGAAAAGCACAGGAGGAGAGATGGCAAGAGGCAGGAGCCAGGACAACAGCTGAATAAAGGTGAACAAAGTGTTTTCATTACCTACAAAGCTCCCTGGCTCATGCCTATAATCCCAGAACTTGGGAGAATACAGTAAGACGATCACTAGGGGTTCCAGGCCAGCCTGGGCTACTACTTAGTGAACCTGTCTCCAAGGAAGGTACACATCTACACGATTCCTGTTCTCCAGAACAAGAGCCACTGGCATCCATCACATCAGTGCTTAAAAAAAAAAAAAAAAAAAAAAAAAATTCTGGACTCTTTTAGTCCTAAAGCTCCCACATTACTTGGGGTCCCTGGATCAGGCCTATAATCCCAGAACTCCTACAGCAGGAGGATTACCAGGAGTTCTAGGTTAGCCTGGGCTACTTAGTGAAACTATGTCAAAAAGGAAAGAAAACAGAGAAAGACTCCTGCATCTGCATCTTCTGCATCTTCAACAGTGCCAACCAGGACCCCCTACACACCCCAGCACACAACTCCTGCATCTGCATCTTCTGTATCTTCAGTGGTGCCCACAAGAACTGCCACACACCCCAGCATACACCTTCTGGCAGCAGGGCCTCAAACCTCTACTAGGATCTGGTATTTTTCCACTCCTCACTGACAGTTCTTCTACTAGTTTATCTCATTCACTATACAAGAAATGTTTACTAAATGACAACTGTGTTCCATTATAATTAAAAAGAAACAAAGAAAAAGCTCCTGGCCCTACCTTCAGAAATTACAGCCTAGCAGGGGCTCCTCAACACTAAACTTCCTAGCATGGCAGATGACAATGAGAAAGAAGTTGGGCAGGGGTGAGAGCACACACCTTTAGTCCCAGCACTCAGGAAGTGGAAGCAGGTGGATGCCATCAGCCCAGTGTACAGAGAGAGTTCCAAGATGGCCAGGGATAGACAGAAAAACCCTGTCTCAAAAAACAAACAAATAAATTAAGAATGGTAAAGAGAATGTAGAAGGCAACTGTCACACATCCAGCTAAGCAAAGACAACTGTTAACACCGGACACCTCTAACTGAAGGAGGTGGTCACTGGCACTGGCTTTGTATCTTAGTGTGTATGTACGTGTACGTGTGCGTGTGCGTGTGCGTGTGCGTGCGTGTGCGCGCATGTGTGTGTAATGTTTCTAAGATTCAAGTTTACATATTAATTTTAAATTATAAACAAACATTAAAGGCCAGGTGCGGGAGTGCATGCCTGTAATCCCAGAACTCAGGAAGTTGAGCCAGGAGGATCACAAGTCCAATACCAGCCTGGACTACAAAATAGGATTCTTTTTTTTTTTTTTTTTTTTTTTAATGTTTAAATTAAATTTTTAAAAATGAAATAAAGTAAAAAAGAAACTTCAAGAAAGTGATAATGTCTAGTTAATTTACTGTCCTGAAGAGCACAGTGTCCAGCTGTAACTGGAGCTCCACAACTGTCACCAGATGATATGGCAAGGTTTACAAAGCAGACTGGAAAAAGAGAAAATCGTATTTTATAAATGACTATGTCAGCTCAACAACTGTTCTGTAAGTTAGCACAGATTCACTTCCAAACTGCAGGACAGTCCTTCACTGTGGGACTGGAACGAGACTAGTTACAATGGCATGCAGCATCTCTACTCTGTATCCACTAGATGCAAGCATCTCCGCAACTAGAAAGTCCAATGATCACTCCAGCCAAGAACAAAGTGATTCTCAGGCCCTCATCATCGTCACCTCCTCAGCCTCCAGCCTATGAAGCATGCCACTTACAACTTTCCCGGTGATTTCAATGCTCAGTCTTGTTTGTTCAACACTCACACTGATGGACATTTCCATGCTCTAGACTCCAGGTTCTTATTTCTAGTGGTCACCTTCACAGCCACCCTCAGATCCGCAGGAATCATCACTACCCAAACTGCAAAGTCTCAGTTGGTCTGAAGCTCAGATCCCATGCTCCTTCCTGTCCTCTTCTCTAGCCCTTTTAGTCTAACCAAACCTACCTGCTTTATCAGCCGATCAATGCTTGGTCCTGAGTAATGGCACTGGGCTACACTCATGGACTTTTAAGTGTGTCTGACAAACTAAGAAACCTGGGGCTGGCAAGATGGCCTGGCAGATAAAGGAGATGGTCATGTAAACCTAGCAACTTCAGCTTGATCCCTAGAATCACATGATGGTGGAAGGAAAGAACCCAATTCCACAAAGTTCTTGTAACCAACATAGGGTACACCATGGCATGTATATCTACACATATGTATCATTCACATATATACAAATTATTTATATACACTGTGAAAATTTTGGGAAAGAGATTTGTTAAGCTACCCAGACTGCCTGACTGTAAACCAGAGAGCCCTTCATGCCCCTTACGACACAAGAGGAACAGCTGCTCGTTTGTCTTGTTCTGTGTGGGGTTTTTCCTTGTTGCCATTGCTTCTGTTTTAATTTTTAATTAGCATGCAAAGAGTTAGATATAATTATGACATTTCAAACAAAGTATGTTTTAGAGCCTCTCCCCTCACATCTGCAACTCCCCTGTTGCTGTATCCCCTTATAACCTCCCTGCCTGGTCTCTCTTTCATGTCATAAACACTCAACACAGAGCCAGAGCCGCTCACTGCTAAGAGCACTCATTATCTAGCACCCACACAGACTCACAACTACCTACAAGTCCAGTCCCAGGGGAACCTCGCCCTCTTCTGGCCTCCACAGACACCAGGCACACACACACAGTACAAAGACATACATGCAGGCAAAACACCATAAACATAACTACAACTCTAAAATATACGGGAAGGTTCACAAATTTGCATGTTACCCATGAGGAGGCCATACTGGCCTTCTCTGCATAGTTCCCGTTTCAGTGTTATATGCTGCCCACACAAACACTGCTCTTACTTTTCTGAGATGGGGTCTCAGTATATGATATCACATATCATAATGATCCACCTGCTTTATACCCTCCGCAGTATGGGGTTCTGTGTGTCTGTCCACCACTGCAAAGGATGGAGTGCAGCTACTTCTAGGGTCTCTCTGCTACCCAGCAAAAGCACTCAGCATCTACTCTTCTCCCTTCCCCCAACCTCACATTCACAGGGCACTAAAATAGATAGATAGATAGATAGATAGATAGATAGATAGATAGATAGATAGATAGATAGATAGAAAGAAAGAATCTAGGCCAGCCTGGGTTACCTGAGTCCCCATTTCAAAAACCAAACAACCAAAACAAGTCACTCAACCCCTATTGAATCCAAGACAGACACTTTTTTACTACCCTTTGTCTCCTGAAGTAATTATGGGGGTAAGCAGCCTAGCAAAAAAATTAGCAAATTAGAGCCAAATCCTTCTTTAAATGTGTTCTAAACTTTTTCTTGACCTAAAAGCTTAGACAAGTGTCTTAAAGCAGTTCTAGTGAGCCATTTTTGGTAACATGTGAGCAAAATTATTTTTAGCTGGAAAAGTTGATTTCAATCCCTCTCTCATAACTCAGAGGCTTTAAGCAGGTTCAGCTCAAGCTTTGTTTTCCAGAATAGTCTGTCTCTAAGTGGATTCAAAGCATGGAACATTCAGCTCCAAAGGAACAGCTTCCCCTAAAAGGGGCAGACAGACAGTACAGCAATGTATTGCCCAAGGCTCACGGACACCCCACTCATCTAGCTGCACCTACTTGGTGCTACACTGATGAAGCACCCAACTCTCAGGAGCATCTCAAGGTTTCTCAGGATAAACCCAGCTGTAACATCCAAGGCTATGGAGTGCAAAACCTATACCTGCACGGGAGCAAGGGCTTTGCACAAATTAAATAAAACATGCCAAAGTTCAAACTGTTTCTGTAAAGCAAACTATGATTCCAAACTGAGGGAAAGTTTCTTCTATGACAACGACAGCTTGAGAAAAATGTGAGTCTACTAGAGGCTACACAAGAACACCCACCACTGGCATCAGATGCAATGCAAATCCAGGGCCTTGGAAGTGCTAGGCAAGTGTCTTACTATTGAAGTTCACAGCCAGCCCTAGCTTTGTATTAATAACCTACAAAAAGAGCACCAGTACACCAGCCCCACTACAGAACATACTCCTTGAGGGACAGGATAAGATAACCACACAGTTAGCTTTGTGAACACTGGCACAATGTGGTCAGGTGAAGAACTGTCTTGAGGATGCCTAGGACATTGTGAAAACCCCCACCCTAGCCCCGACAACAGCGTTGCAAGCCCTGTCCATAAACATGCATTGCTTCTGCCTGGAATGAACGGCTCCTTCCTCTTCCTATAAATGCTCTGTAACAGCTCCAGCAGAACTCTCTAGAGAACTCTCCACCCCACTCCTGTAGGCACTGTGCGCTCTCGCGCTCGCTCTCTCACTCTTTCTCTCTCTCTCTCCCTCTCTCTCTCCCTCCTTCCTCTCTCTCTCTCTCTCTCTCTCTCTCTCTCTCTCTCTCTCTCTGTCTCTCTCTCCCCCCCCCCCATGGGGTTGCAGAAGCTCCTCTATCTACCACCACCTCAGCTTTGGGAACAAATGGCTGCTCCCAAGTCCACCTGCTCATAAATGCCAACAAGAAAACCAACCAATGAAAATGCAGATGCCTGCAGAGGCTTCTGCACTGGTTCTGACTTACCTGGTTTCTTCTCCGCCCACTTCCTGATCTGCAGTTGGCCTTTTATAACTGTGCTGTTAAACGACTCACTTGCATGCACATTCAGTTACATTACTTTCTATTTTAATCCTCTCTGCCTTTGTCCATCCCTCTACCTAAGTTCTTCAACAATAAATGACATTAACAATATATGCAGAAATATGCATAAAAGCATACAGACCATAAATATGCAAAATAAGCAGTGGAAATTCTCCATAGTCTCACAAAACTTTTATTAATCAAAATTAAATTGACTGTATGACACCAAACAGCGGGAGTGCCATTCTTGACTGTCCTAGCAGAGCCGGCATGCCTCTGCTCCAACACATCACACATCACTTATTTCTGTAGCATGCACAGGTTTACAGACCCAAAGTCCTGTAATTAGTCCTACAGGATTTTAATAAATTTTCTTTTTTGCAGTGATGGGATGAGCCTCATGAATAACCACTCAACCACTAAGTATCACACCTAGCCAATGCATACATCCAGTCCCCTTTGTATACTGCTTTACTTCATAGTTTCAGTTATTTGGCCAAACAACCCAAAAACAGAAAAGTCCAGAAATCAGTCGTGAGTTTTCAAACTGTCCATCTTCCCACTTAGTCCTTAGAACTGGAGTCACAGGTGGTATAAAATGCCATGTGAATGTTGGGAACTAAACCTCTCCAAGAGCAGAAAGAGCACTCTTAACCACTGAGTCAGCCCTCCAAATAGGTCTTTATGAAAGTTACATGACTTTTCACCCTCACAAATAATGTAGACCTAGCTAGCCTTGAACTCACCCCAGAGATCCAACTGCCTCTGTCTCCTTTACAGGATTGTATTGTTGGAACGTTTGATTTTTTTTTTTAAATTGCTATTTGAGCTGCTGACATTTCATTTTTAAAAATCACTCAATAAGCTGGGCATAGTGGTATATACCTTTAATCCCAGCATTCAGGAGGCAGAGGCAGGAGGGTCTCTGAGTTCTAGGACAGCCAGGACTACATAGTAAGACCCTGTCTCCAACAACAACAACAACAAATTCAATGAATTTTGGCTTAGGATTAAGACTGAATTTTCAACAATTTCAAAATAGCCCTAAACATCCTTCATCCACTTCAGCACTATATGTTAGTGTGAAGCAGTGTCTTCACTAATAATTATAAAATAAAAATATGTAAAACCTTTTGGAAAAATGGTCTATCCCAGGAGGTTCAAGAGCTAGCAAATGTTTGATTTTATATAAAAATAAGTACATCTACCTCACGCATATGTTTTCATCTTTAATAGACTGTAAAATAAACTGTATACCAAATGTATACAAAAAAACTTTTAAAATAAACAACACTTTTTGATTATTCATTTCATTTTATATGCATAAGTGTTTTGTCTACGAAGTCTGTGCACCATGGGCACATCTGTTATCTGCAGTGTCTGTCTCGGAATACAGAGATAGATCCCCTGAAACTGGAGTCAGACAGCTGTGACCACCTATGGGAGCTGGGAATAGAATCCAAGTTCTCTGCAAGAGCAGCCAGTGCTCTTAACCACTGTAAAAGAAACCTCTTTATGATTTATTACCAGTAAATGTTTTCATTGTGTACAAATTTTATATACTCATTTATAAATGAGCTGTATGAAAAAGCCTGGGGCAACCAGAACTAGAAGATGTAAGCAGGCTGAAGAGAGCCGGAACTTCCTGATGCCTAGAACTCAGACCACCAGAAGGTGTGAAGAGGGACGTAGCTCTAGAGGAGAAAGAGTATCATTATATGAACCAAAAGGCAAGCCTACCAGGCAAGATATGTGTACCCACCCTGTCATATGCAATAACAGCTTGACTATGGTAGGGGGTAACCAACCATCTGTGCTCTGCCTAGATTTGAAGTCCATTCCATAAGGAGAAAGGAAAGGAACATGACAATGTCTAATACAGCAAGCCCAGCTAACAACCTGTATCTGAGGAGGTTGTAGGCTCAGGTGAGGAACTTATTGTAGACATTAACTGAGCTGACATGACAGCAAACTGCCCTCTAGATATTTGTTCTTATACCCACAGGCAACAGCTGGTTCCAGCCTTAATCAGAGAAGCCTCTCCTTATCATTACTTGGCGAATGCAGACTCACAGCTACCACAGATGAACAAGAACAACAGTAAACAAGACATTTATACCACCCCCTCTAAGGCCCAAGATGGAAGAGAAGGTGAGAAGTACATAAGATCCAGAAGACAGGGTGAAGGGCTGCAAAATATCATTCTCTAGAACTGATAGGAACATTACAATCATTCATTCACTCACAACAAATGTAATTACCAAAGTCAGGCCCCATCAATAATTAATGAAGGCAAGGAAAGGGGCTTTCCAGCTCTACCCTTTACCTCTTTACCTTTTGACAGATTCTGGGAGAGGACGAAATCACTGTCTTCAGTTGTGTATCCTCTGCTGAGTCCACCAGATCCAACGGGTAGCTCCAAACCCATGGTCACATGCACAGACTCACATGAATGTGAGAAAGATTTGTGGGGAAAGTTGGGGGATAAGTGTAGTCAGTGTGCACTGCATAATATATGAAATTCTCTAAAAACAAATTTAGGACTAGTGAAATGGCTCCGTGGGTAAGAATACTTGCTACCAAGCCTGACAACCTGAGTTCAATCCTTGAGGGACACATGAATGAACTGACTGCTTACATTCTCCGACCTCTACATGTGTCATGTGTATTTACACTAAATAGGTTTTTTCCTTTTTAATTTTTATTTCATGTGTATTAGTATTTCACCTGTTTGTCTGTCTGTGAACTATATGTGTACACTGCCCACAGAGGCCAGAAGAGGGCGTCAGATCCTCTAGGACTGAAGATAAAGACACCAGGAAGTTGTGAGCCACCATGTGGATGGTAGGGATTAAGGCCCAGTCCTCTAGAAGAACAGCTAAGTGTTCTTAATGGCTGACCCATCTCTACAACATAAATAATGTTCTTAATTTTCTTATTTAAACTCTAAAATTACAGGGCAAACAGAGGTTATATATAGAAAAAGAACATAAGTCTGTCCTTCAAAAGCTTCCATGAGACTCCACAAAACTGTAGTCTCTGCTCTGAAAGAATCACAGGACCCAAAGCGTACTCACCCATCAACACTCCACACAGCCTTGAAAACACTGACATCCCACCCAACTCCGTACTCAGTCACATCAACACTTCACTCTTTGTTTCTGGATAGTCTGTCAGTAACACAGAAACTCAGCTCTGCATACCTGTCAACTGTATCCTCGCTTCGTGTGTCACAGCCTCCTGGTAACAACACATAGCCCTTGTTGCAGCACAATCGCCTACTAACTCATTTAATCCAATCACCTGTGAGTCAGGAACTAACATCTTCAGTTTACAAATGAAAAACTAAAGCCAGAAGTAACTTGCCCATAAGACACTGAGACAAGCAATTAGAGACAGCATTTGATCCTAGGCAATCTCAAACCAGCATGAGTCCTCTAGTCTTAGGATTTTAATACAATGTAATATTGTTCAGATGCAGAAATACATTGTGTCAGCAAAGCATTACCTCCATCAGGAGTCTATGCACACATTCCTGCCCCACTAAAAATTCAAACTACTGTGCCCAGCACTTCATGATTCAAATAAATTCTGCTACTGGGTTTGGTTAAGAGGTAAACAGTTTTAAAATAATAGTCCTGTCCCTTAGGTCTGCACATTCCTTTTTGGTAGACTACTTATGGATGCCATCCTCTCCTAAGCCACATTCTCCGGAAGGTAAGAGAGAGAGAGCAATGTGTGCTGCTTCCGTAGAGAGACTGACTAGATCTTCCTAATGGGGGCCGGGGAAACAAGACCATTCTACAGGTCCTGCACCTTTCCCAGTTGAGACAACACTGGCAGCTTATCCCCCACCCCCAGTAGCCACCAACCTAGATCGATGGCTCTTATCAAGATCCAGAGTAACCTGAGCCTCCAGCCAACCCATCTCTAGACTGCTACATCAAGCGCTTTCTGCTATCAGGTTGCACAAACGCCTGGAAACCTTACACTGGGTGTGAAGGAAAGAGCAATAGGCGAAACAACAGAGCATCTGGTGCCCCATCTGCTTTCATTCACTGTTCAGGCAAAAGACCCAGGACATTAAGACAGAACAAACCCAATTCACCCATTGAGCCTTGGGGGTCACAATGACTATGTGACGAGCCTGGGCTAAAGAGAGCTGGACATCATCCATCTAGACAGGAAGGCATAGACCTTAGATCTAGGTTGGTGGCTACTGGGGGTGGGGATAAGACCTTCACTGGCCTCATTTTCATTTCCCAGGTGTTTGTGATGCTGACCCTCTCTCTATGCATTCTTCCTCATGAGAACAAAGTCTACTACAGAAGCCAACTCTAAAAACAGTTCAGGTAAGGTGCTGTAACGTATGCTTTTAATCCCAGCACTCAAGAGGCAGAAGTAGGTGAATCTCTGAGTTAAGGCTAGCCTGGTCTACATAGTGAATTCCAGGACCACACAGTGAAACCTTGTCTCTAAACAAAGTATAAAACCAGTTCTTTCCCATCTTTAAATGCATTAGTCTGTAAAGGTAACTGAGCTAGAATCAAGCCTAAATTTAATATAAATCTTCTTACATCCAGGAAATAAAAACACTTCCTGTGTATTGAATCATATTTTTTTACTTCCCATCAGGCCTCAGTTACAGGGAGCCCATGATCTAGGAAAGAACATCAACCTAGGGCTTTCCACAAACACGGGTTACATGTAGCTAATGGCAATTATAACTGCTGAGATAACAAATACCTACTCCAATTAAGCCCTCCTTTTCTCACAAGTCAACAATAGATTTTGTTCACCGCATGGCAGTGACATTCAATCATAATAAACCTGGGCACATGGGAGATGTCTGATCTACAAGAAATGTCATATGAAATAAAAATCACTGCAGTCAAATACCATGTGCAGTGACTCAAGGCAGATCCTGAGGACCATAAGTAACTAGCTCAATGACAAACAGGCTATCTGACCCACAGCTTGCCTAGTTGTTTGTCTAGTATAGACAAACAACCTGAAGCAGCAGGCTGGGAAGGGAGAAAGCTGATGGTACTTGACTTTTACTCCAATAACTCTGTGGCTATCACCAGTCAAGGACTTGTATCGTACTCATGTCAAAGAATAAAGATGCAGTGTAGGTCTCTGGCCTTATGTTTCTGGTTCCATGAAGAACATGGCAGTGTACCAAATGAGGCCCAGGACTAACCCCTCATCCACACTGGACGAGGACCAAAACAAAATAACCTTAATTCTAGAAAGCTAATGAATACAAAGGGGAGAGGGGAACAAACTGACAGGAGAGGACCCCCAAATAGAGAAGAGCAGCAGACAGAAGTGCTGTTAAAGAGGTAGGAACTGTCTCTGTGGTGCAGAACCCACAAGTACCATCACACAGTTAACCCAGGAGAGAAGGGAAAGGGCAAAAGGTACACTTTCTATTCCTTAATCTCTGTGTATTCTGAATATTAACCATGTGAATATACTGTAGGTTTTAAAGTAAATATAAAACTGGTATGTCTCATTACCCAGTGGTCAGAGGCAGACAGATCTCTGAGTTCCAGGCCAGCCCGGTCTACATAGTGAATTCCAGGCCAGCCAGGGCTAGATAATGAGACTTTGCCCTAAAGTTAATTAAGTACATCAACCATTCCCCCTAATTTAAGCCAAGGGCTGGAAAAGAAAGCTACCTTCTAGATGCCTTTAGCCTTGATGATTTTACTTTGCCTTCCATGATCAAACTACTGACTAATATGTTGTTAATTAATCATTCAAACAATAAAATTAGAAATGAGATAATTCTGAGACAAAACAACAACAAAACCAAAACAAAACAAACCAGCCCATCATACATACCACAACCAATGATCTCATGTAGCTTCCCATAAATCTAAACCACAGGGAACCAAGATAAACACACAAAGCCCTGATATGTTTGGTACTTGGACATACACTGGCTATATCCAAATAACTTAAGACACTGGAGTTCAGTACTGGCTTCAAATACTAAAAAAAAAAAAAAAAAAGCAACATCACTGGAAATGTTTGAGAGCCAGGCTTGGTGGACACACCCTTAATCCCAGCATTTAGGAATCTGAAGCCAAGAGGGAGGAATGCTTTCCATATAAGTGTTGTGTGGCATTCAAGGACAATGAAGTACCTATTTGCTCCATTTTCATCTGTCATACCAGTAATTCCTAGGGAAGAACAAACTTAAAAGGCCTTGATAAAAGAGCTTCTGGATTGGAGGACGACTTCCACCTTTTAGAAGAGTCGTAGGGACTGGCTGAGGCCTGTGGGGAAGCCTTTTACAAACACTCTGAGCTTCATGACCATCACAGGCTTCTTTAGGCGGCATGCTTCAGATTCAGGGATGATCACTGAGAGATATTTAGAGATATACACAATTTTACCTGTTTTCAATAAACATTTAATAAGTTATGACTATTCCCTGGCACTGGGAACTGCAAGTACATAGCATAAGGGAAAGCTCAGTCACCAGCTAAGGACTGTGTGAGGCTCAGTCTAGTTTTGTAACCAGAGACTGAGAAAAGCATCTGTGAGCATCACATTCCTCAAACCATTAATGAGCACTTTTACTGTCATATAAAAGCATTTACACTCTGGTAGAGTAAAAGAAAATGCAGAAAAGGTGGTAACTACATCCATTTTGAGGTGTGTGATGCTCACAGGTGCTTTTCTCAGTCCTTTGTTACAAAACTAGACCTGGCCTCACACAGTCCTTAGCAGATGGGACTCACCATGAGAGGGAGGCATTTCATTAAATATGAAGAATTAACTTAGAAGTAGAAAACTTGGGCACAAATCTGGATTCAGTTAAGCTAGTTTTGAAATGCTATGTAAGACTTCACAGTCACTTGGGAGGCAGAGGCAAGTAGATCTCTGAGTTTGAGGCCAGACAGGTCTACAGAAGAAGTTCCAGGATAGACAGGGCTACACAGAGAAACCCTGACTCAAAAAAACAAAAAAGACGAAAGACTTCCCAGTCACAATGTCTGCTTGGAAATGCAGTGTAACTGTTTAACTTCTTGTTTCAGCTCTAACTCTCACGTGATTTGACTCTTCTTTCTTCAGAATGATATTTATTATGTTTCTCAAAGATCAACAAAATACAGCTTAGGGTACTCCAAATTAAACAATTTGCTTTGCTTAAAACAATGTTAGACCAGATGAATGGTTTAGGTTTATTCAAACTCTGAAAAGATATTGTTAAAATCAAGTTTTTATAAACTGTCTAAAACTAACACTAAAGTTAAAATCCAAAAGAAGTAAATGAGTACACCACTAAACCCAAGAATATCAAAGGAATTCTTAAACTAGGCTTTAAAACTGAATCTAGAGCGACATAAAGTTAACAGGGGCACAAACAGACACAGGGTCTTCTATTGTCACAGCAGTTTTAGCCAGTTGACAAAAAATCATTAATGGTCCCTTATCAGCATCTTTCTGAAGGACTGCTGCCACATACAGTAACACCTTAAAACTTAAAGTCTGAAGGCTGGTGCGTCAAATAAACCAACTGGTCTCTAACACTGTAAAACGGCCAGCACAAGGCCAAAATGCTATGGCAAACAGACCTACCTAGCATTACAGGAGGCAACTACAGACCTATGCACAAGCAAAGAGCTAAAGGATGTTTACAATAAGCAGTGGGTAACATGGGGCAGGGGTGATCAAAATGTTACTAGCCAGGGCACAGGGTGTAACTCAGTTGGTATAGTGCTTGTCTAGCAAGCACAAAGCCCTCGGTTCAATACTAAGCACTGCCTAAACAGAACATAGTGATAGGTGCTTATTATCCCAGAACTCAGGAGGGAGGAAGATCCAAAGTTCAAGCTTACCCTTGGCTAGATACCTGGTTCTGGGCCACAAGAGACCTTGTGCCCACCAGCCCAGAAAAAGGACTGCCTAAAGCCAGATGCAAAGCCTGAACGTGACCAGCAATACTTACTTCACTGCTATTAAACTGGTTTGTTAGGTGAATCAGCCTATGGCTTCAAGTTCCAATACACCATGTAAAATACGAAGTAAAGCCCATGAGTACAGCAAATACAGGATATATGAAACCCGCCTAACACTCCACCCATTCTGGTAATCAGCTGCTTCTCTACCTCTCTCCTGGAGAGATGTGCAATACAAAACCTGATGTTACTTTCAAGAGAAGGATTACTAACTCCCAACAAGCTCTGCCAAAGCTCCCCGTGTGAGAAGCAGCCATTGTGGTGATCTCCTGAGGTTCCAACAGAGTCTTGGTCAAGACCACTCTGCCCACCACTGACAGTGACAGTGTTCCTGTTAGTTTCTATGGTGCAAGCGAAGAACACCACAATTTTGCCAGACTGCTTTCAAGTCATCTGGTCCTACCATCCCATCCCATAGAAATCAAGTTGTAACAGGTGAAGGCTGTCAAAGCTACACATCTAGCCTATTTGGGGTAAGGGACAATCTCTGTCTTCCACCAAGGTTATTTCCAACCCTCTAAAGAATTTCTATGGAGCCGGGCAGTGGTGGTGCACGCCTTTCATCCCAGCACTTGGGAGGCAGAGGCAGGCAGATTTCTGAGTTCGAGGCCAGCCTGGTCTACAGAGTGAGTTCCAGGACAGCCAGGGCTGCACAGAGAAACCGTCTCAAAAACAAAAAACAGAAAAAAAAGAATTTCTATGGAACATGCTGAACTGCAGAAAGAAAACACGGAGAAAAAGAAAGCAAACTTAAGACTGAAAGCATGAGTGTAAAAGTCCCAGGAGGTGGTGATTTCTGCAACTAGCTCCATGCATCGAGGCAGCTGCTTTTCTAAGAGCCTGCTTTTCTAAGAGCATCTGATGCAAAGGAGCCCCATCACAAAACCCACCAAGTTCCTGAGAAATGAAACCAAAGTCCTCAGCTCATCCCCAGAAACTAATCCCTAAATGAGATCCATATAGGCCTGCTTTGAAAAACATTCTGACTGTCAGCAATTAATGTCCCTTCCTCCAAACAGCTGCCAATATGTAGAGGAAAAGGAGTTTCTCAAAATAAAGCAGTTGGAAGAACTTCCCATGAGCCTCTCTGTTCCTTAAATGTTCCAACTTAAGCTGTGGCTGGAGGCCACACTGGGTCCTCAAAGCCCTGTGTGTAGTTCCTTTAGCTCTGCAAGTACCTGTTCTGACCACACCCACAACCACCTCCAGAGCAAGACCCCACCAACTCATCCTTCAAAATGATCACGTTTTGCTTGTGGTGCTTCCAATTAGGATGGAGGTTGGGAGGGAATCAATGCAGGCAAAAAGAAAAATAAACAAAATGTCTTCTTTAAAAGCCAAATTGCCAGCCAGGCAGTGATGACACATGCCTTTAATCCCAGCACTCAGGAGGCAGAGGATCTCTGTGAATTTGAGGCCAACCTGGTCTATAGAGAATGAGCTCTAGGACAGCCAGGGCTATACAAAGAAACCCCGTCTCAAACAACAACAACGACGACGGCGACGCTATATTGCCTGAGCCACAAATTGTAGCACAAGTCTTTAGTCCTAGCACCCAGGAGATAGAAAAACAAGTGGACCTCTGTGAGTTTGAGCCCAGCCTGGTCTACAGAGAGAATTCCAGGACAGCCAGGCCTTGGGGGGGGGGGGGGGGGGGTGGGGCGGGGGGATCCTATCTCAAAAACAAACAAATGCCTAGAATAAAACCTAATACCCAAAGAAAAGTGGTTTCTTCAACAAATGAGAAACCAAGGAACATATACAAAAATGTTACTGGATACTTGGGTCCTTTTTTTTTTTTTTTTAAAAAAAAAAAAAAAAGAACTAAATTGGTTTAACATACATATCTCAAAAACTCAGTTTCCTCCCTTAGAAAACGATTTTAAGTAGTCAATCACTATCTTAATTCAAGAATATTAGCAACTTCGTGATGATGTTTATCATAAATACTCAACTGAAATTTCTAGATGCCACACAGTGTAAGACAGGTCAAAAGGGGTTCTATGGCTGCTCTCCCTCCTCCTCTTAGAACCTGCTGCATCGGCTCAGAATCTAAAAAGCCAGGTACCATGAAACATGACCACTAACCCTTAGGATGCCCCTATTACAGTAACTGGGGAAGGCTGGAAGCAGGAAAGCAGGCTAGGGTTATACAGGAACCAGTACAAGGAGCTCCAAGTAAAAGCAGAGGGGAGAACAAAGGCCAGAGAGAAAAGTGTTTGTAAAATTCGTCAATGAATCTATCTCCACAGCTGAAATTTCAAAGAACTGTGTCATTTCTCTCTTTCAAATATACTATACCCAACATGAGTGATCTAAAAAACAAACACACATTGTATAAAATGTCTCTGCTTACTAATCTTCCTGACCCCTTACGTTATCTGATGAAAGTCACTGGTAGAGGGAAAGGTTAAGGTCCACAACTGATCAGGTAATTCTAGTGGCAATGGTGGTGATGTCGCTCAGCCACAGCCCTACAGACTCTCTGGGCAGCGTGGTAAAAAGACAGGCCAACTGGCTGCTACAATGAACCCACCATGTTAGATCCAAAAGCCCTTTTCACTGGTGTGGCTCCTGTTTTCCTTAAGGCACTATTACAAAAGCGCTTTTACACGTACACACATGCAATCAATTAGTATCTGAGCACAGGAAACCAAATATCAGGCTGCTGTGCCCACCCCGCACATTTGGCAGTTCAATTCCACCTCAGCTTCTGTTCTCAGAAAGCCTTTTCTCACCTCTAACCCTGATACCAAAAGAGAGATCCAGTAACACACAGAGAGCATGCAACACCCAGCCTTCACAAGAGCTGCAAGGCAAACCAAGGGCCAGACCCTCAGGGAAAATCTGGGGAAACAATTAAAGCCATCTGTGATCCACAACTGAGAAACAAGACAAATATTAACTCCTACAAGAACACAGTTGCTTGGCCACTTACAAGTTTAAATCCTATGGACACCCAAGGACTTCTCAGTCTAGGCAGGAGAGGATGAACAGACATTGAGCAACTGTTAATCTAGAAAGTCCTATAACAGGGCCTGAGGAGATGGCTCAGTGGATAAAGTGCTTGCCACACAAGTGTGAGGACTGGAGTTCAGATCTCTAGAACCCATGTAAACGTCAGTGGGTGGGGTAGCCAGCCTGTAATCTGAGCCTGAGGGAGGCAGAGATGGGGAACTGGACCCCAGCAAGCTCACTAACTAGACTAGCAGAAAAGGCAAGTTCTGGGTTCAGCAAAAAACCTACCTCAGTATATAAAATGGACAGTGACCATGGGAGACCACAGACATCAATTTCAGGATTCCAAACCTGCATGTGCACCAATGAACATACAGACATGTGCTAACACACACACACACACACAGGTATGCATACCAAGAAAAGACTACAAAAACCATAGACACTGGGTAAACAGGACAATCAACAACTTAAGCAAGTCTTGAAGGCTGGGCCTTACAAATAAGGGGTAAGGAGCAGGAGCAAAGACACAGAAAGAGGCAGGAGTTTCCTGAAATAGAACAGAAACAAAGTGGAGGAACATTGTCATCAGAAACCACAAGTCTCTAAACTTGGACATGGAGGCAAAGTGTAGAAAAAGAAGGAGCTGGAACTCTGCACAGGTGTCAGGCCAGAAGGACCTGGTAGGCCCAACAGGGGATGGACTTAAGCCTGGGTCAGTCAAACACAGGTTCCAGCAATATTTTAAGCTGAGTTAACAGCAGATTCGTTTTTGGGGAATCACTCCTATCAAGTCAGAAACTGGTCTGAAGGCACTGGGAAAAAAAAAGAAACCCTGTTCAATTCCACAGACTCAAGTGGTAACAAAATAAACAAGGCAGCAATCAATCTACTTAGTGCAACATAGTTATCCAACAAACACATTCTCACTGATTCCAAGTTGTCTAGAGGAATTGCAATTCATCCACCTCCAAGGAAGGCTTCCCCTAGACAGCAGACTAGCTACACTACCTCAGCACCAGCAAGAACCAAGATATTTCAGTAGCCTTTGCTTGTTACAAAGAATGAAGCTTCCCCTCACCCCTCACAGGAGACCTCAGCCAGGTCCATTCTCTCCCTCCGCCTGGATACAGAGCAAATGAGGCTTCCCAGTTAGTTTAACACAGCACTCATCTCTAACAGTCCCCAACTCTGGCACTTCATCAATCGGAGGCACATTAACCACTCCATGCTGATCAAGCAGTAAGCAGGAACTTACTGAGTGCTGTAGAGCAGGATAGAAGGAGAGCTGGGACGCAACAGTTAGCCCCGATAGGCACTTTAAATAATCTCAGTCACTCATTGTAGTAGCTCATAAGCATTAATTCTCCCAGGTCACAGATGTGTGTGCAAGAACTCAGGACCTTGCCAAGAATTGGTAAATGGAGAAGCCAGGACTCAAATCCAAACGGGAAACTCTGAATGGAATTTACTACAGCACCTGTAAAGTATATAGATAACAAACGTTTATACAACAACTTGGATAATAGCAGGCTCTCCCCCTTCAAAGAAGAGATAACCATTTAAAGTCGCAGATAAGGAATCACCCATAAAGGTCAGACCCAGCTATATGATAACAAATGGAACCTCCAAATGCTGCTAAAAAGATCATTCCTTAACATTAATACTCACAAACATTCAGGCTCAGGAACTAAAGAGACAATTCAAAGGTTAAGAGCACTGGCTGCTCTTGTAGGACTGGAGTTCCATTTCTAGCACCCATATTGTGGCTCGCAACCATATTTAACCCCAGTTCCAGGAGACCCAACAGGCACACATGTGGTATGAATACAGGCATAACAAACATTCACACCCATAAAGTAAAATAAATAAATCTTAAAAAAAAAAAAATTTTAAAGTTCAGGCTTAAATAATCAAAATAACTTGACCATAGAAATTTACCCTCCATACACACTCCCCTTGGGGTTCCTAAGATGTTTAGGTAGGAAATGCCCTGCTGCTCCCTCCTTCTCTCAGTTGATATCCCAAACCATTTTGCCATCCCAAATTACAGAAATATGTCCAGGATCCACATGGCAGGTCTGATCGGATTTGTCCCAATCCTGGCTCAAGCAGCTTTGCACTACCGTCCTAACTAGATCAGCATCGGCCAATGGGCTTATTCAAGCTCATCCGTGATGGATTAGATCATGAAACCTTAGCCATGTAAGCTGCCCGCTCCTGCTGGGGCAGCAGGGGAAAAGAGTAAGAAACTCAATACTTGCAGGGCCACCTAAACACCACATGCACCGGGCATGCCTCTCTCCATCTGTCTGCTCATGCTCCGGGGGCCACTATGTCCTCTCCAACAACTCTATGGCGCTTCCTTCCTATTCCTACGGGAAGTTTACATGTACCCCAGAATAAAGGTGTTTATGATGCTGTGTAAAACACATTACAAAAATTCAAACAAATCCACGACTTACTAAACAATTGTTTCTGCAATTAAAGCTCAACACACACCAAAGGCCTGAGAGACATCAGACTAGCACATCACTAGCACTGTCTCAGTCCATGTTTACACGAAAGAAGGATTCTGCTTTTCTTTCCCTCATCCTGTAATCTTGAGGCCTGTCTGCACTAGTCTGCTTTATAACAAAATGATGAAAGTTCAACCTGTAGTTAGCTTAGGGTTGCATTCACATGTCATTGTGATAGAGAAAAGAATCAGTGGATGGTTAAAAGAGGGCAGGGAGCTAAGGCACAGTCCCCTCAGCCTGAGCCACCCAGAAGAATAATTCTAATTCTACCTGTAAGTCAAATATATCCCCAGGTTTACATTTATGGGTACCCATGTCATATATTGAAATAATATTTTTCAATTCTGTGATTTTTCTTTCTATGCCTCAGTTTTCTCCAACTAAAAATGTCCTCCCAAAATTCAGTGGATGTGGCAGACAATGGTGGGAAGGCTTTAATCCCAGCACTCAGACAGGCAGGCAAAGTGACAGCCCAGGACAGCCAGGGCTACATAGAGAAACCCTATCACGAAAAAATAAAACAAAACAAAAATCAGTGGACACTGTATCGCTCAATGCAATAGCATTTGAAGATGGAGTTTTTGAAAAGTATGGGGATTTGATGAGGTTGTGAGGGTGGGGCCGCTGAGATAGAACAATTACATAGCTCTCACTTTCTCCACCCTTGAATCAATGTCCACCTCAGCAGACAGCCAGAGGGTATTATCTACAAGCAAAGAATCAGACCCTCACCAGGTTTCAAACATTCTGGCACCATTTGGACTTTCACAGCTGTGAGATATAAATGCCTGCTATTTAGCCACAAGTCTGTGGCATCTGGTTATGACAGCCTGAGAAAACTTAGGCAACTAGAAATCAGGTTTAAGTCATTTAAGTGAGATACTACCCATGAAATTACCTGTAAGGAGAGCACATTATTGAGGAACAGTAGCACAATGCCCAGCTTCAAAACCAAAAACCCAAATGAGGGTCCAAATACCTACCTAGAAGGAAATCAAACCAAAAATGAGCAAACGGGAAGATAAGATACCGAATTCAACGGGATACCAAGAATCCCTTCCCTCAGACCTCCCTGCTACTAGAGTCACTAAAAAGTGAGCTACATATGATGGCCAAGATCTATGAGGCTGACAAGACAGCAGGCCTTCCTGGACCACAATGTAAGCTCAAGGCCAGCCCAGGCAAAGTAGTAAGATACTATTTCAAAGTTCAGAGTAAAAATAGGGCTGGGGATATAGCTCAATGGTAGAATGCTTGCCTAGAATGCTCAAGGGTTTGAATCCCCAGTACTGAAAACAAAGCAAAAACAAACAACACAACTTTCATAGACTCATGTAGCTCCCATGAGGCCCTAGGTTCACTCTGCAGCATGTGTATGTTTACACACATATCAACACACACGTACATGTACATACTTGTTCACACTGCTGAACTCACGCAACTCCTCTAGATTGATGACTATGGTCAAAAGCAGTTACTAAGCCACAAAATCACCACATACCAACTTTTCATTGCCATAAAGACTTTTGCTGAAGGTCCTAAGTAATAATTAAGACTCATCTTACCTTATACGGCAACCAAATTCCTAGAAAGTTACATAAGAACACAATTTTTGATAATGCCATCCATTGTCTGCAATCACTAGAAAGGCTGACTGACAGGAAGCACCCCTTGGTGTGTTTGGTAGACCCTCCATATGCCTCAGCTCTGATAAAGTGAGATGCTGTGCTAATACACCCAGCTTTCCACAAGTGCAGTAACTATTTCCAAGCTCCATTTTTTTAAATAAGACTTATTTATTTTTATGAGTACACTGTGACTATCTTCAGACGCACCAGAAGAGGGCATTATAGACAGTTGTAAGCCACCATGTGGTTGCTGGGAATTGAACTCAGAACCTCTGGAAGAGAAACTGCTGTTCTTAACCGCTGAGCCATCTCTCCAGCCCCCCCCCCCCCAAGTGCCATTTTTAACAGCTACATTTCTCAACCCTACTTCCCTCCAACTCCACAGTCCAGGTCTCTCTACTTCTTCCCTCTCCCCAGGCTGAGTAGACTCTTCTCCCCTCGTGAGGCTTATGTGTACTGTTCTAAAAAATACTAAGTCTTCCTCTCTCCCCCAGGTTCCTTCTGAGCCTAAGGCTTTCAACACAAGCCCAGACTCTCTAGAGCCCCAGGACTCCACTTTGGAAGTAATGATGTCCAAAAGTAGTGGCCCAACCAAAACTCAGCCTTGGAACCTAATTTAGGGTTGTAGTTCCATTTAGTAAATAGTCTTGGGAAACTAAATCGGTCAACCACTGCATTCTGTTAAAAAGAAAAAAAAATAATCCTTTGCACTCTTAAGGTACTGAGTAATTCTGTGATGCTTCCTTCAGTCAGGAATCTCATGGTTAATTTAATCCCTAAGTTTTTTATAAGTGGTAAATTTCAACTTCAATTTAATAAACATTGAACGTTCATTATAAACCCAGGTATTATGAAGAATAAATAAAAGGAATACACTTTCTTCCTTGTGGAAGCTTAGAGTCTAAAGAAGTAGGCACAATAACGCCTCTAATGACAATAAAAGATGAAGCATAAGTACAAATAAATATACCAACAGGCACAGCTGAGTCTAACTAGTGCCAATTACGCTGTCAGGGAAGTCTTAAAGGACCAAGCTATGACTTCAGAAAAATCCCAGCTGTCTTCAGAGATGAGAAAATACATGTTTTAAGACCAATCCATAAAAAGCCTGTATGAGGAGAAGCTAGTTCTGCAGAGCTTCCAGGCCCTTCTAACTTGCTGCTGCTATCTCCTGAGAAGACCCATGCCTGCACATTCTGGCCTCGGGTCAGCACACCAAGCTACTTGTCTCCCAATGCCTCAACCCTCCAGGTTCCTCTTCCCTAAACCCTCTGGAAGACCCACATCTTCACTTCAAAGGTCACCTACAGAGAGAACTTCCTGAGCCGTCCCTAAGCTTCTCTATGCCTTTCCCTGCTTAATTTTCTCAAATGCTACCAAAAACTGCTGATTTGCCTCTTTCCATAGAATACTATCCAATAAAAGTAGAGTTACTTTATATATCCCGTAGGGTTAAAACAGGGCGTAAACACCACCAGAAGCAGAAGCACAGCTCTGAGAGTTCAAAGCTACCCTGGTCTGCATAACAAGCTCCAAGACAGCCAGGACTAAACAGAAAGATCCTGTCTCAATAACAAACAAACAAAAAACAGTAGCCTAAGAGTGTCACAGCTGCTTGAGAAACGTTACTTAAATGAGTATTAAACACCCGCAGGTTTTTTTGTTTAACTTTTCATTCATTTGTCTCCCTGCCCAGGTCACATGAGCAGTTAGGAAAGGGAACTTGGCTTAATTTCTAAGAAGGCAACCTAGGAATTATTTCATACAAATCCGTTTCTAAATAAGGAAACAGAGGTCTCCAAATATGGGTTTTCCCCAGGATAAAACAGTTAGTTGAAAACCGAGGGTTAAGTCAATGATGATATTAATACTTGTGTGACATGGAGTAAGAAATCTACAGTAATGAGCTGGGCATGGTGGTGCATGCACGTAATTTCAGAAATCTACTGGGAAGATAGAAACAGGGAGATCAGGAGTCCAAGAGTTCAAGGTAATCCTCAGCTACTACAAGTAGTTCAGGCCAACCTGGGCTACAAATAAGACCATGTCTCAAAAAACAAAACAACAACAAAAAGTACAATCTTAAGAATGTACAAAAAGAAATATAAAGACTATCCACAAATATACAGAGTAAAATAATTCTCCGTGGAATAGTTCTGAGTTATCCAATTGTACCCAAAGGACCTAATTCTCTCCTTCCTCTGCACATCCCAAAGTCCCAATGCATTACTTCTTTTCCAAGTATCACTATCCTTAGCCAATGTGAAGGCAGTCAGCAAATAATGGGCCCCAGGCAGGAGAAAGGGAAAGTAATGAGAACACACTATTAACTAAAATTGGCATAGGGGGAAAATGCGCACAGATGTGTGAACACACTCACCAGCACCTCTATCCAGTGGTCCCTTTTTATCTTCCAGTGCTAACCCACTAAGTCTCCCCATTCTTCCATGGCTTTCAGATTGATCTAACACTCTCTCTGCCTGGCAGACTTCTTCTAAGGGAAATAAAAGCCAGCAAACAAAAGGACTCAAAACTAAACACCCAGGGAGTCCCTTTTGCCCAAATCAACAGAGGTAACAGGGTGGATTCTGCAAAGGAGACAAGAGGCACAGAGCAAACATGCCAGGCTTTAAGTACAGCTCCTTCCCTGCCACAGGAAGTCAGGCAGAGCACGGGAAGTCTCTCAGTACTGCAGAGATTTCCAAGAGTGGTGTTATGGAGAGAGCACAGGAATAGGAATTAGAACCAGCTAACTGGGTGGCTTTAGGCAAGTCACTAGTTTTCTCTGGACTTCTAACTCTCTATCTATAAAAAGGAAGCTGTTAAAACATGCTGAAACTTGAACACACCCTTACCTACCACCAAAAAGAAAATGACACTTAGTATTGACTCTTCACCGAAAGTGCACATAAGCCATTCTGCATAACTCTTCCAAGTGCATTAGACTGAGAACTCCTAGTGGAAAAGATGATGGTGTCTCTGGGCCACCTCTAACATTCTATGGTTCTAAAGGAATTAGAAAGCATCCTGTTGTTGCTGTGAGCCTCTCCATTTCTTAGCCAATATTTTCTAACCAGAGAACAAATCCTAAAGCCTATAAGGATGCAATACCTTCTTCAAACTATGTAGTAACCGCCAGTATCTTTGCCATTTCCTACCCTCATCAGTCAAGCTTACTTACCCTTGAGGCCACAACTCAGAAACCAGTCTCCTAACAGCCCTATAAATTTTCTTTTCTACCTCAGGATACTAAGGAGCTACTGCACATCCTACGAATGTAGGATGCAATGGGTAAAGCACAGGAGGGACACGCCCGGTGTCTCTCTCCAGGCTTAATAACATGCTGCACAAAATTGAGACTGAGCATCACACTACCAAACTCCGCGGACTTCTCAAGACTGCTCGAGTAACTGATTGAACCCACAAGCTAAGCCACATCCCCTTTCGGGCTCTCTCTCCAGGAGTTGGCTGGCTTTTCAGTCTGTCCTCCACATGCCGCTCCCCCTTTTCCTCATCCCAGTGTGTGCCCAGGGTAAACCAAAAGGCGCCCTTCTTCTCGGGAGCTTTCCCACCAGCTTCCCTCGCTCTCGGCTCAGCCCAACAGCTCTCCTCTGGATAAATAGACCCAAGATACCACAACTTCTCAAGAAACTGAGGACGGGTTTAAGAAATGGACTGCATCCCGATCCTGTCCAATCCCAACTCCAAAAGGAAAAAGCCCACTCCCTCGCGCTGCCACCGGGGCCCCTTAGGAGCCCAGCCCCTGCACCGGGCCCCAAGCCCACTCTCCAGCCAGGCCCACCCGGCGCCCCGAGGCCCGAGCCCGCCGCGGCCCTCCGTAACCGGGCGCCCGTCCCGCGCGGTCACCTGCATCCCGCCGTCGGCCGCCTCCTCTGTGCGTGGCCGCTTGCTCAGGCCGGGCTCGGGTCCGTCTGCCCCCGCTCCGGGCACCGGCAGCTCCACCTCTGACTCCCGCTTCATGCCCCGGGCGGCAGCGCCGGGCCCGAGCTGAGGCGGCTGCTGCTGCGCCTGGCCGCCTTCCTCCATCCGCCCGCGCCCCCTTCGCCACCGGGAGCCGGGCGACCCGCGACAGGCCACCTCCCCCTGGGCCTCGGTGCCGACAGTCGCGACAGGCGGGCGCGCGCCGGCCCCGCCCCCCGCGTGCGTGTGTGCGTGCGCGCCGGTCCGGAGCCCGGCTTCGGCTTCACTACCGCTCCGACTCAGGTTATGGCTCCGGCTTCGGCCCCGGCTCCGGCTTCTGCTCCGGCTTCGCACCGTCCGCTCGCTCTCTCACTCGCTCGCACGCGCGTGCGCCGATCCCTCTGTCCCTTGGTCCTTCGGTCCCGCGCTCCCTCACCACTCGCCGGCTGTGCGAGGAAGGGGACGGCCTGGGCTCCCAGCTTGGGGAGGGCTGTTTATTTGGGAGGAGGAGGAGCGCGAGGCCGCAGCGAGCTGACTGGTCGGGATCCTCCGTCCCGCCACTGTGGCAGCGCCGGGAAGGCGGGGAGAGAGAAAGGAGAGAAGGAGGGAGGAACCTGGATGTGTGGGACTCGGGCGGCCCGCGCGAGAGGAGGCTGTGGTGAGGGGGCGTGGCTACGTCCCTCGGCAATCTCCGCCACCTCCGCGCGGGCCGCCCGCGGGAGGCCGGGAAAGGATCGGAAAAGCTCGGGAATCTCCGGGATGCTCAGGGAGGCCTGGAGAGAGAAGGGTCCGCCTCTTTTAGGGCGGTGGCCGGAGGGTGGAACTTGAAAGGCCTGAGTACCCGGGAGCAGCTCTGGTTAGTTGCGCTAGTGCGAGGTGGTGACCTGATCTCTCTCCTTTGACTTCCTGGGATTTAGGGAAGCAGAGAGGCGCTCTGCGAGAGGAAGGTCTCTTTGCCTGCTTTCTCTCTAGCTCAAGAACTGACAAGTCCAGGAATGAAGGCCCCCATATAAACTTTTCTGAGAAACTTTGCTAAGAAGCAAATAATTGCATCTTCAATGATGTTAATAATCCCTGATGTTGCCAGGCATGATGGTGCACACCTTTAGTCTCGGGACTCAAGGGGCAGAGACAGGAGTATCTCTGAGTTCAAAGCCAGCCTGGTCTACATAGTGAGTTCCAGGACAACCAGGGCTACACAGAAAAACGCTGTCTCAAAAAAAAATAATAATAATAATAAATACTAATAATTCCTGGTGTTTTTTAAGAGCTTTATGGTTTACACAATGTATTTATTGAACTATTTTGAGCCTGACAGTAGGAAACATGGTTTTAATCCAATGAATGAATCTGAATTTGTTCAAGTCCTGAAGCAGAAATACATGGCCAGTCAAGATGGCAGCCTCTTGTCTTTACTCCTTGCTGCCTGAGTAGATCTTCAGAGCTTATCAGCTTCATATCCAGTAAATTTTCTCCGCCTGATTGTAAATAGAAACTTCTTCTGCCTCTTGGGGTTCCATACTGTGATATGTACATGGTAAAGGGATATTGTGCAGTAATGTAGCTTCTAGCCTTACCCTTGCTTGCTACTTTAAACAAGTTAGTTTTTCTCTTTGGATCCCAACTGCAGCATCTGTGAAATAATCCTTTGGGTCAGTGGTTCCCAGCCAGGAAAAGTTTCAGACCCTTTCAGCATCTCCCACTTCCATATTTATCATTTGGTAAATGTTGTTCTTCACAAATGGAGCCTATGCTGGCATCTACTGAATAGAGGCTGAGACTGTCATTCAAAACTCTACCTTGCATAGAGCAATCCCTGCAAGAGAGACCTGTGCAAACCAGAATGTCAATAGTTCAGAGATTGAGAAACCCCAAGTCAGGTGATTTCTAAGGTTACCTGCAACCAGACTATGACTTGGCCTTTGACCTTGAGTTAAGCACTCCAGAAAATGGACAGAGGGATGAAGATCTCTGCTTCAGAGCCAAACGAACCCCAGGAAGACCTTACTGTCTGCTGCCCACATAATGCTGGACCACTGGTGGTTGAGAGTTCTTTCAGAGAGAGTTGTGCAGGCTAGTTGGGAAAGACTGCACAACTTGCCTTGAAGCAGGGTTTTCCTACTGAGTATTTGTTTGTTTATATAGGCTGCAACAGCTTAGCCATTTACAAGTCTTGACACCTTATGGAAGGAAGTTAATTAACGGCTCTTGTCCCTCAGCTTAGCCTCAACACCTAAAATTAGCATACTAATACTATTTTTAAAATAATTATTAGGAAGATTAAATGAGTTATCAGCATTAAGAACTTTGATCATGTTACGACTTGAATCAAAAAAGTCCCCCAAAGGCTCATGAGGTGACAGCTGACAGACTTAGGGCAAGCGTTTGGATCCTGAGAACCTAATTGCTGGGCCCAATAACCTATGCCTTGGATTAGGATTAGTGCATTGACTGATTGATGATTGGGGGATGGTAAAAACTGGAAGGTGAGGACAGAGGGGAGGAAGTGGGCTGCTAGGGGAGTAGTCTGAAAGTACCTCTCTAGTCTCCAGCCTCTTTCTCCGTCTGCCACTTTCTGTCTACCTGGAGGTGAGTTGGCTCCACCACATAATCAGTCCTTGCTGTGGTGCTAATTATGCCTCACCTCCCTCACTCAGACCCTGAAGCCACACACAGAGTGACTGTGATTGGAGTGATCTTGACTTGAAATCATGAGCTAAGATAAACCCTGACCCTCTCACAAATTTTTCTCAGGTGCTTTGTCTTAGAGACAGAAAGACTGACCAACAGGAGCCGGATGGCCTGTCTAAGCAGGTGTTAGTTACTCACATAATTGCCATTGTGAGTTTTATTTTTTTTTTTCTGTATGTGCGTGTGTGTGCTCACCGGTGTGTGGGTAGGTAGGCATGTGAATTCAGGCCTCTATATGCCACAGTACACATGTGTCAGTCCAAAGACAACCTTCAAGAGTTGGTTCTCTTCCACTGTGGGTTCCTGGAATCAAATTCAGGTCATCAGGATTTCACAGCAAGCACCTTGACCTACTGAGGCATCTCACAGGCCGTCATCATAACTTTATTCACGTTGTAAGTCAGAGTGAACAAATAAATGTTCTTTATCAAAATCAAAAACTGCCATTATTGCTGTTTGTCTTAGTCAGGGTTTCTATATCTGCACAAAACATCATGACCAAGAAGCAAGTTGGGGTGGAAAGGGTTTATTCAGTTTATACCTCCACATTGCTGTTCATCACCAAAGGAAGTCAGGACTGGAACTCACATAGGGCAGGAACCTGGAGGCAGGAACTGATGCAGAGGCCATGGAGGGGTGCTGCTTACCGCCTTGCTTCCCCTGACTTGCTCAGCTTGCTTTCTTATAGAACCCAGAACTACCAGCCCAGGGATGGCACCACACACAATAGGCCGGGCCCTCCCACCCTTGATCACTAATTGAGAAAATGCCTTACAGCTGTATCTCATGGAGGTATTTCCTCAAGGGAGGCTCCTTTCTCTGTGATAACTCCAGCTTGTGTCAAGTTGACACACAAAACCAGCTAGTACACTATTGTTTTAAGGTTTTTAATTGTTTTGTGTGCAACGAGCTATCATGATCTCTTTTATTGGGTAGATAGTCTTGAATAATCCATTCAAGGAACGGTAAATAGTCCAACTTAATGAGCCTACATCCTTCCCTTCTGTACTGACAGAAATGTTGCTAGCTCGTGCTTAGCCAGTATTTCTGGATCTGACTGTGGCAGTTTGAGCAGACACAGCCAGAGTGAGAAGCCTGGCTGAAATCTCAAGGATGACTCCAGAAGAGCATCCCTAACCCATCCTGCCTTCAGAGGTTCAGGGAAAGAAAGGGTTAATCATTATTATTGAAGTTACTATATAAGGCGGCTTGAATGTGGCTACGTGAGATTCAAATGGGATGGACAAAGCTTCACCAGTCACCGGAGGGTGTACCCACTGATGCTAAGCCAATTATCCATTTTTACTAAGCCTTATGTTCCTCCTTTGTAGGATGACAATAATAATAGTTATGGTGTTTTTTTTTTTTCCTGAGCATTAAACGAAAGCACTTGACAGAATGCCTAACTTAGTAACTCCTTAATAGGCAGTAATTATTTGTCATCTAATTTATATAGTGCCAGTAAGCCTCTGGCCAGGAGCTCATGGGGCTGGGAATGGAAGCCCAGACATTTCTTTCTATTATTGTTTGCACTAGCAAAGCAGGAGCCCTCCTGCCTACCTGTTCAATGTGCAGAACTAGAGCCTCATGTAAGTCAGGGGTCTCCTACAGGCAGCATCTTACAATGAACAGATGGAGCTTGATCCTGTCCACCCAACCATGATAGCTTGAAAGAAAATCCGGTGTCTCTAGGGCTGACCTATGGAGCAACAATAACTTTTTTTTTCCAAACCTAAGCACATAAATAGTTGGGTTTTTATTTTTATAGTCTTTTCTTGCTAAACTGGTATCTTTAGAACAATTATCCCCTCCCTACCTACTTTGTAGAAATTCTGTCATCTAAATGATGTCAAATCCTTGAGAAAGATTTTGGCAACAGAGCTGCTTGTCACTCGAATTATAGCTACCTGGGTAGTACCTGAGTCCCCAAGAAGTAGAGCAGTGCAGTATAGGAGTGTTTGGATGATTTGAAACAAAGAAAAACAGGACCATGCTTTGTAAACACACATAAAGCATTTATGGAACAAAACGAGACTAGAAAGGGCTGGAGAGAGGTTCAGACGTTAACATCACTTGCTTCTCTTGCAGAGGACCCAGGTTTCATCTTCAGCACTCACGTGCAGCTCACAAATGTCTGTAACTCTAATTTCAGGGGATCCAACACCCCTTTCTGACCTCGTAGGACAGTACACATACATGGTGCACAGACATGTATGCAGACAAAAACACCTATATGACTTAAAATAAAAATAAACATAAGAGGAGGAGAAGGAAGAGGAGACTGATAGTCGGCCAGTGAACATGTCAAAAACCCATCAAGCACAGCCATAACTGCAAAAAAGACAGCTCTTTCTGCGTTTCTTACAATCTGGAGCAACTTGTCTGGAAATAGATACATTGTGTAACAGTCTCCTCTGAATGTAAACATTTCATCCTGGAGGATCAAAATCAAGAAGTAAATAACTTCTAGGTTTCAGGAAGTTCCTGAAACTTAAAGGCTTCATCATGCCCCCTCCTCCAAGGCTACATAAGCAATAGGAGTTCTGGAGATAACCTGACCAGTGGAACAGCCTATAAACCCCTCAGTGAACCCAGGGATGCAGTTTTTGTGAGTCATCACTCATGCAAGAAGGAGTTTTTCTTTGATGCATCTGCCTTTGAGTTGTCTGAGTTGCTGACGCTAACTCCTCATCCACACTGCTATAACTAGCCCTTATAAACTTATAAACTTGCTAGCTCACAAGCTAGACCTGGGTGAAATTGTTTCTTTGCTCTATCATCAGTGACCTATCTGGGGTGAATACACATTTATTCACATCACCCAGGAAAACTCACAAAACAAAGCATGCAATAGTATAGAAGAAAATAACATTGAAGAATGTTTTCAAGATGGGGAGATGGCACCATGGGTAAAGCACTAGCTTGAGGACAAGAATTCAGATATGAGCATGACAGTCCATCAGTAATTCCAGCACTGCAGAGGCAAAGTTACCTGGATAAGCCTAGCCAATGACTTATCAATGAATTCTGGATTCTATTGAAAGACCCTGCCACAATGAATGAGGTGTGGAGTGACTGAGGAACACTCTCAAGCACACACACACACACACATTCACACATATAAATGCTCACAAACCAAACACACATATGCATGCATGAGGGGGAGAACATTTTTATTATACTTAATATATTTAATACTAATTTCAAGTTATTGATTTAATTAATATTAACAATATACTAATATAGTTAATAAATATATTTAATGCATTTGGCCTTTCTGCTAATATCAAGGGCATTACTTGTTCTGGTACTTATTTTCTTATCTAGTGCACCCTCTGAGGACAAAGAGGCTACATTGTAAGAGTGGTATTGGAGATCCACCAGATCCACACGAGCCCATCTACCTGTAATTCATTGTTATTTGAGAAAAGGAAGCTCCCAGTTGGCTTAAGCCACTGTGGATAGGTTTCAACATGCAGCCAGCCCAACTCAAGTCCTAACTGATACAATCTATAAAGGATAAAGGTAGTGTCTCTCCTGGGGTTCTTTTGAGCATTAAATAATGCATGTAAAGCAGTGAGCGTGACACCAGGTTCACGGATGCTTGGTGAGTGCACGGTACTGAAGACCTTTGTACTACAACTGCTACAGCTGTCATCCTTATTAACATAATGATTGCATGTGTCCACACCAAGAGGGCTGCAGAGGGAGATGCTACTCCCTCTGGCTGGAGAACACAGAACAGTTTTTATGCAGAATGCTACATTTAACCTGGGTCTTCAAGGATGACCAATTTTCCAGGTTACAGTTGGGTTTTGTTGTTGTTTTGGTTTTGCTTTGTTTCTTACACTTATATGTTCATTTTGTGTGTGAGGAGGTCAAAGGGCAATTTCTCAGCTACAGGTCTTGGGGTTTGTTTTGTTTTGTTTTGTTTGTTTTTGTTTTTTGTTTCAGCCTGTGGGTAGGCTCAGGGGACCGACTCAGGTCATCAGGCTTAAAGACAAGGACCTTAACTCACTCAGCCACCTTGTTAGCCCCAGGCTATGGTTTCCCTACGGAAAGAGAAATAAATTCCTGTGTCTGCCTTTCCTCAGAAGGAAATCAGTTTGGCTCTGGAGCAATGGCAGAGGTCCTCACATAAACAAAGACTATGAAAGACAAGTAGCCTTCCCATCTGGAAGTGGGGACCAGAGCACCCGTTCACAAGATGATTACAAGGCGCCTAGGAGATCAAAGATCTTAGGAAAAGGCAAGTCCAAACCAGTTAACCCAGTGCCTCAGTTATCAACAGTCCTTCACAAGCTGGTGCTGCTGTCTCTTTACAAGCTCTTAGATAACGTTAGAGCTTGTCTTAGTCCCTTCTTGTTTCCTGTGTCCCTCCCTTGACTTAGTCCCTTCTTGTTTCCTGTGTCCCTAGCACCTAGCAGGGACACGAGATATCGAGATATCGGTTTTGTGAGGTTGCCACAAAAAATAGCACTTTCAACAATGGTTGGGATTATTAAAGTGTTGGTGAGCTCAGTAAGTGTCATGGACTTCTCAAGTGCTTGAACCAGAAGCTAAACCACATGCTCGGGCTAGTAGCTGTCTGGCTTTTCACTCTGTCCTCCACATGCCACTCCTCAGTCAGGACTAAGATCCCCCCTGCCCCCAAAAAACAGATGGAGACCCGGAGCAGAGCAGGTGCCCCTAGACTGCGGCTCCAACAGTGTACCCCTTTAAAAAAAAAAAAAGAGTTCTAGGCCCAGTCTACTACACCATCCCCAGAACCGACTCTTTCTAATCAGAGACAGAAGGGTGCATATAAATAGAAAAAACTGCTTTTTAAGCCAAAGCTTTCATTTTTCACACACACACACACACACACACACACACACACACACACACACACACACAGGAAAAGCAGAGAATACCCTTGTAATTCAGAGGCTAGAGGAAGTGGAAGCAACTCCCACCATGTGGCTGGCAGATCCCAGAGCAGATAGAGTCTAATGAGAAACTGAGTTCAGGGAAAAAAAAAAAAAAAAGACCAAGGGATACTTAACCCTCATTAGAACTGTAAACGCAGCCATTGGACACAAGCCCTGCTATTGACTCTGACCTTGCTTCCCTGAGTCCTCTCTGCTTGTGGCATTATTGAACCTGGGTTTTTCCTATAGGCCAGGACCTTACCAACCCTTTCGCCCTTCACATAATGTGTTTGTCTGGTTTCTATTTCTGTAGTTGGTTGCAGGATGATAGCAGGGTATTGAGCTGTTGTCTTTCATTTAGTGCAGTCTCCGCCCTCACCCTGCCCCCTGCCCCCTAGCCTGCTCTTAAGTCATGTTTTCCTTGTCTGATTTGTGCCTGGCCCAAGGTTTTTATTGCTTCCTCACAGAGTGGAGGAAAGCCTTATTTTATTCCGTTTTCCAGGCGTGGCTATACATAGCTTCACCGACCCGTTCTTCCTAAAGAGAATTACGGGATTTCAATACTGGCAATGACCTCAGAAGGGAAGGGCAGGGAAGCTCGGATATTTACCGAGCCCTTCGTGGGTGGCAGCCCTGAACTAGTTTTGTGCTTGGTTTTTTATGCCTTTTTCTTCTTGCTTTTAATTCTCACAAAAGGTCCATGAAGTAGGCAGCTTTACATCACCTCCTATAAATGAGGAGATGGAGACCCAGACAGATGAAATGACCTGTTCAAGGTCACATGGGATAATAAATGACAAGACACTCCTGTCCCTTTACTCTGTTTCTGTCCTTTCAAGTGCAGCCCTGTCTTTGTGTGTGTAGTGTGGGCAAGAATATGCAAGTGTATGCGTGAGAGCGTGGAGGTCAGAGGTCAGTCTTGACTTCAATTCCTCTAACATAGTCTACTGGGTTTTGTTGTTGTTGTTTTCGGTTTTTTTGAGACAGGGTTTCTCTGTGTAGTCCTGGCTGTCCTGGAACTCGCTCTGTAGATCAGGCTGGCCTCGAACTCAGAAATCCGCCTGCCTCTGCCTCCCAAGTGCTGGGATTACAGGCGTGAGCCACCACTGCCCGGCTGTTTGTTTGTTTTTAATGAGGCAGAGTCATATTGCTATGTATCCATAGTTGGCCTAAAACTTGCTACTCGGACCAGGCTTGCCCCAGACTCACTCTGCAGCTCAAGTGTATGCTATGAGGCCCCACCCAGACCTTGCCAAATATGCTTGCCTGTCTCCATACCCCAAAGTGCTGGGATTGTTACGTGTGTACGTGTGCACAACCCGTGTGTGGCTTTTGTTTGTTTTTGATACGGGTTCTAGAGATTGATCTCAAATCTTCCCTACTGACTGAAGCATCTCCCCAGTTCTGCAGGCCCCTCTTTTTTTTTTGACAGGGTTTCTCCATGTAGTTCTGGATGTCCTGAAACGTGCTTTGTAGACCAAGTTGGCCTCAAACTCACAAAGATCCACCTGCCTCTGCTTCCTGAGTGTTGGGATTAAAGGCATGAACCACCACTGCACCACCTGTCCTCTGCAAACCCCTCGTTAAGGACCTTTTAGTGTGTTTTCATTTGAGCAGGTTCAAATCTTACAAGGAAGAAAAGAGACCAGAAAGGCTTAACGTATTACTCGCAGATACAAAATTTTCGTGTCTTCATCAAGCTTTGAGTTGGTGGTGTGGGCTCCTGCGCTTTCGAACCAAGGTGTGAGATCTTTGCTGTCTTTGCTGTTCCTGTTGGCTCCACTCAGATGTCCTCTCTGGGTTCCTGTCTGGCTGTCAGTATCAATCCCATCAGCCTTCCTCCAGTAGCCTATCTGATCATCTGTCCTTGATCCTTGCAGGTTGCCTCAATCAAGGGCACAAAAAAAAAAAAAAATTCTAGCCTCCCCCCACAGGTTCTGGGACCTTGGGACTCCAAGCTGCTGACTCAGGCCCTATTATGAAGACAATCAGGCGTCTCTGCTCCCAACGCCTTACTGGAGTGGAACTGTTAAACTGTTGTCCCCAGAACTCTAAGAGCCAAGAGGGCTCCTCTGGCACACAAACCTGGAGTGCTGAATCTCCCTCTGGCCTCTCTGAGGCTCCACGTAGGAGGACACAGGCTTCAGGGTTCTCCTGACATCCTCACCAGCCCTGGCCCTGGTTCCCTGCAGCCCCAGCTACACTTGTCTCTTCTGAGTGGGATGCCAGACTGGTCCAGCTGAATCTCACTCTTTGAACCTCTGTTTTTTTCCAGAGCATAGACTTCATATCCAGAGTCATACAGGGTTAGGTTAGCCAGTGAAAAAGACCAGGTGTTTCTGAAACAGAGATTTTCAAAAATCATCTCAAAAGTGTATTTTGAGGGGCTGGAAAGATGGCTCAGCAGTTAAGAGCACTGACTGCTCTTCCAGAGATCCTGAGTTCAATTCTCAGCAACCACATGGTGGCTCAAAACCATCTGTAATGGGATTTGATGCCCTCTTCTGGTGTGTCTGAAGACAGCTAAAGTATACTCATATAAATAAAATAAATAAATCTCTTTTTTTAAAGTGTATTTTGAGGTCCAATGTATCTTTGCATTTTCATTGTAGTGACTATGTGTACCTGTGTGGCATGTGTGTATGTATGTGCATTTGTGTGTATTCATGTATGTACTGGTGTGTGCTTATGAATACATGTGTGAAAGCCAGATGTTAATGTCAGGGTCACCCTCAATCACTCTCCACCTTACTTGCTTGGTTGGTTGGTTGGTTGAGATAGGGTCCCTTTACTGAACCTGGAAATCATTGATTTAGCTACCCTGCCTGACCATCAACTGCCTCCCAAGTGCTGGTATTAAAGGCATGCACCACCACTGCCCGGCTGATTAATTTACTTTATGTATATGAATACATTGTAGCTGTCTTCAGACACACCAGAAGAGGGCATTGGATCCCATTACTGATGCTTGTGAGCCACCACATGGTTGCTGGGAATTGAACTCAGGACCTCTAGAAGAGCAGTCAGTGCTCTAAACCTCTGAGCCATCTCTTCAGCCGAGAAGTTTGGTTTCTATTGTTTTATTTTATACCAGTTTACATTGCCCACTAAGAAAATATTTAAATATTATTCTATTTACAATGTATCAGAGATGAGGGACCAGAAGTTGACTATTTTCTGTTTTTTTTTTTTTGTTTGTTTGTGTGTTTTGAAAAACAGGGTTGCTGGGCAGTGGTGGCTAATGCCTTTAATCTCAGCACTTGTGAGGCAGAGGCAGGCAGATTTCAGTGTTCGAGGCCAGCCTGGTCTACAGAGCGAGTTCCAGGACATCCAGGACTACACAGAGAAACCCTGTCTTGAAAGAAAGAAAGAAAGAAAGAAAGAAAGAAAGAAAGAAAGAGAGAGAGAGAGAGAGAGAGAGAGAGAGAGAGAGAGAAACAGGGTTTCTCTGTCTAGCTGTCTTGGAGATCACTTTATAGAGAAGGCAGGCTTTGCACTCAGTGATCTACCTGCCTCTGTCTCTCAAGTGCTGGCATCAAAGGCACAAGCTAGGATTCTAGCACTTGGAAGTTTGAAGCAGGAAGATTGTCAAAATTTCAAGGCAAGCCTGTATATGTAATAAAACCCTGTCATAAAAACAACAGAGAGGTCCTCTGCCGCTGTTGTGGGGCCCACCTGTAGCTGGAGCCACTACAACAAAGAGAAGCAGAACTGGAGACATCTGGTGTTGAGGAACAACCAGATGTGAGCAACCAGTGCTGTCACCCGATGCCATGGTGACATCCTAGCCTGTGCTGCCATTGAGGGCCATGTCTGGGGCTGTGACCCTGCAGAAGCAGGGGTCTGTGTTGATGTCCACGGCCTATGTTACCACCTAAAGCCAGTCAGACATCCCTAGTTTGGGCTGCCTCCTGGGCCATGTTGATGTCCAAGGGCTTCACAGATGTCCCAGCCTTGGCCATGGGAGAGTGGGTCCTGAACCTCAACTGGGCAGCACAGTAGAGCTGGCACTGGTGGCAGAGGCTCAGGTGAGCCATTCCCAGGGGCATGAGGGAGGGAGAGCTGGCCTTGCCCCTCACCTGGGCAAAGTGGGAGAGCTGGCAGGCTGACCAACTCGGCCTCTATCCAGGCCCAGATTCAGGGCTCTGATTGGCCCATTCCAGAGTCTACCCCATCTATGAACTGTTGGAGCACATGAAGGGGCCAGTCCTACAGAACCAAGGCTGAAAGATCTCCAGACACAGCACAACAGCAGGATATGGAGAGGAGTCTTAGTGAGTATTGGTAGTATTGTAGCAGCCCAAGGCCTTGAACCAGACCGATGACTCATACCAATGACTGAGCAAAGCTGTTAGGACAAAAGGCTATACTGTATGACATACCGCAGCTTCCATGGCAAGATGGTTTTTGTTTATTTGGTTGGTTGGTCTTTTATTTTATTTTACTCTGGGGGGAGATTGCAAGGGTATAGGAAAGTTATGAAAGGGCAGAGAGATGCCTGGGTTTGGGGTATATGATATGGAATCAATCAACAAAGGATCAATAAAAAGTAAACAACAACAATAGCAACAAACAAACAAAACCCACTCAGGAGATTTTGGAACATTGAAGGAATTCCACACACACTTCCCTTTCATGTTACATCAGGAACTACCTTAGACACTGCCACAGAGGAGGAGAGAGGAAGTCAGAACATCCGATGTGTTCTGGATAAGTAGTGGGGTTTAGTTCTGTGTAGTTAGACCGAGTGTGTAACCAATTAGAATAGCTAGGCTCTCCAACTAAACAGACCCAACCACCAACCTGTTGGCACAGCTGGGGACTTGCAAGCTGTCCCCATCAGAGACAGGTCCCTTACAGCATAGCAAAAAGCTAACCCAAATTTCCCCTCTCAGCTGTCACATAGACTTGGAGAAAAAGAGTCAAAAAGGAGCTGAGCCTGGCCCTGTCTGGTTTCTTCTTCCAAAGTCAGAAATCAAATAAATCACTGCGTCCGTGCACCTAAGAACAGTAGCAGCAACTGGCAGCCTCGAAGGCTCCTCATTCCCATGGGCACTGTGATTGGCTGCCTGTCATCTTCACTCAAATCTCATGACAGGAAACACTATGATTCTGTCTTTGTTTCACTGGCCGATTCTGCCTTCTATGAAGTGAGTGAGATGTATGGTGGTTTGAATAGGTATAGTTCCCATAGACTCATGTATTTGAATACTTAGCCATAGGGAGTGGCACTATTAGGGGGTGTGGCCTTGTTGGGGTGGGTGTGGTCTTGTTGGAGGAAGTGTATCACTGTGGAGGTAGGCTTTGAGGTCATATAAACTCAAGCTCTGCACAGTGTAGAACACAGTCTCCTCCCTGGCTACCTGTAGATCAAGGTGTAGAACTCTCAGCTCCTTCTCCAGCACCATGTCTGCCTGCAGGCTGCCATGCTTCCCATCATGACGATAATGGACTAAACCTCTGAAACTGTAAGCCAGCCACAGTTAAATGTTGTCCTTTATAAGAGCTGCCTTGGTCGTGATGTTCCTTCACAGCAATAAAATGGGAACTAAGATAGGGTGTTTAGTTCTTCTGTGGGGACAGGTTTACAAACTTTTTCTCCTGGATGGGCTGAGGAATAAAGACGTGGCTTACTTCTCCCAATTCATAACTGGAAGGCCAAGGAGAAGCAGCAGCTGGTTTTGTTGCACGCGTGCACACACACACACACACACACACACACACACACACATACCCTCTAGCCCTCCTGTGAAGTCCCCTGCTCTTCTGTAAGCAATACCCACATGCTCCACATATGTCATTTGCTGCCATAACCTGGCAAATCTGTGATGGCAGGGGCCTGACGGGTATGTGTGCTAGGGTTAACCATGCCGGCAACCATGCTAGACCACACACAGAAGCAGTTCTGTATGAAGTTCCCGGTTCCTTCTGTCCTTGATTGGTACCACGGTGAAGAGTTTCTGGCCGTGTAAATGGCTCATACTGAAAATAGTTTTTTTTTTTCTTCCTCCTTTCCCTTCCATCTTCCTGCCCCATGGTGCTACCTCCAAATAAACTATGGCACCCACATTGTTGACTCCAGAGCAGTTTTAAAGAAACCCAACTCAACAAGGAGGGATGTTTCCTAGCTCCTGAGAAAAGGAAAAAAAAAGTGGGGTGTCAGAAGTTCCTCTTAAAAGTAAAAACAGAATGACTACAGATCCCAGCTACACTTGCTCCTGGACATATTCCAAAAGGGCTCCACATCCTCCCACAGAGACACTTGCACATCCATGTCTACTGCTGTTCTACTCACAATAGCAAAGATGTGGAACCAGCCTAGATGTCATCGACGGAGGAGGAGATGATGAAGTGTAGTGCATTTGCACAGAGGAATCTTGTTCATCTGTGAGGAAATGAAATTATGAAATTGAAAACAGAAGAGTCGACAACTGGAAATATTATGTTCTATGTTAGGTGAAGTGATTGAGGCTCAGAGATAAAAACTGAATACTCTTTCATATTCAGACCTTGCTTCTTATTTTAAGTATGTGGATTTGACTGTGGGTAGATGTCAAGAAACTAGAAAGGGACCCATGACAGGAAAAAGAGGTCTTAAGAGGTGGGTGTCAAGTGGGTAATAAACAGATGACATAAAAGTAGGAAGGAGAATATTGGGGGAGGGGATTCAAGTGGGGTAGAGGGAGTCTGAAGACGGGGAGAGGCGCAGGCATGGGGGCAATCAACTAAAACTAAGTGTAAGTATGTATGAAAATGCCACAGGGAAATCTACTGTTCTGTATGATGACTGAAAACAAACGAAACAATATGTCAGGTGTACATGTCCCCCTGTTGTAGTGAATTAATTTTTATTTATGTATCTGAGTGTTTTGCCAGCACTCAAGTACACTATGTCCATGCAATGATTGCAGAGGCAGAGGAGGGCATCAGATCTCTTTGTGTATGTGTATGTGTCTGTGTCTGTGTCCTGGGAACTCAACCCAGGACCTCTGAAAGAGCAGCCAGTGCTCCTAACTCCTGAGCCACTCCCCCATCACTTGCCTGTCTCTATCCACCCCCACATCATAGACACAGTTTCTCTGTGTAGCCCTGGCTGTCCTAGAACTCACTCTGTAGACCAGGCTGGCCTCAAACTCAGAAATCTGCCTGCTTCTGCCCCTTGAGTGCTAGGATTAAAGGCATGCCCTACCTCTGACAGACTCCTGTCTATCTTAAGAAAGAAAGAAATCCTGCCACTTGAACCACATGGATGAATCTGGAAGACATTGTGTTGAGTGAAGCAAGTCAGGCATGGGGAGACTAGGAGCACTCAGAATCTACAAACTGGGACTAGCAGAAGCAGAGCGCAGAACGCTGGCTTCCAGGGGCCGGTCGAGCAGGTGGACTGGAGGTTGTTGGTCTCAGGGCTGAGGGTTTGAGGTAGATTGGAGGAATGAGTCTGGAGGTCTGAACAGCATCATATGGCTATACTGTCTCAGAGGCTCAAAAATTGCTCAGAAAACAGATTTTAAGTGTTCATCATACACACACAAAGTAGTAGAGGAATATATGTTAATCAGCTTGATCTAATCATTTCCCAATATACACACATATCAAAACACCATACTGTACACCATATGTATGAATAATCTTATCTGTTCATTTAAAAAATAAATATAAACTTTTAAAAGGCCCTTAAAAAAAAACTCATGTCATTCAGCAATTCTTCTGTCTGTTTGGCCATGCACTCTTTGTAGCCAAGGAGCATCTGATTCCAGTCCACTCTGGACACCCTTGAGAAAACATCTGGCTTCCTGTCAGACCATGGTGACCTCATAGCTGTCCATGCTGGTGCCAGCCAGCCTTGCCTTAAACATTTTGATCCCCTTCTTTCTTTCCAGCCTGAAATTTAGGATTTGTCAACTGTTCTTTCGTATCTATTCAGCCAGTGTCGAGTGGGTCCTCACTGGGAACAAGACCATGAGGAAGAAAGAGGCCCTGCTCTCAGGAAAGTAATAACAAAGATGCGAGATCCAGGTGAATACTACTCAGGGGTGAGACAGGCTGGAAGACTGGTGGAAACTGGCCAGTTTTTGATGGGATGCCCACAGAAAGATTCTTTGTGAGGGCCATCTTTAAGATAAAGCAGAATACAAGATGGTGTTAACTATTGGAAAACAGAAAGGGAGAACGCTCCACAAAGAGAGAAAGAACCCCATGCTGGAAGGCTCAGGGAGGTACCTGGGTTTTTATAGGTGCTGAACCCATTCTTTCTTGTCCCTCTTTTAGGAAAATGCTGAACACATAATAGGTACGCAGAGAAATGCTGACTGAAGGGCTTCTTGAGAGTGTGCGTGGTGTACAGTCTTTGTCATTAACACATCTCCTCTCTGTGCAGCATCCATCTGTGGGGTACGAGTAGCACATGAAGGAAATTGCGTGACATCAATTCCACTTTCATCTCTAAAGCTGGATTTTTGTGCATGTATGAAATCTCAGGATATTAAATCATTAGTGTTACACTAGGAATATGAGAAACGTGTTAGAATTCGTTAACTACTTTGAAGGATTAACTGTGCCTTTGAGTGAGTTTGTTTTCTGTTGCTTAATTAAAATAAGTGCTATATCAAAATAAAGAAAAGAAAGTTGTTTTTCTCACAATTTGGATTTTTTTGTTTTGTTTTGTTTTGTTTTTTTTTTTTTTTGGTTTTTCGAGACAGGGTTTCTCTGTTAGCCTTGGCTGTCTTGGAACTCACTCTGTAGACCAGGCTGGCCTCGAACTCTCGAACTCAGAAATCCACCTGCCTCTGCCTCCCAAGTGCTGGACAATTTATTATTATTATTATTATTTTTACATTTATTTGGTTTTTTGGAGGGTGGGTGTTCAGGAGCATGTGTCATGGTCAGAGGACAACTTGCAGGAACCTGTTCCCTCCTCTCACCAAGTGGGCTTTGGGAATTGAACTCAGGCTATCAGACTTGGTGGCAAGCACCTTTTCCTCCCGAGCCATCTGGCAAGCCTGGATCTCACAGTTTGGAAAGCTGAAATCTAAGATCTCTGGTGAACACATGATGGCAGATGCCATCACAATGGCGAGGGATTACGTGGCAAGATGGCAGCCAGAGTATGGCAGCCAACTTATCCTGCCCCTTTAATTACAACCACTCACGAGGAGGCTGGCAGGAATGCCATCCTGGGGCAGCACCCACAATGAACCTTCCATAAAGGGTTCACTGTCTCACACTGCTGCCCTGGGGACCAGGCTTCCAGCACATAAACCGCTCAGGGACAGACGGCATCTAAACCACGTCCGACCCACAGACCTCAGGGCATAGTAGCACTCTCAGTGTCTGCCTTAGTTACTTTTGGGTGGCTTTGATAAAATGCCCCAACAGAGGAAACTTAGAAAGGAAAAAGCTTTCTCTAGCTTATGGGTTCAGGAGAGTCCATCAAGGCAGGAAGGCATACAATGGTCAGGAAAAACATGATGGGGTGGGAGTGGGGTGGGGTGAGCAGAAGGAGGCTGACCAAGCTTTCATCCTTACACAGGAAGCAGAGAGGGAAGAAGTTGAGCCAGGCAATAAACCTTCAAACCCCATCTCCGGCGATACCCTTCCTTTAGCAAGCCCCATCTCCTAAAAGTTCCATAACCTTCCCAAAAAGTTACTACCATCTGTGAAGTGTTCAAATACATGAGCCTATGGAGGACACATCTCATTCAAAGCACCACAGTATGTCACATAACTAATGGGAGAGCATAGCTGCTGAACATTATTTGTTATATGAATGAATAATTAAAAAAAAAAAAAAAGGAACATATCCCCAACACAAGAATGAACCTCACCAGCTCATCTCAAGACTAAATCTAAGACTTAAATCAGCATCATTTGGCTAAGTTTGGGTACCAATGGGACAGAGCACAGGTTTTGTTGTCTGTACAGGATTATACGATGGGGTTCAGTGTTTTCTTCCCTATGTCACAGTCTCATATGACTTGAGTGGCCCAGGGGCTTTCTGTTCAGGAGATCAAATGTCTCCAAAACAGACTAATTTCCCCAGGAGGCTCAGCTGGATCGAGCTGTAATGAGACAGACTTGTCTTGGCTAAGTGTAACATTGTTGGCGCTGTTAGAACTGTAGACTATGTACCCAGGAAACTGTCTGTCACCAAGGGACTAAAATCTAGTGTGTAGCTTTAATTAGCAGAGGAGGAAACTGACTGGCAGGAGACCTTCCTAAGGCCTTCTGACTCAGGCCTATATAGGTTCTCTTTCTTCATCTCTCAGTTGGAGTTCCATGAACACATCTCTAGTCATTTATAAAGCAGAGACTGATCTTTGTAACACACACACGCACACGCACACGCACGCACACACACACACACACACTCACATATATATGTCACAAAGCCTCCCAGATGGGAACATTGAAGGCTGGCCGTGGGTTCAGTCTTCTTCTTCCATCTTTATATTATATGAGTTTGGGGCTTCTAACTCAGGTTGCCTGGTTCATTCGGAAGTGCACCTGTCAGCTGAGCCATCTCAATAACCTTTAGGCTATAGACTCTGTACTAACGCCAGGCCTGCAGCTCTGAAAAGATTTCTCTAGAAACAGAATTGAACATAAATATGGCCATCCTTGGTGTCCCTAGTTCTCTGACTCTACAGGGACACTCAAACACAAGGGGCTCTTAAGCCCCTTACACAAAAGACAATGTGATAGCGTCTTGTATAATGCTGGCTGGCAACCTGTCTGCTTTGGTGTCACAGACCTGGAATTTCAGACATGTACCACCCTGTCCAGCTCCTCCCATACACTTCAAGTCTTCTCTGCTAACCTGCACTACCTAGTGCCAAGTAAGTGATGTGTACGTAGCTATTATGCTCAGCTATTTAGGGAGGGGGTGGTTACCGGCCGTATTCATGCGATCTTTTATTCAGGTATTTTAAATTCACTGTTGGCTAAATCCACAGAGGAAGAAAACTAAGAAGGAAGGGAGGACTGTCCTACTGTCCTCTACCAGGAACATCAGAGGGTGTCTACGGGATGTTAGTTGGGTGGGTGTGGGGGTCTTCCCTATGTGAGAAACATCTACAAGACCTGGTATAGGGCTTCCTGTGTCCACCACGAGCCAGGCACTGGTCTAAGCAATGACTTTCAGAGTATTGTCCAGGGCCCTGGAAGGGTTTTTAAGACCCTTTCAGGGGGTCATTGAGATGAAAGGTTTTTTTTAGAGCAATGCCAAACTTTGCCAGTTTTTTGCATCCTTGTCTCCTCAGTCACAGCAGAACTTCCAAAAGCCACAAGACACTTAGACAGCTGTGAGGGAGTTGACAAAACAGATCACAGATTGTATGTCTGTGAGGCTTTGCCTCCCAACCCAAATCTTTGAGTTTCGTTTTATTTTGGTTTTGCTTTTTTTGTTGTTGTTCTTGCTCTTAAGGATTTTCAAACATTATTTCATTATTTTATGTGTATGGATGTTTTGTCTGCATGTATTTCAGCACCACAGGCATGCCTGGTTCCCTGAGAAGCCAGAAGAGGGCATCTGATCCTCTGGTACTGGAGTTACAGACTGCTGTGAGCCACCATGTGGGTGCTGAGAATTGAACCCAGGTCCTCTGCAAAAGCAGCCAGGGCTTTTAACTGCGGAGCCAACTCTCCAGCTCCCTTTTAATGATTTCCATTACATTCACTTATTTTGTGTACTTGTGTGTGTGTGTGTGTGTAATTAGATCTATATATAGATATATATATATATATATATATAAATATATATATATATATAATGGTTTTGCGCACGTGTGTCATAGTGTGAATGGAACTCAGAGGGCAATTTGAGGAAGTCAGTTCTCTCCTTCTACCACGTGGGTCGCAGGAACCCAGATCTTGTCAGGCTCGGCCTTTACTTGCTGAGCATCTCGCTGGCCTTTAGAAAACATTATTTATTTATTTTTAAGATAAGACTCCATTCACTTTAACCCACTCCCTCAGCCTCCTGACTGCAGGGATTACAAGTGAGAGCCTGAGGCTCAGCTGGCTTTAGTTCCAAAACCTGGTAAATAGCCACAGATAAGAACCCCTGTAATGAATTCTTTATAGCTTTCAATCAGGTTTAAGAACATAATATGTTTGGGCGGCTACAACTTTGAGATCCTTTTTATTGTAGATGCTGTAAGAAGTTAAGAAAAAGCATGAGAAGATGGAGAAGAGAGAGAGAGAAGGGCTGCAGGGGCCGTGTTGGACAGAGAAGTGGCATGCAGTATTAAATAAGGATATATATATACACATATATATGTACATACATACATATGTATATGTATATACATATATATATATTGAATAAGGCTGTAGAGATGGCTCAGTGGTTAAGAGCACAAGCTGCTCTTCCTGAGGACCTGAGTTCGATTTCCAGCACCCACATTGGGTGGCTTACAACTGCCTGTAGCCCCAGCTCCTGGAGGATCTGACACATCAGACCTCTATGGGTGCTTGCATTCAGGTGCACGTACCCCTATACATACACATAATAAAAATAATAAAAACAAATTTTTAGGAAAAGAAATTATAAGCCAGTGAAGGTGGCATATGCCTTTAATTGCACCACTTGAGAGGCAGAGGCAGGTGGACCTCTGAGTTTGAGGCCAGCCTGGTCTAGGTTAAGTCTCAAACCCTGGGTGAGGTGCCTATTTAACATACCAAAGTGGAGCTGGCTGCCAGGTTCTCCTAGCATCTTTTAGTCTCTACTTGTTACAGGGTATGGGTATGGCTGGGATAACCTTTGCTCTACTTCAAACTCCTCAGCTCAGGGACTGGGCTATCCTTCTTCCAGAGGCTCCTCTCTATATCCAGACATTTTGGTTACCCGTGTCTCTCTTCACCTTCTGCCCTCTTGGATGCTGCACCTGGTTTCCATCTCACCCCCTCTCTTTTTCCCTCCCCCCTCCTCACACGGCTCTCCCGGATGTCCCTGCCTCTAACTATGTTCTCTCTTTTATCCACAATACTTTCTCCTCCACTATACCTAGGAGCAGTTATGTCCTTCCTTTATATATATATATATTTTTTTTTTTTTTCAGTTTCCGGAGTGAGTTCCAGGATAGCCAGCATTACAGAACCTCCCGCCCCCATGGTGGGAAAAAAAGATGAAAGATAAGCATAAATCAAATATCTGATATTTCTGAGTTACTACTTAAAATTCTTTCTATGCCCTATAAATATTCATATGTCAGTTAAACTTGAAATAAAATAGAAGAAAAAAATCAAAATGTTCTCATTCATCCTAAATTATCATGTTTTATTGTGATTTATATATAAATATATAAGAATCTATTATTTAAAAAAAAAAAACAAGAAAGAAAATTCTTCCAACTCTTTGAAATTCTACTTGGGATTTCATCTCCCAAAATTTCATCTACAAAAAGAACCTCTGTTCTGACTCTTTTAAAGGAGGTTTCTCTCCTTGCGGGGCGGGGGGAGGGGGGGGAGACACACACACACTCTGGGAGTGGAAACCAGATCCTCCCATCTGCCAGACACGTGCTGACACCGAGCTGCAGCCCTCCCTTCTCTCTTCTCCCATACTTCTTTGTGGTTTTACCATCTACGTGAGTCTCCAGAGGTGACGCACTTCTTTTTTTAGTTCTGGAAAACCAAGAAGCCGTCAGTACCTGTGGTGAGGGAGCAGCAATACAGGTACAAATAGATGAAGTCACCTAGCGGAGCGGGCTGGACAGAGCACAGTTACAGGCTGGCTCAGCGGCTCTAAACCTTCTTCCAGGAATGTCCAAAGGACTTGGCGTCTCGAGAGTGAGGCGCAAACCGTGCTCTTGCAGGAATCGGGAAGTTCTTGTATTGCTGATTTGTTTGCTTTGCTTCCTAGCTCAGTGCCCATCTCTGGGCGGCAAGGTAGGACAGAGCTGAAAGGTGGCACTGACTGTAGGCAGAACAGGGCCTCCAGGAGCTCCTGCCCTAGGCTAGTTGGACAGGAAGGGTTAGCAAGCTCATCTGCACAGTGTCTTCCTCAAGCTAGGATCCTGAGATACCAACCTCTGGACAACTAGGTGAACTGCTTGTCTGCTCTGGACAACCAGGCACAACTGTCACTCACTCCTGAGCCACAGCAGTGCAATGTCTCTGTCCAAACATTTTGCAAATGATCTTTCTCAGATCTTTAAAGGCACAGTGCCATTCCTGAGTGTCGGTGTTATCCGGTGTCTGAAGTGATCTTGTTTCAGTTTTCCATTTTTCTCTGGTTGCTTAGAGAACCCTCCTCCTCTTCCTTTTCCTCCTTGTCTTCTTCGTCTTCGTTCTCCTCCTCCTCTTCCCCTTCCTATTCCTCCGCTTACCCTTCCTTTCCTCCTCTTCCTCTTTCTCCTCCTCACTTCCCATCTCCCTTCCTCTTCATTGCTCACTGTTCTGAAGCTTCATGGTGGCAGGCCTTCGTGTGAGCTGGTTTTTACTCATCATGCTCAGCCCTTGTTGGGCTCCAGTCTGCAGGGTTTTGTAATTGTTTTGTTTTTCTGTTTGTTTGTTTAATCAATGGTCCTCTCTGGTCTTCTGCTTTCTTCTAGAATACCGATGACCTACTATCAGGTCCCCTCAACCTCCCCTCTTCCTCCTCCCCTCCCCTCTACTTCCAGTCTCTGGCTTTTTGGCTCCTTTCCAAACTTTTATTATTATTTTACCTTTCTTCTCTTTTTCCTTCTCCACCCCCTCCCCTTTTTTTGGTAGGATCTTGACCACTTGAACTCCTGATCTCCCTGCTCGTATCCTGTAGTATTGGAATTACAGAGCTGTACCCCACACCCTACTCAAACCTTTACTTTTCTCAGAGTTGGGGAGCACAACAGGGCTTCACTGTGTAGCCTTGGTTAGCCAGGAACTCAACATGTGGCTCAGGCTGTCTTTGAACATACAGAGTTCTGCCCACCTCTGCCTTCTGTGTGCTGGGACTAAAGACAAAAGCTTTGCACACAGGAACACACGCACACACACACACACTTTCTCACACACATACACATTCACACACTTTGTCTCACACACATACTCTTTCCCACATATACTCTGTCCCTCTCTCTCTCTCACACACATATTTTATCACACACACATACACACATACTCTCTCCTTCACATGCATTCTCTCTCTCTCTCTTTCTCTCTCTCACCCTTCTCCCCCCTCTCTCTCACACATTCTCTCTCACACACGCACACATTCTCTCACACACACACTCTCTCTCTCTCTCTCACACACACACACACATTCTCTCACACACACACTCTCTCACACACACACATTGTCTCACACACATTCTCTCACATACACTCTCTTTCTCTCTCTTTCACACATATATTCTCTCTCACACACACACATTCTCTCACTCACACACACATTCTGTCTCTCACACACACATTCTCTCACACACACACATTCTCTCTCACACACACACATTCTCTCTCACACACACACATTCTCTCTCACACACACACACACCTCCCTTGAAGCACCTCATCCCTTACTTCCAGGTTGACTACTGTGTATGTTCTGGTCTCTCTTTGACTTTCAGGTTTCCGCAGGCTGTGAGGTGTTCCCTGGTTCTCTCCTTAGGGCAGTGCCTGGAGGCTTTTTGGCAGCTCTGAGCACATATGGGCTGTCCACTTAGAGTTTCACCACAGGGTGGTCTGGGTGGCTATTTGCTGGGAGCCCGAGTATGCCAGTGTTTTTATGTGTTTTCATTAAGCTGGCCATCTTCCACTGCCCTCCCTGCAGGGTGAGGTCACACTGTGTAACAGCGAGGGCTGGGGCAATTCAAATATCCTTTTTTCATGTTCACCCCTTAAAACTCCTTGCTTCTCTGAAACTGGTGTTATAGGCAATTGTGAACTTCTAGGTGGGTGCTCTCAGGAAACCAAACCTGAGTCCTCTGTAAAAAATAACAAGTGTTCTTAACTGCTAACCCATCTCTCCAGCCTCTTTAATTTGTTTTTTGTTTGTTTGTTTGTTTGTTTGTTTTTAGACAAGGTTCTACGATATAGTTCAAATCAGCCTCGAACTCACAGCAATCCTCCTGCTCCGGTTTCTCAAGTGCTCAGATTCCAGATATATGCCACCACATCCAGTTCATTATTTTTGTTTCTTTCTTTCTTTCTTTCTTTCTTTCTTTCTTTCTTTCTTTCTTTCTTTCTTTCTTTCTTTCTTTTTCCATTATTTTTAAACTTTGGGGTGGGAGTTTGTTTTGTTTGTTTTTGAGACAAGGTCTTGCTATGTAGCCCAGGTTAGCCTCCTGCTCCCACCTGCTCAGTCACTGGGATTACAGCAACATCTTCAATGGTACCTCATGCTTCCCAGGCCAGAGATTGACCTTACAGTTGTCTTATAAAACAGGAGGGTGGGATGGGTAATGGGAGAAAAGTGTAGGAATCTGACTGATTCCTGCCTGGCTTCCCTGCCAGGCCTTGTTTTATTTCTACCCCAACTACAGAGGGACCCTGGAAACCACCCACTTTGTCTCTGGCAGACTCCACTGTGTAAGTCACCGGTGCTCAGCCTTCACACCACCGCCCGCCCTGGCCACGGCTTTCTGCGGCCTCCAGCTTAGTCACCGCCAGCCCTCTTGTGGTGCGGCTTCCCATCCTGTTTTTCTCAACGTTGCTTTTTTTTTTTTTTTTTTTTTCCTTCTTCTTCTTCTAGAAATTCTGGTGAGCTTTCAAGAGAAAGCAAAATCTGGTGCATGTTCTGTTGAGGTTTAGTCTTTTGCTGTCTATTGTAATGCTAAGTGCATGACCCCAAAAACCTAGAGTCTACACGCAAGACCAAGACCTTGTTCCCCCAAGTTAATTCTGATTGGTGAATAAAGATGCTGACAGCCAATAGCTGGGGAGAAGAGACATAGATGGGGTTTAGTTTTCCCTGGGCCATGAGGAGAGGAGAGTGAGAGGGGAAGAAGGCTGCCAGGGAAGAAGAACAAGCAGGAGAGGAGAAAGGAGAGCCTCTATGGGTTAGCTGAGTCACAAAAACATGGCCGTGTAGACTGACCAATCAGAGCTAAGAGCAGCCCAGATGAACCGTAACAAATAATAACTTGGGTTATAAATAAATAAACATACAGATTCTAACAACTAACAACATGGAGGGTAGGCAGCTGCCCAGCTATTGTGCTACATAAGACATATTTAAAAATATGAAGGCTATGTTGTGTGTCTTTCATCCGGGGTCAAAGGCAGGAAGAAACCCTTCGCCGATATTTTTAATATTATTACTACAATGTTCAACTTGTCGTTGTGATCGGGACATTTCCAGAAAGTTCTAAGCTGTAGTCCTGCTTCTTAAAATGTGGCATGGGAGATTCCCTTATAAATTCAACTGATTCCGTAAACTCTGCTGCCTGGGTTATTGTTGGGATAGAGGGTCCGCGCATCGGTTAAGCAGGATAGCGTAGCGGCTTGAATGAAAGTTTCCTCCTAGGCTCCTGTTTGGAGGTAGTGTTTGGAGGGAGGTCTAGGTGGAGGAACCTTGCTAGGGTTAGTGCAAGGGGTTCCACAGGCAAGACTCCAGAGGCCATAAAACAGTGTCACTCTGTGCCTCTCTCCCTGAGAAAATGAGCCACTGGGTAGCTTGAAATCTGGAGTGAGGGATTCCTCCCCAGAAGGAGCCCAAGGTTCCTGTGGGATGTAATGGGAGGTACGCAGGGAGCCATTGGGTTTCCTAGCAAAGTGTCCTGCTTGCCACTAGGGAGAGTTCACGCAGGTGTTGAGTCTCCGGAGCAGCAAGCAAACCCTCTCTCGATTTTGTTTTTTGAGACACGAGTATTTGGCAGCGGATTTCTGGAAAAATCAATGCAGCGAGCATAACGCTGCCAGCAAAGCGACCGTCAGTATCCATTGACAATGATAAAATCCGTGCTTTTGGGCAAAAGTTAAAATGTTAGAAAATTTTATACTGTGACGATTTGACAGAATCTCAGACCTAGTTGTGCTGGGGAATTTTAGCTCAACTTGACACACACTACAGTCGTTTGAAAGAGGAACCTCATTTGAAGAAACGCCTCCGTGGTGGCTATTTATTCTTGCTTGTCAACTACATCTGGAATGAACCAAAACTCAAGCTGGGTACACCTTGTGAGGGATTTTCTTCATAATTAAATCATTTGAAGTAGGAAGCACCATCTTTAATTTGGACCTTTTGAGGTAGGAAGACACATCTTTATATCGACCACAGCATCTGGTGGCAGCCCATATAAGGACATGGAAGAAGGAAGCTTTTATCCACTCTTTGTATGTATTCATTCTCCGTGGCAAATCCATCCCTTCACTGGCATTAGGGCCTACTTCTTTGGGATTCTGGCATGTACTGAAGACCAGCTGAGGCATCCAGCCTCATGGACTAACAACTACTGGATTCTTGCACTTGCTGTTGGTAGACAGCCATTGTTGAACTAGCTGGACCACAACATGTAAGATATTCTAATAATATATAATATATATAATATACAGTTGGTCTTGAACTGGATATGTAGCTGAGGCTAATGCTGAACCTCCTGCCTCCACCTCTCAAATGCTAGGGTTTCAGGGGAGTACGGCCATGCTCAGTTTATGTGGTACTGAGAATGCAAGGGCTAGCCAGGGCTCCAGGCTAGGTGCATGATACACAAGCAGCATCTTAACAACAGAGTTGCATCCCAGCTGTCTTAGTTAGGGTTTTACTGCTGTACACAGACACCATGACCAAGGCAAGTCTTATAAGAACAACGTTTAATTGGGACTGACTTACAGGTTCAGAGGTTCCATCCATTATCATTAAGGCGGGAACATGGAGGCATCCAGGCAGGTATGGTACAGGCGGAGCTGAGAGTTGTTTATCTGAAGGCTGCTAGCAGAATACTGGCTTCCAGGCAGCTAGGATGAAGGGCTTTTTTATAGCCCACACCCACAGTGACACACCCACTCCAACAGGGCCACACCTTCTAATAGTGCCCCTCCCTGGGTGGAGCACCACACCAGCCAAGGAGAGTTTTTGCAAGAACCCCCCAGAAGTGGGCATGACAGGGTGCGCCAACCATCAGCCTGCCCTTCCCTGCCACTGCAGCCTCACAGCGTCGCTTCCCCCTCTTCTACCCCATAGTCTTGCCTTCCCTGTAACGGACACACAGCTTACAGTACAGTGCTTCCTTGTGGATTCTAGATTGTGCTTCTTGAAGTTTTCTGTATACAAAAAACAAAACAAAACAAAACAAAAACAACAACGCCAGGCAGTGGTCACGCACACCTTTAACCCCAGCACTTGGGAGGCAGAGGCAGGCGGATTTCTGAGTTCGAGGCTAGCCTAGTCTACAGAGTGAGTTCCAGGACAGCCAGGGCTACAAAGAAACCCTGTCTCAAAAAAACAAAACAAACCAATAACCAAACCAAACCAACAAAAAAACCCACTATCAACAACAAACAAAATAAAACAAAACAAATCCCCCCTTCCTTCTAGTCACTTAAGCTAAGCACATTGCACCATCCTCTGCCACCCCTGACCTCTACCATCCTCTCCCTGCTGGCTCTCCTCAGCATTTTCCAACCTTGTTGACCCTTGACCATGCTAATCTCTGCCATCTCAGATCCCTCGAACTGGCTGTCCCCTCTGCCCCGGCAGCTCCCCTCCTCCTCCCTCATCCACACTGTTGACTTGCCCACACTGTTGTCTTTTGATCTTTGCTCAGATGCATCCTTATCTGTGAGACCTCCCCTGAGCCCACAGATACCACTGCTTCCCGCATCTCTCTGTCACCCTCTTCCCATGCTGTAGACCCTGACTACCAAGAGGTGTATGACAGAGCATCCTCTGTCTGTTGGTACCTTTCATCTTCCCTCCAGCCATGTATACACAACTCTCTGGGAGAGAGCAGAGATGGTTGAAGTCTGGGTCCCCCTCAGCTACCATGGTACCTAACTCACAGTAGACACATCATGTTTGTTTGCTGAGCAAATGGGCAAATGCTTGAGGCCTGAGTGGGTCAGAAATCACTAACCTCTCCCAGGATGGTGTCTGTGTATGGTACCATCCAGGACAGCACAGATACAACAGCTAGCATGTCCTGAGCTTTTCCTGTCCACAGCCCTTAGTGGATTTCACATATTCTCTCCTGACCTTTCTAGTAACTTGGGAAGCAAGCCCCATTGTGTCCATTTTACAGACAAAAACACTGAGGCCAAGAGAGGTTAAATCATTTGCCCAGGACTCAGAATCTAGCAGTGTCAAAACAAGAATGTGAACTTGCCCCCACAGGCCACATTCTAAGTCCTTTGCCATGATAAACAGATATGAGAGGTTTCTGAAGGCCTTGAGCAACCAGTCCTGTAGGGTCTGGAACTGGAAATTTTATCTATGTACAATATTCACAGACCAACTGACCACTCCTCATTCATTCACCCAACAAATATTTCTTGGCTGGGTGTTGCAGACCAGTTCCACGCTAGGAATTCCCACCCATCTCCTTTTCCTAAGGAATTATGAGGCTCATGGAACTGGCATTACTCAAGGTCACGAAGGCACTCGTAGAAACAGGATTGGAGACCTGGTTTCATTCTGTTTGCTTCCAGAACTCCAGTTCCGTTCCTGACCCCAGCCTGCTTCTTTTCTAGCTAGGAGGAGACCTTTGGAGGATCTGTGTGTATGAGCTTCCGATGGCTTTTAAGAGTCCAGGATGAAAGCTGCCTCGTCTGTGCCCACGCAGGACTCTGAGTCCAAGGGTACCAGCTTTGGTTCAGACGCCTGGCTGGGGAGCCTTTCCAAAGCTACTCTGCTTCGGCCTCTTCCTTCCTTTAGCCTGCTGTGCCAAAGGTCAGCCACTGACTGAGGCATCTAACAACGACCTGCATGCTCCCACAGCCTACAGGCTCTAAAGGACCCCCTCTCTGTCCTCATCACTGTGTGGTCTGCTGAGTTAAAGGAACGCTCCTGGACTACAGTAGGAAAAAGGACAACAGGCACATTCAAATAGATTTAAAAAAAAAAAAACACCAAAGCCTGGGTCAGCCAGGGACCTAAGAGAAACCAGCCTGGCTCCAAGAAATTTAGACTGGCCTGTAAAGCGGACAGGCCACGTGATGGATGTCCCCCAATCTGGCAGTGCTAACAGAGTTACAGGCGCAGTGTTACCCGGGATTGCAAATGCTTGCGGTCCCCACCCATTTCGTGGCAGGAAGTCCAGTGTTTTCCAAGGGTTTTCCAAGAACGCCCAGAAGCCCGCTGGGGCGAGCGGCGCCTTGGGCCGCGACCGCAGCAGAAGCTCTATTGCGCCCCCTGGAGGCGGCTTTCCGCTGGCTCCTGGCTCCTGGTGCGAGCGTGGTGGCCCGCCTCCACCTCTGTTTTGAGAACGTGGGGATCCATCACAAGTCTCCCACAAGTATCCCTTAACTGATGGAGAAAAGAAACCTGCCAGCGCTGCAAAGCTCCACAGCAAAGCCAGGGTTCCCGAAAAGGACCGCCTTCCTGCCCCCTTGCTTCTCCTTTTCCTCTAGGGGGCATGCGCACGTCCAGGATCACTTTCCTTGTGAGAAGCTCAGGGTAGCAAAGTCGTACAATGAGCTCGTGTTGTCTAGTCTCAAGCCCCTTTCACGTTCTTGTCCCTTTGATTCCCATCACAGCTGTCCCACAGACAGCACTATAACTATCTCCATTTCGCAGTCCGCAAGACTGAGGCATAGAGAGCTTACCAAGATCAAACAGCATCGCAAGGCTAGTGCTAGCAGAGCAGATCCACACTGTTGGCATTTTGTTTGAGCTCCGCCCAAACCAAGGACTTCTGTGGAACCTCAGGCTCCTCCCAACACTGTGTTGGCCTGAGCCACTCCAGGGGCCTGTGTTATGTGTGAAGTCCGCTAGGCTGCAGTCTCCACACACCCAGGGTTTAGGGATTGTCTCTGTTACTCTAGGGGTATTTGCGGGAATTGTTTTCAGCTAATGGTTCCTTTATTTTAAGACTCCTAGTACCTGGATGGGTCTCAGTTCATCAGTGGAAGAGTCATCTAAAAATAGCTGAGGCTTTTGGAAGCGGAGGGAATTCTGCTGTGAACAGCAGCGCTGGCGTGTGCTCACTCTTTCCAGCCCTTCCGCCACCACCCCGCCCTCCAGATTTTGAATTTACCCAGTCAGCCCGAATAAGCACATAAACCCATTTCTTGCAATAATCTCACTCATGTGTATGCCCTTCTCCAAGTTCCCTTGTCCTACTGAGTCCTTGTTTTTAGTAGGGGTGACAGTTATCAAGGCCAGCGGGACCTCCTCTGGTGAGGCAGTGGTGTGATGGTGCTGGGATTCAGGAAAAGCAGCCCCAACATGGCAGCCGTTGCACTGGGCAGTTCAGACTTCTTTTCTCATGAGATTCTCACTGGATTCTGAGACTCACTGCTCGTTCAGAGCATGGTAGGCTGGGTCCTTTGTGATCAGTAGAGTCTTCTAGGTTTCTATAGCATCCCTGCTCTCCAGGGGTCTGCCCACACTTCTCTCCAGCCAGCCCTTCCTTAGCCTTTTACTGTGTGAAGGAATGAGAAGAGTAGCTTAGATCTGGACCAGAGCGTGGGCGTGGCCACCGTGCGTGTGCTTGTGTGTGTGTGTGTGTGTGTGTGTGTGTAGTATAAAGTCCCTTGTTCTTATTTGGGGCCTCCTCCTACCATCATCATCATCATCTCTCTGGGTCATTTTGAGATGTAGTCTCACTATTTTACTGGATTTAGCACCACTGTATATGGACTCGGTGGCCAAAATAATTGGGGTTCAAATCCTAGACTCTTGTCTTCCCAGCTGTGTGACTTTGAGGAAGTAACTTGACTTGCCTGTTGTTTGGTTTCCTCATCTGTTAATTGGGGGTAATTATTTCAAGAAGTCAACGAGGAACTGGATGTGGTAGCACACGCCTTTAGTTCTAGATTCGTGAGGCAGAGGCAGGGGGATCTCTTTGAGTTTGAAGCTAGCCTAATCTACAGAGGGAATTCCAGGACAGCCAGGGCTACACAGAGAAACTCTGTCCCCAAAAAACCAAAACAAAGAATAAGAATAAGAATAAGAATAAGAAACCAATGATGTAATGTATACAATAAGTTTTACACCTTAGAGCAGTGGTTCTCAACCTGTGGGTCATGACCCCTTTGGGGACATTGAATAACCCTTTCACAGGGGTTGCATAAGACTATCAACACTCACAGATATTTACATTATGATTCATAATAGGAGCAAAATTATGGTTATGAAGTAGCAATGAAATAATTTTATGGTTGGGGGTCATCACAACATGAGGAAGTGTAGCAAGGTCACAGCATCAGGAAAGTTGAGAACCACTGCCTTCGAGGATCTTAGTAGATGATATCTCACCACCACCATCACCACCACCACCATCACCACCACCACCACCATCATCACTACCATCACCACCATCACCACCACCACCACCATCATCACTACCATCACCACCACCACCACCATCATCACTACCATCACCACCACCATCATCACTACCATCACCACCACCATCATCACCATCACTACCACCACCACCATCACTACCACCACCATTATCACCATGACCATTATCACTACCATCACCACCACCATCACCACCATCATCACTACCATCACCACCACTATCATCACTACCATCACCACCACCACCATCATCACCATCACTACCACCACTACTATCATCACTACCATCACCATCACCATCACCACCACCATCACCATCATCACTACCATCACCACCATCTCCATGCTAACAACAAGGTAGGCTTGGGTAGTAACCACAAGGTGTCCTGATGAGCATTGCCAGAAGGTGACAGCTATGATCACACTGGGCACCTGCCTCTCTGAAACAAAATGATGTGGGTACCAGAGTCTCTGAGGATTGTCTCAGGAAAGCAGAGCTTATAAATGAAGTGTCACATACATAGATTGACTTAATGACCCTGAGTGCTAGGCTCCCTGCCCCACAGAGGAAAACCCTGCATCAGGAAACAGGTATCACATCCTCCCTCACTGAGCCTGTGCTCAGCCCTTCTGCTGCCTCACAGGATGACACTCTCTGATCACATCCTCCGGGCCTGACTGGCTCTGCCAACCCTCTGGTTCCAAGCTCACCCCTCTCCTGATGCTCCCTTTAGTCTCCTGATGCTCAGGAAGTTCCCAGATTCCTGCTTTTGCTCCCTACCTGCAGCTCAGGTCTCACCACAGTCTAGAAGCTTCTGCTATCCCTTCTACTTCCAGGTCAGGTCTGACTTCACCCTAGAAGCCTTTCCTGCCCTGGCCATGAAATCCAGGAGGCACGAGGTGTATGGTTCATGCCTCTTCTTCCACCCTCTGTGGACTCCGACCTCTGTGAGGCAGGGTGCCTAGCACCCAGGCTCTCGCTATCAATCTGTAAATATTTACTGTGCTTCTTCTGCATGCACACCCAGCATCACCCATGTCCCTGCTGGAGACCTTTTCAAAATGAACAACTAAGAATCCTCAGAACAAAGGCCTCCACCAAGAGGCTGGTTAGTCCTGGGCACACAGGAGTCTCAGTGCCTCAATTCTCAACACGACAGCCTGATAAAACACAGGATTTGCTGGGCAGTGGTGGCGCACGCCTTTAATCCCAGCACTTGGGAGGCAGAGGCAGGCGGATTTCTGAGTTCGAGGCCAGCCTGGTCTACAGAGTGAGTTCCAGGACAGCCAGGACTACACAGAGAAACCCTGTCTCGAAAAAACAAAACAAAACAAAACAAAAAAAACCAACAACACAGGATTTAGCTAACTTTGAATCTCAGGTAAATAATTTTTGAGTGTTAGCATGTTCCATACAATACATAGGACATTAAATAGGACAGGCCAAAGATTTAGTGCAGAGGGCGGCATGCTTGCTTAGCAAGCACACAGCCCTGGGTTTGGTCCTTAGCACCACATAAAGCCAGGCGTGTTGATGCATGCCTGTAACTCATTTGGGAGATGAAATCAGATGAGAAGTTTAAAGTTATCCATCAGCCTGGGTGACAGGAGATCCCATCTCAAAAAAAAAAAAAAAAAAAAAAAAGATATATCCTAAGTGCTGTGTTATTTGACCCTCTTGGCGGACCCTCCTTGGAACTGAGACTCTGATTCTAATTCCTGGAACATCTGGTGTGATTTGTGAAGCTTCACAGGAGAATATACAGATCCAGCCCTCGGCAGGAGTGGCTGTAGCCACGGCTGGCAAATGTAGCTGTTCTAGTCATCTCACCAACACCGATCAAAGGAAGCACAAGTCTGCCGACATCCTAATCTTGTTTCCCTAATTCTTGTTTTTTTGTTTGAGATCTCCAGAACCTGGGTTGGCTTCAACTCTTTGTTCCTTCAGCTTTAGTCTCCTGTGAGCTGGGATTGCAGGGGTGGCCACACGCTGGGCACACACACACACACACACACACACACTTATGGCACTTGTCCATACTTTAAAAGATATATATACTTCATATATCTGTCTTGGAATTTGGCTAAAGATGACAGGACAAGCATGTGTTTTTATTGCTGCTTCCATCTTTACTTTGTAACAAGAACAGAAATATTTTGAAACAGTAGACTCAGACACAGGTCTGGAAAACAGAGGGGAAAACCAGAGAGCAGAAAGAGATTCCTGAAGAAGATACACACAGAAAGATCAAGAAGACTGGGGTTTAGGATATGTACAGGAGGGCCTGGCTGGGGACCGTGGGAGTCCCTAGAGTTTTCCAAATCGGACAGCCCATCTGAGGGGTAGTGTGGGCTTGAGGTTACCATGAAGGCAGTTGAGAAGTAACATCTTCACTTGTTAACCCCTTCCTTTCTTCTCTCTTCAAGGAAGGAGGGAGCAGTGGCTCTTGACTCCACCAGTCTCAGAGGTGGGTGGGAGAAATAGGAAATGAGACAGTGCCAGCAGCTGAGGGACACGATTGTCCCCAAGGCAGCCTTGAGAGCAGAGAGCCACACTTTGTCTCATCTTCTCCCTGGCTCCAGGCAAGTGACAAATGCTTCTCAATGCAATAAAAGACCAAACCATTAAAGAGAAGCAAGCACCAAGCTTCATAACATATGGGTCAGCACTTAAGGAAAGAGGAAGGACCACAATGGAGTCATTAACTGTCTTCAGAGGCTTCTGGGACAACTATGAAGCCATTAATTCAATTGTATAGATTCCTCACTCATGAGTCCTCTTCCTCACAATGACTCCACTCCAACAGGGAGCTAACGCTATTTCTTTCCTTGAATTTTTTTTTTCCTCATTCATCACCAGGGTTCAGTTTACCAACTGTGTACCTGTCTGATGTATCAAAAACTAACACTTCCTCTTCTGGAAGTAGCCCTCAGCCAATGGTTGACGAGACCTGGAATAGACACCTGGGTTCTCCCACACCTTGGCTGAAATGAGTCTGAGAGTTCCACCCTGGCATTTCCCAGCATGGTTGACTGCAGCTGTTGTCTTGACAACACATACTTCCTTGGTGCCTCGCTTCCTCTTCTGACTGCCCTGGTTGCTCCGCAGGTATTGCCTGGTATCAGGTTCCAAAAGCTCTTCTGCATGGAAACAGGTTTTAAAGCCTTGTTTATTAAAGACCTCAACTAAGCTTGAGTAACAGGCAGGTGGAAGAAAGGAATCGGTCAAACAGACCGAATAGCATGGTGGGCAGAGATGTAGAAAAACCAAACAAATACAGAACACAGAGAAGTTACATGACAGCAAGTCACCAGGTTAGTCCCAATGCCTGCCTAAAAGGACAAGAAATCTTATTTTCTGTTATTTCATAGATGAGTTCTCCCTTTAAATTATTTGTTCTTTGAGGCAGGCATTGTTCTTCTGATGGAATTCATGAGCATTCCAGGAAGAAAGACCATCTCTTCAAAATTCTCCTAGACATGTTTGATGCCTAGCCAAAAACAGTATGCAAGGCAGTAAATCAAGACATTTAGAAATACGTAGGGGTCCATGCTGGAATCCTTCTTCAATCATGATTTTAAAATGTATTCAACAGCAAGGCTTACAAAAAGCAGCTAAGTTTTAGCTTTCCCTTGGGCTGCACAGATGACAGACATTCAAGAACAAGGGCTGTATCTCGTACACAGTCAAAATATCCACCAAGCTTTTAAAACAATCAAATTCCCTTCTGAGCTGCCCCATCTTTTGCCCCAACTAAGTTACTCTACACCAGTGGTTCTCAGCCTTTCTAATACAGTTCCTCATGTTGTGGTGACCCTCCAACCATAAAATTATTTCATTGCGACTTTATAACTAATTTTGCTACTGTTATAAATCATAATGTAAATACCTGATATGCAGGATGTCTGATATGGGACCTCTGTGAAAGTGCCCTCGGACCACAAGGAGGTCGGAACTCATGGGTTGAAAAACTATGGCTCTAAGGCTCTACACCCTTTTAAGAGTTGCCCGCAGGCAGAGTGCCCCCTGCTGGACTCCTACGCTTTCTCTTGCCATCCCTCCTCTGTCCCACCCTTGGCCCATTGACGTAAGTGGCTTCCTCAGATGGTCTTCTCTACTCTTCTCCTGATCGGTACTGTTAAACCCAGGATCCCTGCCTGATGGTGTCATTGGGAAGTGGCGGGAACTAAAAGGCTTTGTCTAGTTGTTGGAAAGAATCACTGTGAACATGTCCTAGAAAGGGGTTTCTTACACCCATCTACTTTCGGGTTTTTCAGCGTCCTGACTGACTGTCAGGAAGTACATCACCGTACCCTTCCACTATGATGCTCGCTGCCTCTGATTAGGCCCAGAAGCAATGGAGCCAGCAAATCCAGGGCTGAGATCTCAGAAGACCCGACCCCCGTTCCCCTGTACGGTCCTGTGTCTTCCCTTCTCCCCAGTCCTGTCCCGAGTCCTCTCAGCTGGTGCTGCAATTCAGGCTACAGAGGAGAAAGCCCTGGAACAGAACTGGAGACGTAGGATGGGAATTAGCTGGGGACAACGGAGACACTTTGGAAGAAAAAGTACACAGTGATGTGAGGTATGTGGCTGTAGAGTTTACAGAGTGCATGTGTGATGTCTGTGCTCACAGAGTTTATAGTGGGTGTCTGCAGCTATTTTATATATTACTTTGACCTGGCAGCGATATTTTGAGGAAGGCTGGAAGGGAATCTTTTTTTTTTTTTTTTTTCCTCCTCATTTCATAGATGTGAAGTCTGAGACTCAGAGAGGTTACATTACTTGCTTAAGGTCACACAGCCAAGGGCAGGGCAGGGCAGTCAGTCAGTCCCTTTTACTACTTGACTCCGGGCGTTCATAATTTGAGCACATGGTACTGAGTGGGATAGCAAATGCCAGTCAGCGCTTAAGCGATGCCCGTCAACAGTGGCGACAGAACGTGCTTCTATTAATACCTCCGTTGTCTGCCTTCTCTACAGAGACCCATTGTGTGTCTGTCTAGGGACTTCCTGTCCCGATGGGGTAAATCCAGTCAATCAATCCTGTTCATGCAGTTGTCTGCCTTTCTTGTTGGGGCCACATTTCGAGCAGATGAGGGACAGGAGAAGAAATGAAGGAGAGCACATGAGAAGAGCCTGGAGATGGAGATGCTTTGCTTTTCCACGCTGCAGGAGTGATGATCTCCCCTCAGTATCCCACGGCCATGATACTCGGCCTCTCCTTGTCTCCTGGGCTTCAGGCAGTCAGGGTGGGGATGGGAAGATTTGCAGAGAGCATGGCAAGAGCTAAGCTGACACTGGAACCACAGAGAGGCGGTGGGAAAAACCGTGACCTGCAGCCTGCTAGAGTTTAAAGGCAACACCTCAAGCACACACACCTCAGCATCCTTCCTCTTCTGGATATGGGGCCAGGACTCCACAAAAGGAAAGCGGTGGATGCGGCTGGAACCACCGGGGAGAATCCAGCAGGGGGCGCTCTGCCAGAGGACCTGCCCAGCTTCCCTTGCCCAGAGCGCCCCTGACTGTGTAAGAAGTGCCTTCTGGCAGGGTTTCCTGAGCGGCTGATACTTGCCTCTCCCTTGATGAGTAGCTCCACAGCTTTTTCAGGACCCTAATGTGTTCAGAAGCGCCCCCTAGGTCGTGCGGAAACACAGCAAGAAGGTCTGTGGCTCAGGAAACCATGTCAGGGTTCTGAGTTGTCCTGGCTTTGTGCCTGAACAAATCACTTGCGGTTCTTAGGTCTTGGCTCCCTTTCTGTGATATGGGGAGCCTGTCAAGATACCTCAGGGTGGCTGAAGGGATAGGGCATGGTGGGAAGGGGCAGCTGCTCACTGGCTAGTCGCCACCATAATTGTCACTGTTCACGGCTTAAAGGAAAGGCTTCTGGATACAAAAAAAAAAGGCTGAACCCCAAGGGAGGTCAAAGGGCAGAGAGCAGAGGAGGCCTAGGCTCCAGAAGGAGAGGGAGGAAAGGGTTAAGGGAACAGAGGATTCCCTCTCCACACTCCCCTCTCTGTAGCTGAGAGCCAAAGGAGGTCTGGAAGGGTGGGCAGGGAAGCAGTACAGGCTCAGAGAAGAGAGGCTGAGTCGGGAGAGCGGAGAGCGTGCCCTTCTCTGGGCCCACCTCTCCCATCTCTGTCCAGGCAGGCAGCTCCCTACTAGGCTGGGCTATTGTGGCAGCAGACAGGCTTCTTTCTGAGCGTGTTTTGGAGGTGGGATCAAGGTGGAGAATCTCCAGTTACCAGCATTCCTGAAACAAACCCAAAAGAGGCAGGCCTGACAAAAGACAGACACACCCCATGGGAAGGGAGAGGGGCCAAAGAGGCTGGAGGACAGAGCTGAACCAGCCTCCTCAGTCCCGTTTTATAGTTGTTCTCAAGCCTTCTCTAGTGTCACCAAGATGGAGTGGAGCCACTGTCTTCACTGGGCTCATGCTTGAGGACAGAGATTAGAGAGATGAGTGTGTGATCCCAGCCTTTAAATGTGCCCATATCTGAGTACTAGGTGGGTGGGTGTTTAAAACCTCTTGTGCTGCCTAGTCACCTACAGAGGACAGGAGAGCTAAGGCTCCCCCTCTCCATGTGTGTGAGAGTATGCACAAGACTGGGTCTCAGGCTGTGTCATGTACTGTTCCCGCTGGTTGGCTGGAGGGCCCCCAGGCATCTTGTGAGTTTGTTAGACTAAGGACAGTGAGGATCCTGGGCACGTGGAATTCATTATCGTTCCTATTTTTCCAGTGAAGACACTGAGGGTCAGAGAGGCCAAGTGACCTGCCGAGGCCGCAGCCACGGTTGCCTGGAGCTCTGGGACCTTCATGCTCCTGCTGGCTCAGGGAGCCCCTCTCAGGTTCTCAGGACTCTGACCTCATAGATTTTGTTGCCTTTGAAAACAGCTCAAATCCCAGCGGCCCCTGGGAATGTCACTTCGCAGATGCAGTTATAGCATCCGTGGCTTCCCTTGAATTCTGGCTGTCTCTTTATGTCTTGGCTGTGTCCAGGTGGATCAGTTAGTTAAATTGGTGGGTTTGGGCGATAGACTCAGGCTCTGGGTTGCAGATCTGGGTTTGAATCCTGTTCTCTCAGCTCTTGGCTGACCTTGGTGAGCTCAGGTAAGAATGCAACTATGGAAAAAGAAGACTGTAAGTGTGAGTGTGTGTGTATGAGTGTGTATGTGTGTATGTATGGGTGTGTAAGTATGTGTATGAGTGTGTATGTGTGTGAATGAGTGTGAATGTGTGTGTGAGTGTGTGTATGTGTGTGTGAGCGTATGAGTGAGTGTGTATGTTGTATGTATGCGTGTGTGAGTGAGTGTGTATGCGTGTGTGAGTGAGTGTGTATGTGTGTGTGAGTGTGTGTATGAGTGAGTGTGTATGCTGTATGTATGAGTGAGTGTGTGTATGAGTGAGTATGTGTGTGTATGAGTGAGCAGGTATATGTATGAGTGAGTGGGAGTATGTGTATATAAGTGAATGTATGTATGTGTGTGAGTTTGTGTATATGAGTGAGTGTGTGTATGAGTGTGTATGTATGTGTGTATGAGTGAGTGTGTATGTGTGTGAGTGAGTGTGTATGTGTGTCTGAGTGTAAGTGTATGTATATAAGTGAGTGTGAGTATATGTGTGTATGAGTGAGTGGGTGTGTATAAGTGAATGTGAGTGTGAGTGTATGAGTGAGTGAGTGTGTGTATGAGTGAGTGGGAGTGTGTGTATGAATGAATGTGTGTGTATAAGTGAGTGTATGTATGTGTGTGTATAAGTTTGTGTATATGAGTGAGTGTGTGTGAGTGCGTATGTATGTGTGTATGAGTGAGTGTGAGTATGTGTGTATAAGTGAGTGTAAGTATATGTGTGTATGAGTGTGTGAGTGTGTGTGTGAGTAAGTGGGTGTGTATGAGTGAATGTGAGTGTATGAGTGAGGCTGTGTGTGTATGAATGTGTGTGCATGAGTGAGTGTGTGTGAGTGTATGTGTATGAGTGAGTGTGTGTGAGTGAGTATGTATGTATATGTGTATGAGTGTGTGTGTGTTAGTGTGAGTATGAGTGAGTGTGTGTATATATGTATGTATAAGTGAGTGTGAGTGTGTGTGTGTTAGTGTGAGTATGAGTGAGTGTGTGCATATATGTATGTATGGCTGAGTGTGAGTGTGAATGTGAGTGTGTGTGAGTGTGAGTGTGAGTGTGTGTTTTCTAGATTTCCAGGCAGAACTGGCCCTCCTCTTCTCAGCTTGACTGGCTGTCAGGGAATGAATATAATGGGCCACCTGGTCCTCTCCCCCCTCCCCATACTCCAGTCCCTCTAGTGTATGGATGTGACTTCAGGATGTACCACCCTGAAATCGAAGGGGTACCTGGGGCCTGGACCTTCCAGTGGCTCCTACTGAACTTGGTGACTTGCGGAGGCTGGCTTTGCTCTCCTCCCTTCCTCCCTCCATGGCTGCCATGTGTGTGTGAGTGTGAGTATGTGTTTTCTAGATTTCCCGTGGTCAGAAATGATCCACGAGGATGGTGTTCAGCTTGCTCAGCATCCTATGATCTCCATTTTGGGCTCCACAGACTCTCCTGAGCTGACTACTGTAGTTGTGAAAAAATATCAGGCCCTCTCCACAGCCCTTGAGTTTAGTCACCACTGTCCCAGACAGCTCAGAATGTGACACAGTCCACACAAATGGACTAACATTAAATGACACCCATGCAATTCTCAGAAGTCGGAAGGCAGACAACCCAGGCCAAAGAGCTGGCCAATTTGGTTCCTGAAGGAATGAAGTGAAGGTCTCCTTTTGCTTCTTGCTTTAACCTCACATGGCTGAGGGAAAGGTCACCTCTCTGGTGCCTCTCTAAAGAGCACTAATTAATCCACAGGAGAGACTCTGCCTCAGTAAATAAAATGGAATCAATCAAGGAAGACACCAGACATTAACCTCTAGCCTCCAGACACACACACAAACACACAAACACACACACGAACATGCATACATATAGCCATTCCACACAACCATACAAATGCAAAATTTAAAATATTGTATGCATAATATAAAAAAATAGTATAAAAATAATGCAGGATACTCCTATGTAGATACTACTAATGTGAGAAAAATTCAATATCCTTAAATATTTTTATTTGTATGCTTATTATTTTATTTGTATGCATGTATGTGTTCCTGCATAATTTTATGTATACCACATGTTTATGTGTCCACAGAGGCCAGAAGATGTCAGATCCCCTGGAACTGAAGTTACAGGCAGTGGTATGCCACCCTGTGGGTGCTAGGGACCAAGCCTGTGTCCTCTGCAAGGCCAGTAAGTGCTCCTAACTATAGCCCCTATCTCCAGCCTCTAGTGTTTCAGTATCTTAAGCAAGTCACATGCCTCTCCCTCATGGCTGTGACAGCATCTCTTAGCTTCACGTTACTGTTAATTGTTTCTTGTCTGCCTTTGTTGTATCGCCGTCTATGTAAGTAGTCATATGTGCTCGGTTTGGGTTGCTTTGATCTTTCTGCTGAACGTATGTTTCTGTAATGTTGTCTGGCTCGTGACTGTTTTCAGTTCGTGTAAGTAGCCTGTTCACTTTAATCATTTTCTTTGCCATATACTAATCTAGTCCATGACTATACATACCTTTTTAACCTATTTCTATATTCAGTTACTGAAGGATATTTGGATTGTATTCACGTAGGTGCATATGTATGTATATGTATGTGTGTGTATGTATGTGTTGTATATGTGGTGGTACATGGGCATTTAGGTGCTGATGGAGCCCAGAGGTCCATGGCTCTCAAGCCATAGACCTTGCTTTTTGAGACAGGATCTCTCACTGCACCTAGAGATAGACTGGCTGAGCATCGAGCCTCCGAGATCCTCCTGTCTCTCTTTCCTCAGTGCTAGAGTTACAGACACATGTCGTATCCAGGTTTTTATGTAAGTTTTAGGGATCTAAACTCAGGCCGCCATGCCTGTGCAGCAAGGACTTTATCTACTGAGCTGTCTCCCCGGCCCCTTTGGTGGTTTCCCACTTGTCATATGGATGAACATATTACAAATGCGGCATTTATATTCCCTGTGCGTTCTCTAGGATGCTGTATTAGCTACTCCTTGTTTCTGTGATGAAACGCTAGGACCAAAATCAACTTGTGGAGGAAAGGGTTTATTTTGGTTTGTGGTTCCATAGGCTGACTTCATTATAGTGGGGGCGGGGTGGGGGAGCATGGCAGCAATACAGTGGGAAGTTGGGTGATCACTTCAACCATGTGCAGAAAACAGAACAAGCTGGAAGTGGGGTAACATTATGAAGCCTGAAAGCCCACCCTCACTGACACACTTTCCTCCAGTAAGGTTCTACCTCCAGCAAGTGCTCCGTATTAGCAGTGCCGTACACTACAGTCTTACAAATACTTAATACATGTAAGCCACCTTCCCAGGAGACACACACGGACGTGGCCATGGGTGAAGGGTCAAATGTCTGTTTTGATGATAATAAAATTAATAATATAAAGGGACAAAGGAAACGTCGACAAATGCCAGGCAATGGTGACTCCAGAGCTCAGCCTTTATCGTATTATTCTTCTGAATGTAAGTGAATTTTTTTTTTTCAAGACAAGGTTTCTCTGTGTAGCCCTGGATGTCCTGGAACTCACTTTGTAGACCAGGCTGGCCTTGAACTCACAGAAATCAGTCTGCCTCTGCCTTCCAAGTGCTGGAATTAAGGGTGTGTACCACCATTGCCCAGCTATAAATGAAGATTTTTGAGAAAAGACCAAAAATATGTTAGGAAGCTAAGAGACTTACATCCAAGTGGCAGAGCACAGTGGTTGAATAAAAGATTCTAAAGGGCAGAAACCATGGCTCAGGGTCTAAGAGCCCTGGCTACTTTTTCAGAGGACCGGGGTTCAGTTCCCAGCACCCACTTGACAGCTCACAACAGGCTCTAACCCTCATCCTAAGAGATTGAATTCCCTCTTCTGCTACCTATGAGCACCAGGCAAGCACCGGGCAAGCACCGGGCAAGCACCGGGCAAGCACCGGGCAAGCACCGGGCAAGCACCGGGCAAGCACCGGGCAAGCACCGGGCAAGCACCGGGCAAGCATGAGGTGCACACACATACATGCAGACCAAATCCCCATGCACATTAAAAAATTAAAAAAAAAAATTAAAAACTCCTGCCCAAAGCAGGCTGTGCTTAAATTCCCCTGTGCCAGGGAACAGTCTAAGTGTGTGGACAACAGGCTCAGAGCCAGCCAGTGCTGAATGCTTTTCTGCAGCAGAGCGGGGAGGCGGAATGGAGACAGCTGAGGGAGGAGGCGGGTCAAATGAGCACAGGACACTTTCAGATTCTCTTCCTCTCTTCTCTTCCTTTCCTCTTTCCTTCCTTCCATCCTTCCTTCCTTCCTTCCTCCCTCCCTCCCTCCCTCCCTCCCTCCCTTCCTTCCTTCCTTCCTTCCTTCCATCCTTCCTTCCTTTTTTCTTGTCTTTCTTTTTTTGTGGGTGCTGGGGATTGAACTCAGGTTGCCATGTTTGTGCAGCAAGTGCCTTTACCTGCTGAGCCATCTTTCTGCCTCCTGTTAATCTTTTGCAGTGAATAGTTTATGCTTCCCCCCCCACCCCCCCGCAAGAGTCCTTCCTTAATGGATGGGGACATGGCTCAGTAGTAGAGTACTTTAACTTCCTATTGCAAACAAAACCGTAGGTTCAATCCCCGGTACCATAAAAGTAGATACATAAATAGGTAAACAAACAAACTAACAAGTGAAATTCTAGCCCAGGTCTCAGTACTCTGGAGGCTGTGGCAAGAGCAAGTTCAAGGCTGGTCTGGGACACTTAGGGAGATCTTTTCTCAACAGTAACAACAACACAGCCCATAAAGAAAAGGACCAAGAAATCCTTCCCTGTCCCAAGGTCAGGCCCCACAGAGCCATTATCTTACATTGTTTTTCTTCTAGGATGCTAGAGGATTTGTCTTTCATGTTTCTGTCAAGAACCAGTTTGTACAGTATGAGGTAGGGGATTTGCTTCCATTTTCCCCTTTGGGGTCTCACCTAGCAGATTGACAAATACATCTAAGTTAGACATCAGGGTAGGTTGTGACACACGCTTTTGTGACAAGCTGTGCAGGGGAGGGGTTACTCAAAAAAATGAGCATGGTCCAAGGCTAGTGTCCCACCACACACACTTAAACAAACAGTAGGTTTGATCAAGTAGGAGAGAATCCTTGGGTGAGGCCGCAGGGTGGGAAGAGGGACCTTATTAAGAAAAAGGATGTTTGGTAACCATGGTGATCTCACAGTGGTCCTATAGACACGCAGCTGATAAACTGAGCTCCTTTCCAAAGGAGACCTGAAATCGGACTGGACAATGACTGGGGGCTGAGCAGGGACCTAAGCGCTCTTCTGCCAGCTCTCGTTGAAGCCTAGCCTTGCCCTTGGCTCCACAAGCCTGCCTCCTCATGGCCCTGAGCACACTCAGACTGCTCAGAGGACCTCTTTCATCCCTGACCCCAGAACCACTCACTGCATTAGCTGCAGCTAGGGACAGAAAGGGACCTGACAAGAAGACCCATCAGAACAGGCAGCTTGGGGGAGTGTCACTTCCTATAGGATCAAGCACAGACTGCCCGCTCACTGCATGTAGCATTAGACCATGGCCCACTGCTGGGGTGACTGTTCTGCTCTGGCTGTACTAAGGTGTGATCCAGGAAAACTGACTTTAGCTCTAGCCTTCACCACAAGTGAGATTTTAATGATAGGCAGTTGCAGTGAGCTCAAGAGATGTTGAGGTGAATGGTGTCCATACAGGGGCAAAATTCTTCATGTGCATCAGGCTGTGTAGCTGAGCCTGGAAGCTACAGCACTTCCCCTCAACCTGCTTCTGTGCAGCACACTCCTCTGCTTCAGCTATGCAGAGCCACTCCCCTGCACTGCGACCATCTTCTCCTGGAGTCTGGCGCAGTACATTGAGCCAATGATAAAGTGAGTGCTACAGAGCCTTTAAATAGAAGGCATGCTTCAAAACCAGATGAAAAGGAAAAATACCTGGATGTGGTACCCTTGAGATGAGGCAGGGTGCAGGAGCAGCTCAAAGCAGATGCTTTGATGCTATCCTTAAAAGAATATTTCTCAACACGCACACGCACAAGCACACGCACAGGCACACACACGTGTATGCAAACATGCACATGCACACATGCTCACACCATATAACCAGATGCACACGTACACATGCCCAAACACACATATACACACAAACACGCACATGTGGTCCCGCACATGTACGTGTATATGCACACACAAAACACATGCATATACATATGCACACACAAAACGCGCGCACACACACACACACACACACACACACACACACACACACACACACTTGCATGGCTTATTTCCTGGAAGACTCCAAGAGAGCTGCCAACGCTGATTGCTTTTGAACCCACAGTCCAGGCTAGCAAATTTACTTTTCTTTTGATTATTGTCTGTGGCATTGGCATTCCTGGCAAACCCTGACCTGGTACTGTTCTGTGCTGGTCCTGGCTTCCAGTGTTTTATGCAGGTGGGGGTTGGGAGAGCTCTGCTTCCCACTCCCTCTCTGCCTCAGCAGGCTCTGCTCTTCTCCCCATTGTTCAGGCAAGGCACAGAGGTTGAACAACCTGCTTGAAGACACCTGCCAAGTGAGGAGGGGGCTGGGACTTTAATGCAGGCAATAGAGGTCTCCTTTAGCTAGCACACAACGCTGCCTCTCTTATTTCAATTTTATTGATTAATTAATTTCTTTACATTCTGATGGAAGCTTCTCTCCCCTCCCCTCCCCTCCTCTTAGTCCCTCCCTCTTATTTTCCCTCCCCCACATATCTCTCTCCGTTTCTCCTCAGAGAAGGGGAGGCCTCCTGTGGATATCAACCTGCTTTGGCATATCAAGTTCACTGCCTCTCTTTATAAATTTAATAATCAACAGCCATTTTCTTACAGGCCATTTTTAGTTTCACTTCTTTATATGCTGTGTGTGTGTGTGTGTGTGTAAATCAACAAATGGCTTGTAATTAATGATCCCATTGTCTGAGATTCTTATTGTTATTGGAAGTTTTACCTTTCCCTTATCATGGCTTGATGGGTGAGGGAGGGAAGAATGTGACTTTGGCAGTCTGGAGACCATGTCATCAGGCCTGCACTGATGACAATATGACCTTCCTTTCCCGGGCTTCAGTTTCCATCTGCAGAGGTAGGACAATGCCGGTGCCCATCAGCACTGTGGGCCCTCCTGCACAAGGAGTCTCTGGTTCTCTCTGATCTATTTTTGCCCGATACCTTCCCCCGGGGGCCTGTGGGCTGAGCTAATTTCTCTGGCTGGCCCTGATCCAGGCAGCTCAGGTGGAGAGTTCTAAGCTAATGAGGCCAAGGTCATGGGCCAGTTAGCATCCCTTGGAGAAAACTGGCTTTGCAGCCGGACTGCAGCTCCTGCCACCCATCTCCAGGCTGGGGGAGGCGCAGGCAGCCATGGAGGAAGGGAGGAGAGCAAAGCCAGCCTCTGCAAGTCACCAAGTTCAGTAGGAGCCACTGGAAGGTCCAGGCCCCAGGTACCCCTTCGATTTCAGGGTGGTACATCCTGAAGTCACATCCATACACTAGAGGGACTGGAGTATGGGATGTGGGGGTGGGGAGAGGACCAGATGGCTCATTATATTCATTCCCTGACAGCCAGTCAAGCTGAGAAGAGGAGGGCCAGTTCTGCCTCTGAAAAACTGAAGCAAAGGACATGTCCATGTGCCCCCAAGGTCACCATGACAGGGCTTGACTGTTGCTGGCCAGAGACTTCCTCTGTGAGCACAATTACTCCCAAAGCCTGGAACCAGGGCTGGGAAATAGAAGGCCTTCCTCCTTCGCATCCATCCTGCCAGGAGGGCAGGTTTGGAGGAGGTCTCTGCTTTCTTCTCTGCTGCCCTCCTGGCACCTAGACCAGCACCTGGCATACATACAGTATGGCACTCAATAACCATTGTTCCAGTTCATTCAGTTTCCATTGTCGCGGAGAGAGGCTGTGACTGCGTTTGAATGGATGCAGAATCACCAATAGGTTCTGCTGTGTTGTTTTCAAATATTTGTATTTCAATGAGTCTGGGGAGCTCATTATTTGGAAGGAAATTATATGACGGCTCCAGAAGAAAAGAATCATTTCTTTTAGAGTGTGCACTACTCCACGATCTGGGCATTCTGCAAGCTTGAATTTTTCTCATCCCAGACTTGTCCATTTAGTTCAGCGCATGCATGGTATTTAATTATAATTAATAATTGTGAATTCTGTTCTGACTGCAAGGCAGGCTGTGAACTAGACACAGATGTGCTGATTTGTTTAATTATTGTGACAACCATATAAGAAGGGTGCTCTCCTGGTCCCCACTTTACAAGTGAAGAAACAAACGGACAGAAATGACATCATCCGTTTGCTCTCACCTGGATGCTGAGCTCAGGAGTTTCCTATTCCGGAGCCCACTCTCCAAGTCATAGTCTCTGCATACCAGCATCTGTGTCTAAGGCACTACTGAGTGAAAGATGAAAGGGCCCTTCCCCCACTGGGCTATCTGCAGCTCTGATCACGTGGTACGGGAGCTTGAATCAGTCTGTGGGTAATTGTGCTGAGCACAAAAAGCCAGTCCCCAAGGTTACTTGTAAGTTCTCTCACATCTCTCATATAACCGTCCTGGAAGGTAAGAGTGTAAAAAGGAAGATGGAGAGTTAAGGTGCGGTGGGAAGGGAGTGGGTGTGGTTATGTGGCTCCAGGTGGGGAGGTGGCTCAGGGGTAGAGCTGCTGGCTGCCAAGCTTGTATCTCAGCTCCGTTCCTGGAACCCACGTGGTAGAAGGAAAGAACTGGCTTGTGCAGATTGTCCTCTGTGCCAATGATAATGTTTTCTCTCTTCCCTTTCCCCTTCCTCTTCCTCCTCCTCCTCTCTCTCTCCCGCACCCCACAGTCAACAAGTACAGTAGCACGGGCATAGAGTTACAAAGCTGGGCAGGCAGGCAGGAGGATCCCAGGGCCTCATTGGCCAGCCCACAGAGCTAAATGGAGATCTGAGTGAAGAGACTGCATAGCTCCTATGCTGGAGCATCATATTCTCTGGTGTCCATGTCCCTTGCCCCACCTCCCTCCCTGATGCAGCAAGAATGCGGTGTATGCCTTCGCCCCCACTGGGCTCAGGTCTGAAGATGACACTTTGTGTTCTACCATGCACAGCAGTGGTGACAGAGAAGCGACCTGGCTGGTGGGCGAGGGAGGACAGTGGGGTATGGCATGGTGGGCATGGTGGGCTAACACAGCACTGTAGGCTGCTGGGCCTCAAGGGAGAGGGCACCTGGGTAGGTGGGATGGTGTCAAGTCAGCCACGTGGCTTCTTTTCTCAGGGTCTCAGCCACGCCTGAAGACCTGGGACCATTCACTCTGCTTTGCAACAAAATGCGTAATGCAACGACCTGTTTCCCAGCTTGTTCAGAGCAATTTCAAGTGACAGACAAAATGATCCCTTTGAATTTTTCTCAAACCCGTGCTCCTTGCCGCAGCTTATCTGGCAAAGCACCTAATCAGGGGAGAAAATGAACGAGGCTTCCCGCACAAGGGTCCCCGCTCCGAGCTTCCAGATCGCCTTTCACATTCAATTCCTTCCTAGTGTTGATGTTCATGTTTCTCCTGTTAAAAAATAATTTCTTTAAAAACTATTTGCTTCCTTTTTTTTTTTTCCTTTCTTTTTCTTTTGGAATGCCTAGTAGTCCAGCTTTGTGTAAAAAAGAATGATAGAAAAAGAATGTTGAAACCAGAAGCTTCTATATTCAAATTACAATCTTAGTAGGCACTAGCTACTCCAGCTATTCCTTACCCTTAGCCCCTGAACCCTGCAGTGAGATTGTTAATATTAAGCAGGATGATGACACAAATCCACAGGACCGTGGAAAGAGACTAACAAGAAATCACCTGCCAAAAAGCTCACTGCCAATCCTGACACATAGTAGTCAAGTAGTACTCATTATTGTTAATAATTCTAGCTAATATAAGGAGACACACATTTCCACAGCACTCTGCAAGTAGCCTGGTGATCCATACAAGTTTGTGTGTACCAGTCAGGAGAGTCAAGGTTATGTTGCCGTAACAAGCAGTCCCAACAGAGTCCTTGTTCAGGCTGCATGTCTGTTATGACTCATCTCATTTCTTGGACCTAGGATTATGGAGCAGTTAGTGTCTAGGACATCACAGATTGCCATGATACAGAGAAAGCTGATCTATCAGCATTAAGTGCTTGGCTTAGAAACTCATACTCCCATTCAAAGCTCCTTGGGCAGAGATGATTATACATACTTGTGTGACTATAGTGTGTGTATTTGCACATATGCACACAGAGGCCAGAGGTTAATATTGGGGGTCTTCCTCTATCATTTTCCACCTTGTTTTTTTGAGACAGGGTCTCTTAATAAATGTGAAGCTCATCTATTTCACTATACCATCTGGCCAGTGTGCCCCAGGGGTCTGTCTGTCTGTCTGCACCTCCCCAGCGCTGGGATTTCAGGTGCACAGCTTTTTATATGGGTGCTGAGGCCTCCAGCTCAGGTCCTTGTAGCAGGGTATTTATTCTGCTACATTGTATTCGCAGTGGAGCTGGGTGATTAGGCAGAAGAGGAGGTGGAGCTCGGAGAGGAGAGGAAGGGGAGGGGAGAAAAAGAGAAAGGGGAGGGGAAAAAAGGAGGCTATCGACCATGGAGGAAGATGGATGGGTTGAAAGCAGTCCTGGATAGCAACTTCTATCAAAAGGTTAGATATTGGATAACAGTTGTAATTGTGTGGGTGTCTTGTTAATGGAGCATTTCCAAATATATAAATCTGTTGGATAATCTTTAAGCATTAAGAGTCTTCATTCTACTGGGTACTGCAAGGATGGCAGATATTGTCTTGGGTTCAGTCAATGCAGTGTGGGGGATCCCCCACACTGGCAGCTGTATCTTGTGGGTGCCAGGGCCTGTGCATCTAGCTAGCCAGAGCCCCGGTCGGAGCTAAGGAGCAGCAGGAACATGGCGGCTGCCTGGGAACAAGCCGGATTGGGCGGCCGCAGTTTTCTAAATATCCCCTGTTACAGGTCCTCATGCCATTGCTGCAAGTATTTCTCATACTGAGCCATCTCCACAGCCTCTGGTTATCTATTCTTATCTGAGGTCAAGAAATCAGAAAGAATAAATCCTACCACATTCAGAAAGAAGGAAGACTGAAAGAATGAGGCCAGCAGTCCTAACAACTATCACGATGGTTTGGAAAACCAATGCCTGGGCCAGAGATACGGAGGCTCAGCTAGACAATGGGGAAAGGTAGGGATTGGAGGGTAGTGAGGAGGATGAAGAGCACAAAGGTTCAAACTCCTGGACTGCAGGGCAGGGCAGGGCTGAAGCATCGGAACACTGGGTACCTATGCCAGATAGGCCTGAACCCAAGCAGCCCTGGGACCTCTTATTTTTTTTTTTTCCCTCCAGGTACAGCGCTGATCCTGATGGAAGCGGAGCAGTGAACTGTCTACACTGATGGGGAAGCTTTGCAGAACCAGTGTTTTCCTGGCCCTTCAACATACACAACAGACTCTCCCACTCTGTTGGATGCCAGAACCTAGTCGATTCTTTCTGATGTGTTTTCAATTTAGAGCCTCCCCCTTCTTCCTGACCACGCCCCCTCGCAGATCCGAGGGTTTTGTACAGCTCCTGTTACAGCTGACGTCAGTAGCTGCTCCTTTGTGGGTGCTGGCTTCCAGGTCCCCAGGACTGCAGAGGCGCAGTTCCAACTGAGGTCGAGTGTGCTGACAGTGCCACCTGCTGTCCTTACTGAAGCTGTGCAGGCTTCCATTGTCCCAGATCTCACTCAGCTTTGACCAGAGGATTCAGGGAGGGCTCTGTAGGATACATTAGCCTGGTGGTTAGCTCACTTTTCTTTCAGACCCCTGCCGACCGTGTTTACGTTCTGGACTTCTCCCTGGCCACAGGTATTTTGGGATCCAGCCTGCTGCCCGTTGCAGCCTTGGCTCACTCTCCTTCAGGTCTCTGTCCCTTTGTCAATCTTCAGGGCAAGGGTCCAGTGTCACTCCAAAGGGAGCTGTCTGGTTCTTTGGATGAAGTCCAGCCCCCTGCCGGAGTTCTGCTCACTTTGTGTTGAGTGGCTGGCAATCATGGAGGCTCTGGAAGAAGGACTGCAATCCAAAAGCATTTCCAAGGGGTAAATGATGTCATCCGATTGGCTGCTCACACTGTGACCTTTCTGAGAGAGATGCAAACTTGCTCAGCATGCTTGCCTTTTAGTGAGAGACCTCCAGGTTTCTTAATCTGCTGCTATAGGTGGCCCTGAGAGGAATCCTCTCCTTTCTTCTTTTCTCTTTGCCAAGGACAGCTCCCAGCTTCCCTGTATCAAGGAAAACATTGATCTTGTAGTCTCAGAAGGCCTTGACCCCAGCATCCTTCAGTAGCTCAGTGAACAGAACCTAGATTGGAATCCAGGCTGTTGCCTCCAAGGGGTCACCTAAGTGCCCTGTGCCTTGAGTCCTCATTTGCCAGATTAGATAGTGGCTACTTCCTTTAAGGGTCATGTGGAGGCCAGTTGGACAGGAAGTGCTCCCACTTGGGCCCTGGGATCACTGAGCATCTGAGGATCTGGGTTCCTGACATTCAGCCAGCTATACACTCTGGAGACACAGAGTGTATAGAGACACAGAAAGGGAAACTGAAACCACACGGGAGGAAGTGGCTGTGTGAGCATCAGCCCTACCCTGGACCGGCCAAGTCCAGCCTCACCCCAATGTCCAGATTCCAGTCGTGCTGGGGAGCTGCTGGGGGCTCTAGCATGACACAGGCTATTTTCCTTTGGCACTGGCACCACTCCCTGTGACCTTAGTTCATTCTTTACTGTAGTCTCACCTCCTACAGACTTCAGGCCCCACCTCAGCCGGCTCTGAGTCAGGACACAGGCTGTAACAAGTGCCCTAGAATATGGCCTGATGGTTGTTTTGTTTAATCTGATTTTGCTTTTATCCACAAACCTCTAATATAACATTGCCACAGGGAGAGAACTGGAGAGACAACTCAGCGGTTAAAAGCACTGTCCGGGGGTTCAATTCCTGGCCTCCATATGGCAGTTCACAACTGCCTATAACTCTAGTTCCAGGGGATCTGAAACCCTCTCACACATATACATGCAGGCAAAAAATACCAATGCACATAAAAATAAATAAATTTTAAAAGTTAAAAAAAGAAAGAGGATTGTCAATTTAGACTCCCCAGCACAGTTAAGTTTTGAGATCTATCTGGGGCAAGTTTTCACACAGACATCCGTGTAGACCCAAGGCCTTTTCCTCCTCTGTTTTGCTTTTCAAGGATTCGTTGGCTGGGGATTAGCTGAGATCTGAAAATTATTAAATGAAAGATTCCAGAAATAACATAACTCTGACTAAAAAAGCTTCTTTAAATTTTTTAAAATATTTATTTTTATTTTATGTTAATGGGTGTTCTGCCTGCGTGTATGTATGTGCAATATGTACATGCCTGGTGCCCACAGAGGCCAGAAGAAGGCACTAGATCCTCTGGAACTGAAGTTACAGGCAGTTGTGAGCTGACACATGGGTGCTGGGAATTGAACTCACATCCTTTGTATGACCAACCAGTGATGTTAACCACGGAGCCATCTCTCCAGCTCCACTGAAGAGCTTTGAGTCAGAGGGAAGCTGAGGGAGAAATAAAGACATCGTCCACACTATCCAGTTGGTGGTTAATCAATAAAGCTGCCTGCTGGATCTGACTTTAATTCTGATGAAAAAGTTTCTATTCAAAGCAAAGACTCCCCAGAACACCTTCAGGGAAGAATCAACGACTGGAGTCTGAGGCAGAGGAGTTATGGTTGTGATGTCTGAGGAAGCACAGGTGGAGGGCCAAATGAACCCTCAAGATCCTTGCTGTGCTCCAGGCATGGTGGTGCACACCTTTGATCCCAGTGCCTGGGGAGCAGAGACAGGTGGATCTCTGTGAGTTCGAGGCCAGTTCATGTCAACAATGCACATTCACTCAGACTTCTCTTACTTGGGGCTCACTCCTTTCCCTATACGAAGTGAAATGGGTGCTAGGAGAACTGGGGTCTCAGAAGAGAAGAATGTGAAAAGACATATTTAAGGAAATAATGGCCAGAGCCTTCCCAATTTTGGTGAAAGGGATAAATATAAGAGGTTCTGTGAATCCCAGAATCAACATACAAGTTCCCCTAAGCCCATCATAGTAAACCTGCTGGAAACCAAAACTACACCTAAAGCTTTAAAATCATCCTGAGAACACATTACATACATGTTGCATACGTGTTACATACATGTTACATACATGCCAATACACAAAGTACAGGGGTGCTCAGTCAAGAAGCTGTGTGAGGCAAGCGTGTGCTATAGTGCTGTTTTTGTATCCATTTGTTGGTTTTGCTTTTGGGACAGGGTCTCTCTATGTAGTCCTGCTGTCCTAAAACTCATTATCTTCACCAGGCTGGCCTTGAAGTCACAGAAACCACCTGCCTCTGCCTCCCCAGTGCTGGGATTAAAGGCGTGCGCCACCACAACCAGCACTCAGCATCTATTTTCTTTTTGATCAATTTATTTATGTATATGAGTGTAGCAGAAGAGGGCGTCAGAGCCCATTACAGATGGTTGTGAGCCGCCAAGTGGTTGCTGGGAAATGAACCCAGGACCTCTGGAAGAGGAGCTAGTGCTTTTAACCACTGAGCCATCTCTTCAACTCCCTTGGCATCTATTTTTAAATAGAAGTTTGATTTTTCTCCTGCTAGAAGCAGAGTGGCATCACCTTTGACACAGTTTCCAATTCTATATTTCACAGAAAATGTGCTTGTGTTACACTGTGCACCAAATAAAGTTGTAGACTTGTGGGTCCTGCTACTCTTTAGTCCATGCCCCCCCCTCTTTGTGTGTGTGTGCTTCTCTCTGTCTCTCCCTCTCTCTGTATCTGTCTCTCCTCCTCCCTCCCCCCTCTGCCTCCTCTCTATCCACCAGGCATGCTGGGTACCCCCTGGGGCCTGCAGACACCACAAACTCTTAGACCTTCCTATTTCAGCTGTGGCACTGAAGCTGTAACCCCTGACTTCAGGGCCACATCAAAGGGACGCATTCAGGGGGATCCCTGCAGGTGTCCTTCTGTCTGAGTCTATAGTGGCTGCTGGGGACTAGAGCCACCTGCTGAGTTGATGGAAAATACTCAAAGAGAGTCATTCAAACCCCTCGGGAAGCTGCTCGGCATCGTTAACAGGTTGAGGAAAGCCTGTCAGCTCCAAATCCTATATTTAGAAGAAAATTATCTTTCAGAAATGAAAACAGGTGATGTAGCTCAGTTGGTTGCGTGGTAGTTACTAGCACGTTTGATCCTCAGTAATACACACACTGGGCAGCATAGCCCTTAGTCTCAGCACTTGGGAGATAGAGACAGGAAAATTAGGAGTTCAAGGCAGTCCTCAGCTACATGGTTGGGTCAAGGCTAGCCTGGGCTACAGGAGATCCTGTCTTAAACAAAGGAACAAAACTATGATGACAATGGGATTTCAATATAAAGCAGAGCTAGATGCCATGATGGGGCTGCAGAGCCGGCTCATCAGTCAAGAGCACTGGCTGACCTTGCAGAGGACCTAGGTTTAGTTCCCAGCACCCATACAGTAGCTCACAAACATTTGTAACTAGAGTCTCAAGGGGTTCTGACACCCTCACCTGACCTTTGCCACCAGACAAAACATTCATGAACATGAATGGAAGGAAGGAAGGAAGGAAGGAAGGAAGGAAGGAAGGAAGGAAGGAAAGAAGGAAGAGAAGGGGGAAAGGAGGGAGAGCAAAGAGGTAATCATCTTCAGAAATGTATGCCTATTTGTAGAAACAAACCCCTCAGGCCAAAGTCAAATGACACCAACAGGAGAATCGATTCTCCAGAATCAGACAGACATTTAGAAATTATAAATATGTCAAGTGCCTATAATCCCACCCACAGGGGAAGCTAAGACAAGCTGTGGATTCAAGGTTAGCAAAACCTGTTTCCAAAGGGGAAAAAATAAAATTATTAGTAGCTGAAGGACTACAACTTCTTTCTTTCTTTTTTAAAAATACGGATTGCTTGAGGCTCAAGCAGTTCAGAGCACTTGTTGCTTTTGCAGAGGACCAGGGTTCAGTTTCCAGAGCCCACATGGCTCACAACCATCTGTGACTCCAGTTCCAGGGGGACACTCTTCAGGTCTTCTCTGGCACCAGGTAGGCATGTGGTACACATACCTACATGCAGGTAAAACATCCGTACACATGACATTTTAAAAAAGAATTATAAAATACATGTTACATTGACACAGGTTTACACTCTGGGCATGCCTGGCAACAGTGACAGGAGGGTAGCAGACTTAGCTTCTAAGCCACAAGGCCCCTGTGCTTTACAGGACTGGGAAATAGCTACCAAGTGGGGAACAGGTCAGAGGAAGCCTGTGGGATGATGGGAGCCCAGAGGAGAGGCATCAGTCACACTGAGAGGCCAGGCAGATCCCTGGAAGAATTCACTCCCTGCTGTGTGTGTTATGAAGAACAGAGCGAGAGGAGCCAGATGTGCAAGGGGTGGGGGTGGAGGCGTCCCGAGAACAGAGGAGGTGTGGGGCATGGGGCGTGGGGCCAGAACTTAAGTGCAGTTGGAGCACAGGAGAGAGGCAGGGACAGAAAGAAGAGAAACATAGGTAAGGCCCGTGTGAAAGCCCACGTCTCAGTCTCTGTGTCTGCATGTGTACCATCTTGCCTTTGAGCTCCAAAGAGGAAAAGACTCTGCCTGACTCATCTTTATCTTCTCAGAGCCTAGAAAGTACCTAGTATTATTTATGGAGGTTTGATGGATGGATGGATCATAGGTAGATGAATGAATGAGTGAGTGAGCGAGTGAGTGAGTGGACGAGGTGGGATTCCTCTCAGCTCCGTTTCTCTACCTCATTCTGGAGTCTTCTTGCCCATTCACACTCTCTTTAAGTTACTTGGGTGTGGTGGTGGTATGACACTTTCTTCAGGTCCTTTGTGTCACTTGCTACGCTTCAGCTTTGTGACCTTGGAGTCAGCCTCGAGCTGGTGGGTGAGAAGCAGACGCCGAGTGGACCTTTAAATATTCATAAGAGCAGGGGCTCTGGCAGGCTGGGCGGATATGAGCAGAATTTGGAAAGGGCTTGTGCAATGAATGTACGGAATTAAAGATGAAGCTGTGGTGGGCAGTCTGAGGGGTGCAACTGAAATTAGGACGCCCATGCAACCTTCCTCTGCTTGTCCCCGGAGCCTTGTGCCTTTGGATGGTCAATTTTGGGCTTTGGGAAATGGGTGCAGCTTCAGTGGTGGTGGCAGCTGGATTGTTCCTCCCCACAAGCCCTGTTCACCTGTCACCACCTGCTTCTCAAACCTGGGCAGGGCCGGCACAGTTTCCTGGGTCACAGTATCTCTGTTTCAGTCCTTGGCTGTTTTCCCTATTATAAGCCTCTGGAGTTTGTCTTGCAGAGACCACCATCCCGAGAGACATTGAACCAAGAAGCACAGATCTGCAGAAATTCTTGTTGTAGAAAAAATACAGCACCTCCACCCACTTCCCAGAGTGGCTGATTCATAGGCGAGGTCTCCTCCCACCAGCCAACATCTAATTTGGGTTTGAACTCCATCCATGGTTCCCTTGTCTGAGCGTTTGAATGTGTCTTTCCTGGACCTGTTTCTCCTTCTTTGCTTGCTTTCTTTTTTCTTTCTTTCTTTCTTTCTTTCTTTCTTTCTTTCTTTCTTTCTGTGTGTAGTTGGGCACATGTGTATGTGTGTGTGTGCATGTGGAAGACAGAGGCCAGCCTTGGGTGTTGTCTCTCAAGGGCTGTCCACATAGGACTCTCATTGGCCTGGAGGCTAGGCTAATGGTAGGCTAGGCTGACTGGCCAGCAAGCTCCAGAGCATCTGTTCCTGCCTCCCCACCTCTGGGACTACAGACATCTGCTACCATGGCTGGCTTTTTTTTTTTTTTTTTTTAATTTTTAAAAATCTGGGTGTTGAGAATTGAACTTGGGTCCTCATAACCTTTTCACTGTAATTGTGTAGCAAGTACCTTTTCACTACTTCCTGACTCATGTTTTCTTTTTGGTCCCATCCCTGCATCCTCCTGCTCCTAAAATGTGGGCTGTTCCTACTTATCTCCGTGAGTCTCCCTATACTCATGAACTGACTTCTGAAGGCTCCACCTTGATCTGCCTGGATCTTAGCTGGTCTCCTGCAGTTATGGTAGCTTCTGTCACCTTTAGAAAGTGCCTCTTGCTCATTTCCTGTATCTCAGCTCCTTACTCTTACTGGGAGGCGGAAGTGCCCCTCTGTCTCTTACTGGGAGGTGGAAGTGCCCCTCTGTCTCTTGGATCTTGCACTCGCTGAAGCTCCATCGTTCTTCACATTTGCCTTTTCTGGTCTTTGCTGAGGAGCAGCTGGAGGCAGCAGCTGGATTTTGCCCAGCCCACCTGTCCCTTAACCATCAGCCTTTCTTCTCATTAGATCAACCTATTTCCCTTCTCAGTTAAAGTGCTACCCTCCGAGAGCCCCCAGGTGAGACGTACCTAGCATTCTGACAGCAACTCTAAAGACCATTTTTTGAGCAAACCCCACATCTTCCTGCCCCCTGAGCAACTGGATTCCTGTGGAGGTCGGTGCTGGGGGAAGGGTGGCTCCAGAGTCCATGGTCATCCATCTGAGAGGCTGGCCTCATTCTAGTTCCCTCTCAAAGAAGGAAATCTTTGAGACAAAGGACAGAATCTGCTCAAGTGGGCAGAAGAGTAGCGAGGGTGATGTATTGTCCAGTGTCCCAGTTTGCTTTCCATGACCAAAGAAAGTTTCTTGGGGAGGAAAGGGCTTATTCGGCTTACATATTGCCATCGATCACAGTCCATTGTGAGGGGAGCCAGTGCAGAAACGCAAGGCAGGAACCTGGAGGCAGAAGCTGATGTGGAGGCCATGGCCTGCTCCCAGGGCTTGCTCAGCCTACTTTCTTGTAGAACGCAGGACCACTTGCCTGGTGGTGGCACAGCCCACAGTGAGCCGGACATTAGTCATTAATGGTGAAAATTCCCCAGAGGCTTGCCTGTGGGCCAATTTGATGGAGACAGTTCCCCAACCAATGTCCTCTCTTCCCAGATGACCCTGTGTCAAGCTGACAACAAAGAAAAGCAAACCAACAAAACCAAAAGTAAACCAAACTAAACTAAAACACCCAAAACAACAACAACAACAACAACAACAACAACAACAACAACAACAACAACAAACCAAACCAGCCAACCAACCATAATAGGTTCCATTTTGGCATTTCCAAACTTTTTTTTTTTTTTGAGACTGGATTTCTCTGTATAGCCCTGGCTGTCCTGGAACTCACTCAGGCTGGTCTCGAACTCAGAAATCCGCCTGCCTCTGCCTCCCAAGTGCTGGGATTAAAGGCGTGCGCCACCACTTGTTTTTATTAGCTCCTCCTTCTCCCCATCACCCCATTTGCTCTTGTACACTTCCACCTTGGGAGCCTCTTTTCCATTTTAATGTCACATGCATTCTATTACCACCTCTCCTGAGAAAATATACTTCATAGCACCCTTTCTAGTTTCAGGTATCTATACATGTACACACACATGTACATAGCTACGTATGGACACACATGCGCGCACACATGTATAAATAACTAGGATCTGCCTATGAAAGACAACATGTGGTATTTGTCTTTCTGAGACTGGATTACCTCACTTGTTATAATAATTTCCAGATCTGTCCGTTTTCCT